>NC_143576.1:135150545-135466192 GCF_048544385.1 Mastigoproctus giganteus
GGCATGTTTTACAGATTTCTCCTCCGAGTCTTATCCGTTCGATAATGTCCCATGACCTTTCTTTTGTGATGTGTCTCTAATATCACTGCTTCATTTTGTTTGGTACTACTAATCTAACTTTTTGCTCTCCCCATTCGTCCTGGGGTGAACCACCAGGGTACTAATAGACCCTGGTGGTTCACCTGGTAGCCCATTCCTTCCCTCTTGAGCTGTACCTCCTTTCCTACTCCTCTTAGTTCCTTTAATTCAGAATCTCCTTGTTGGGCCTTCATTATTGTCTTTACATCCCAATCGGCATTTCCAATTATCAACATTTCGCCTTCCCTCTCTCTCTGTGTTGGAGACTTCCTCGATATTTTTATACTCGGCCATACTTAGGTAATCGGCCACAATTCCAGAGTTTTCTGTGGTATTTTTGTATTTGCAAGCTCCAGCGGTTCAGCCTCGCATTTTTATCCTTTATATGGTCCAATATTCGGAGAGGCTGATGGTCGGATACCACTCTCACAATTCTTCTATACACCAAGTATCTGAACTTCCCTAGAGCAAAAACTATCCCTAAAGCTTCCAGTTCGCACGTCGCGTAATTTCGCTCATGCTTATTTACGGCTCGTCCACAGTATCCGATAGGTTCCTCCCCCTTCTTTAGAAGCTCCAGAATTCTGACTGTCCCATTCAATGAAGCATCGCAAGTCAGATAAAATACTTTGTTAGGGTCTGGGTGGATCAGGATAGGCCGACTAGTTAGTAATTTCTTTACTTTAGTAAATGCCTGCACGGCTTCTTCTGTTAAACAAAATTTTGCCCCGTTTTTAGTCAGTACAGCGCTGTTACGTGTGCATCATTTATAAAAGTTTACCGTCCCTAAGACTTGTCTTACTTTCCTTACATTTCTGGAGACCTTAATCTAGAAATCTTCTCTATGTTTCTATTGCTAGGGTGGATACCTTCCCGTGAAATAGTATGTCCCAAGTATTCTACTTCGTCCAATAAGAATTTACATTTCGATCTTTTTAGTTTTAAATTTTCTTCTTCCATTGTCTGGAACACATTGTTCAGCAGGTGCCTTTCTCCAGTTTTGGAGTAAATCAAGATATCGTCAAGGAAACAAATTACTCCTTTACCCAGTAACTCTGACAGTATATATTATTCATCATGCTCTGGAATGAGGCCGCTCAATTTTTTCGCCTCCTGCCGCATTCTCGTTAGGTTAAATTTTCCGAATGGGGTGCTGAACACAAATATTTCTCTCTACTCTGGTTTTAGGGGGATTTTATAATACCTTGCATTTAAGTTGCTTTTTGAAACACCTTAGCCCTCTGTAGGCTGTTCATTATCTCCGCTATGTGCCACAATGGAAAATCAATAGGCCTAGTGATCTTATTTATTTTTCATAGCTCTAACACTATCGTTATCCCCCCCCCCCCATCCCGTTTATTTACTACTAATACTGGACACTATTCCAGTATGAGGTTGACCTCTCTATTATCCCGTTAACCTCCATGTCCTTCAGTTCTTGCCATAACCTTTCTAACTGCACCATACTGTAATGCCTGGTATAAATTGGGTGCTGTTGGGTGAGGTATACCATATGTTCCAATACCTTAGTCACCCCTACTTCGGTTATTTTTTTGGCGAAGATGTGGTTATACTGTTATAATAACCCTTGTATTCCTTTCTTTAGAGTTTTATTTGCCAGATTATTGCTACCAACTAATTTTACTCCATCCTCCATTAATCCTTCCTGCCTCTTTGGCATTTACCTGTGTTTTCACCCATACAGTACTGTTGGCGCAATCAATGCAGAAACCTGCTTCTCGCCAAAAATCTAATATCCCAGTATAGCATCTGTTCTCTTCCCCCTTATCCCCTTGGATACCAAAATATTGTGTAATATGGGGGCTTCTCCCATTCCCAGCATCAATGGGACTTGACCTCATAATCGGACACTATCTCCTTCCCTCTTATTCCCTGTAAAATGTAGCTGCTAAGGGCTTTATTCCAGAGTTTTCCTTACTCTTGAACTCTACGAAATATTCCCAGGTGGACTGACTTCGTAGCCCTGGTGTCTACTAAATATTTTCCTTGAGAATTTTCAATCTTCCCTTCCATGTACATTAGGTCTTCATTTGCCACAACTTTATCTAAGGTCACCAACTTAATATTGGTATTGGTAGTACAGCCCTGCCTGAAATTTGGTGATTTCCCACCCAGCCGGGCTTCCTGGGAGGGCCTTTCTAGTTTAAAGGAGCTCTATTACTTTCATTCCTTTCTCTTCTTCTTTGGAATATTTTTGGAATAGTCGCATCTCGGCCTTCGAGTGTTGTGGGGCCCCTTGTCTATAATTGGGCCTCGGTCGTCATGATCCCCGCAATATCTCTCCTCCCTTCCAGTTTCCTCCATCTCTTCCTTGGACAAAATCTGGCCCAGTGGTTTGGACTATTGCACATGTAACACCTTCCATTACTTCTTCCCCTTCTTGTTGCCCATAGGGTGCTTGCTGTACCCTCACTTTCCTTCTTACATCCCCCTTCCATTACTTGGGTTCTTCCCTGCTCCCTCTCTAAATTTTTCTATTAACGAATAGGTCTTTTTTTCTAGTTTGCCTATCCGGGTTGCTTTTTTGGCACGTTATTCTTCCCCTTTTTGCGGTTCCTTCCCCCTCTTTTCATCCCTTTTGCTTACATTTATCATGTACATTTCTCATTTTGTGTCATTTTCTATAAGTCAATTCTAGACTTTCTTCCTCTTCAGCATATAAAAATGCTTGATCCAGAGTCTCTGGATTTATTCACATAACTTCTTTTCTAAATTTATCGTTTAACCCTCTTATAAATTGCCCTGTTAATAACTTTTCAAATGCCCCTTCTTTCATGGTGACAATCTTCATGTTCTTTCTTACTGCTTTTAGCCTCTGTAGGAATTCCGATACCGATTCTCTCCTTGCCTGTGTATACCTCCCCCTAGTTTGCTTACAGCCTTAAGAAATGATTTGTTTTTTGCGAATAATTTTCTCATGACTCTGATAAATTCTCCCAGTGAATTACCCCCTTCATATAAGGTTTCTTGCTGGTACTAATTTAGGGCTGTACCTTCCAATTTGAATTCTGCAAAGATTACTTTTCTTTGTCCCCTGAACCATCCGCTCTCTTTATCTGTGCTCATTTATTTAAAAACATTTCTACATTTCTACATTCTAAGGGTATTAAGGTAGTAGAAAATATTTATACTACCTTAATACCCTTAGGTAGTCTCTACCCTTAAAGTCAAAATTTCATCCCTCCCCATGGTATAGTACTTGAGGCCCTTATGCCATTTCATCTCCAGCGCTTATGGATGGTTGGTATAGGTGTGCTGGCCATTCCTGGATCCCGTTTCCATTCCATCTATTTCCTCCGGGCATCTGCTTTCCTATACAATTTTTTCACAAATTAATTATTCTAAAAAATTTTACACAAACTATTTTTCTGGCTCGCCAGCCGGTTTATAAGTCTAGCAACTAAGGTAAAATTTCAATTTACAATTCCTATGTTTACTATTAACAACTCTTTTTCTAACCGTTTTACTTTACACCAATCTCAATATCTAATTCTTATATTAACCACATCAATTCATAAACCATTACTAATCATTAACCACATCAATTCATAAATCATTACTAAACATTAACCACATCAATTTGCAAATCATTACTAAACATTAACCACATCAATTTGCAAATCATTACTAACCATATAACCTTCCAAAATTTACTAATCAATTTCTTGTTATTGTTTTTCACTATATTGTTTTCTAGCTATCCTGACTGGCTCGCCAATTGTAGGATATATCTTTATACTGTAATATATATATAATTATTTAATTAATATATATACATATTTTTTATCACTTACTGTTATTTTATTTAGGTAACAATATGTTACCCTTAGGCCCCTGACTGCATATAGGGATTTTGGGTTAGCCAGAATAGAGTGAGACAAATTGACATACACACATATACAGGGTGTCTCAAAAATATTGGTACAAACGTTTAGAGGAGGTAGGTAATATCTAAAGGAATGTGAATCGCATAGGAACCCATAACCGGAAACGTCACTGTAAGTTGGTACACGGCGCTGTTCATTTTCACGCTGTTCATGCTGTTTAGTCAGCCCATACCTGCTACCATCCCTCATGAACTCCATTAAATATTGGATCTCTCTTGAACAAGTTCTACCAGGGTTACTTGACGATGTTCCAGCAAATGTGAGATGCAACATTTGGTTTCAACATGATGGGTCGCCTGCTCATTATGGAAGGTGTGTTCGTGACCATTTGAACAGGCGTTTTGGGAGTCGATGGATTGGCCGTGGTGGACCCGTTGCCTGGCCCCCATGCTCACCTGATTTATCAAGCCTTGATTTCTTTCTGTGGGGACCCTCAACTCTATCGTGTATGAATCGCGTGTGGAAACAGAAATGGATCTCGTGGCGAGACTCGTCTGCACTGCTGCTACTGTCAAAGAAACTCCAGGTGTGTTCGACCCTGTCCGCCAATCCATGCTGCATCGGTGCCACGCATGCATTGCATCTCATGGTGGAACCTTCGAGCATCTGTTGTAACATCATGAAATACATCCATCTCGTACTCCATTGTTAATATTATGTCAAAAAAATGTTTTCCACTAATTATTGTCTTGTGTCATTTCTGCTTCTTGTGGCTCTGCTACTACTTTCCCGGGACGTTTCCGGTTATGGGTTCCTATGCGATTCACATTCCTTTAGATGTTATCTATCTCTCCTAAGCGTTTCTACCAATATTTTTGAGACAACCTGTATAATTGCAACATTGTTTAATGTAAGGGTTCAAACTTAGGTACATACATTATTATAATTAATAATAAGGGTAATTTTACAAATAATTGTCCTGTTCAAGTTTCCTTCACAAGGATGCATAGCTAACAAAATTTATACTAAATCTCATTTACTACGAGGAATAATTACAGTTCTCAGTAGTTTTAAAGACATTAGCTGTGTGTTCTCATTCCACCATACAGTTTAATCAAGTCATTCGCAGATAGGAATACACAGGGCCTTATTTTGTCATTTTCTTTAGTTCCAACATTATGTTACTTCTCTTCCAACCCATATCTTGGACCAGAACTCTTTATCATTATTATTATTATTATTATTATTATTATTATTATTATGGTAAAGAGTACTTACAAATAATTGTGAGTACTCTTTATTTTCCATTTTTACATTTCAGGTTTTGATTTTCAGGATTCCTTTGTTCTGTACTTCCTCTTCCCACTTTTTAACTATCAGATCGAAATCCTATGTTCACGGACTATTTGGTTTTTGTCATCTTTCGTGTATCCTAAATTCAGCTATTTGGACTCCACTCAAAATTCCCTCCTTGCCTATACTGTTCCTATGCCAGTTAATTTTTTTGATATGTACCTCTCTAGACGTATTGCCCGGTATACTACTGCCACTCGTCTCTTAACATCCCCACTACACTCCTCCAAAAAAACTCACTGCCCAACTCACTCACTAAATGACCAACTACCCCCTAAACGACCAACTTACTCTCTCTTTCCCACCAATCAAATTCTTATATGCTCCATTTGGTTCTAAAGCCTCCCCCTTATTTTAATATAAACCCCGATAAGTTCCTTCACTTTTGACCTAAGCTCCTTCAGCCTCCTGGCTCAGTCCTTTTTGAGGAATTCCGACCTAACCTTTTGTATGGTCACTGTCCTTCTGAGAAATCTGCTTCGCCTTCATGTACATTCCTAAATCATTAATACCTGATCCTATTTTAATCAATTGTTGGCATTTTAATTCAATGTTTACTGAATGAATCTAAGTTGTAAGAAGATATAATATTCCAATATGTTATATATATATATATATATATATATAACATACTAATTAATAATTATTTATTTATATTTATTTTTTTTATTTTATTTAAATTTTTTTTTGTTTCTTACTAGTAAGCCAAAACTTACACAAGTTTACAGGGTATTACATTCATAAAACAGTAAAAAGCTTGAGTGGAAACACAAAATACTGTCAAGAGATAGAAATATAAGAAAATTTAAGTAAAAATATCTTTAAATAATAGAGCTTCAACATTTATTCGACCTTGAGACCCTACCACGACTTCACAGGTTCTTAGCAGTCCTCCTCAAAAGGATTATGTCGTTCTAACTCTTTGAAACATGCCTAAGGTTAAAAATATATAAAATGTTATCCCTGACATGACTACCTTTTAGATATTTTTGTGTTTCCTGTAATTCCATCATCTCTTATATTATCAGAAACTTCGCGAGCAACAGTGGAATGTATAAGAATTTGTTAAAAATAATAGCGTTTTTTCTTATGTACAATCAATAGTTGAAATTTGTATGTCCGAGACTTACAAACCAATAACCTTGTTGAATTTTACCTAGCAAACAGTAAAAACATGATTTTCTTAATAATAAAACACTTTTCAAAATACTCTTGAACAGTTGAAGTGTTAACAAATTTTGGATCTGTTATTGCAGGAGACACACACACACACACACACACACACACACCTGTTTCACAGGGGTTCGTCTGGACATTATTCTTCAAATGGAGATTAAGACTTTTGATTCTTAATATTATTCAAAATGCAATGTGTACAATAAGGTTTACAGGCAAGTTTATTGATTAAAATTGATGTTTCAGAAATGTCTTGTATGATCGACTAATGTTTTATATATTAGGACAACAATCTTATGCTCTCCAGATCTATTCTGGAACATGGAGAATAGATTCGCAACATTGAATCTATTCTCCACTCTGAAATCCTCCTATAAGACCTCAGAATGCAGCAAAACTATGGTTCTTTTACTATAAAACTCGTGCTGTGGATAATGTGTAGCAAGAGAATGGCTAAGAGGCAAGGATGATTAAACAAAACATGTTTTATTAACTCTAGCATACAAACAGGTGTAAGATAATATGGTTATATACTTTTATACGATTATATAAGAAATGTATCTCTTATCAAAGGGATAAAACGATATACAATAAGGCTAATGATACATGTGTATAAATATGTCTGTGTTTTTCACGTGATCTTCAGTTTGCACTGCTGCCTGTACTCTCTGAAGTCAACACTCATCCTCCAGTTCAAGTATCTGGGTGTATGTGTAAGTGTACTATATAAGTTTAAAAGTCATAACCTACAGTATTCCATTAATAAAATGGATCTGGTGAATCTTAAACTCTACTTTCTAGGTGTTGTAAGATTGATGCTATCATAGTGAACGTTCCTATGAGGAGGGCTGTTTCTCAGTAGACTCCATTAAACAAAGAGTCAGGTACTAACATCCAACACTTTCATTCTACTAAAATATTGTGCTATAAATATAGGGTGGGACTTACCAGAATAATTTTTGCAATATTCAGGAATAGACGTATAGGAACAGGAGCCAGTGAAAAAGATTCTCAAGACGTTTTTGATGAGATAGCCTCAAGAAAAAGAAGTCCTTCACTCAGGATAAAACTCTCTTCATCTCTCTCTCTCTCTCTCTCTCTCTCTCTCTCTCTACCCCTCCCTGTATCTTTCTCCATTCTCCTCTGTCTTCGTCCGTTCGTTCTCCCTCTCTGTCCCTCTGATCTTTGTCTTCGATCTGCATATATACATGGCCCCCCTTTTAGAGTTTCCAATGCTTCTATTGGTAAAAGGCTAATTTCGGTGGGAAATGAAAATCCCAGGTACTGTTATTTTTTTGGACACCTGACACAGTAAAAAATGGAATTTATGAGGAGAAAGAGGAACTTCACATCTGCATGGGGTGGAATTTCCACTGCCCAGCAGTAGTCACTAGATCTAAATTATGTTCGTTCCTACATAAGGAATTTCCAGACAACAATAACTCCATATTGAAGAATTAGGCTTTACACCATCCGGTATTCAAATAAACAAATTCCAATCCTGCAACTAAAACACTTTATTTACAATAAAATATGAGCGTATAAAATGAAATTAAATGAAATAAAATAAAATGTAAAAAAAAAGAAAACATTTTCATTGTTAGTTTTTTTTCTTGCCCGTAAAAGAGGTATTCAGTACCTCAAGACGCCCTCTACTTTTGCCACAGCCCTATATATAAAAGATAGCATCACTTCGACGGAGCCTAAACTTTTACTTTCATTTTCAATCACCCCAGGGGTGCGGTCGCTGTAATACTACACTAAAGTGTTGTCACCTGTTCTCCTGTGTAACGGGAGCATCGAACATGTAATGTACCAAGAGCAGGTTAGGCAGGAAGGCGACGATAATTATAAGAGTAGAAATTAGCAGAACAAGGTCTTGCGTAACGAGACCTTTATAAACATATTAGCTGTCAATTCGACACTCCGTGCATGGTACAATATCCATTTATTTCTCCCCCCCCACCGTGGAGATGTAGAGATATATATTTTGGAAAGGGGAAAGCACGAGGACACACATTAACTTTGGGTGAGACATGACAGGAAGAGGAGAGCAGTGAGAGTCTTGGCCGATTTTTGTCATTATGTGAAGCAGAAGTAAAATAATAATTACTAGGAAAAGATGAGAAAAGAACCATAATGACATCTGATACAGAACTCACCCCCCCCACCAGAATATTTTCGGGTAAGTCAACCCTTATTGTTTAATAACAAACTGTATTCAATTGCCCAAAGCCGAACCTACCAGCTACCCACATTTTAATGCATTTATAAGACATCTTTCCTCACATATATATATATATATATACCCAGACAATTGTTGTATCATTTTCTTAGTACTTAGTTTTAATAGATAATGCGACTTGTTAATCTAGTTGTCAAAAATACTAATTACACTATTAAGGTAATATAGTTCCCTGTTCTTGTTTCGAACAGTTATATGTGATGACAAACACCAATCATTTTGTACTTGCTAGAGAATTAGTGGAACAGCCACATGAAGAACATTTCAAAACTATAATATAGCTAACAGCAAGATAATGCTTGTATTCAGTTAATTTACCTAACAATCCCATACCATTTAATTCAAACTATGTACCAGTTCTATTGTACTCTTTGGTATACCTATATGTTTAATAAACCTTGTTTTGTTTGTTTATATTTTGCTTCCTGACCATTCCTTCTAGTTACATGCAATTCACTCAACAAACTTGTAGAGGAACCATTAATTGCAGTCACTCCGGGGCCCCCTTATCTAAGAGGTTCCTCTGGGTGAAAATCACAGCGCATCTAGATGTTGCAATTTGCTCTTTACTTCTCAGAGGAAATTTAGAACACTAGATTTTTGTCCTAATTTAAACTGCTAGATAAATCATTAGAAACCCAGGGTTTTCTGGATACACATGGTAAAGTCTTGCTGAGGAATGAGTGATACATGAGAACGTTGATAGGCAAGCACACGTTACGACGGAAAATGCTGTGGAACACTGTTGCTAATTGTGACCAGGATGTAATGTGCTTTTGCATATGAAAGCTTGTGATTTATGAGGATTACTATAAATGGAAGAGCAAAGTCACAACAGGAGAAACTAGTGAATCGAAGACAAAATAAAAGGGATTACTGTTGTAATAGAAAGAAAGGGATAACGTCGAACACTAGTGATTTTGTGTGTATACAGAGAATGGTTAGAGGCATTTTTATTAATTTTCTTTTTCTTTTTCAGCAATACAAATAACACAGTCCTCAAGTACATACATAGTGGTAACACTTAGCAACTAGAAGCATTTAGGAGTAGTTACTTGATTTGTCAAAACATATATTAAAAAAAAAGACTCTAGTTGCTATATGTTAGAAACTCATTTTGTTTTTTAGAATTCGTCAGTACTAATAGTTTGGTTCTATTTCAGCTACGTAAAAGTAAGTACACTTTTTGGAGGGACGCTTCCCACGCCAAATTTTACTCAAATATTAATAGAGTCACTTAATTTAACATAGACACTTATAATTCCAACATGGAAGAACAAATCCCGCAAACTTCAACCGACCTTTCAGCTGCCTTGTTTGATACGCAACAAACACAATCCCCTCCCGGATCTGACAGGCCACATGTGGCTAATATCGCAGGTTACCTGGGTCTTGTGCCTACATTTTTTGGTACAGATGAAGGCCCATCTGTCCAATATTTTTTTTTGAAACTTTAGAAAGCGTAGGGGAACTAGCGTCCTTTAGAAATTCGGAAATGATCGCCATTTCGAAATAAAAATTTCGTTCATTTGCAGCGGAATTTCTAGCACAATCCACTGAATTATGTAAGGAAAAAATTTATAAAGGGTTCAAGAATGCTTTCTTAGCTCAGTTTGAAAAAATGGAACCCATAATCACTTGCTTAAGCGAATTCGCTAATACTATGCAAAAATCTAATGAAAATGTCGCAAGTTTTGGAGCCAGAGTTAGAATATGGCAAGAAAGGCGTTCAACATACAGAACGAACATCACGAGGCCAAAACGATTTTGGATCAGGCAATGTTGGCCCAATTTCATAGGGGTGTTTCAATTAAAATTAGAAGAATGGTACTTTCCCGGAACCCCTTAACATTTCAGCAGGCAATTACGATATCCAAACGTGGGGAGATTAATGAACTTACAGAAACAAAACACAGACCAGTTAATGCCATGTATTGTCAATATAACAGTGAAGTAGTCGGTAGCCAGCAGCAAAATTATTTCTAAAAATTTATTAAACCTTTACAGGATCAAATACTAGACTTACAACAGTCATTTAGAGCATTAACTGTAAGTAACACTACCTGTAATAATTTACAAATGCCAGTTTATGAAACGGAATGATGTCAAAATAATGATTTGCAGCTTTCCCATTTTTCCCCCACGGTTACGGAGTGCACCGTATTAGGTATTCGCCGACTGATGAACGAAGAGACGCTAAGCTCTCACGCGTTAAGGACAAGGAAATCGATCGTTCAGAGGGATGCGATTTTGCTCCGTACTATGCTGGGAAGCATGTATACTGTAACCCAACGTACGAAGCAAGACAGTGGGAAAGAGACTACGCGGCTAGTGGTCGTCGCAGCAGCTCCCAGCCGATGCCAATTTATCCTAACTGTCCGTGCCCGATTCAAGGAGTGCGCAAATATACTGCGTTACCAAAATATCGGTCGCCCTATGTTAACAGACAAAGTTGTAATTTTGTTGGAAATGGGTTTTAGAAATGCAAATAAAATGTATTATAATAATCGAAATAGGACTAATATGAACTCTTACACAGGAGTAAGAAAAGAAATACCTAGAAATGAGTTTTATCAGGTACAAACTCACTCAAAAGCAATTTTTGGTAGGTCAATGAACCAGGTAAGCAATGTAAGTTACAGACAAGATAGAGATAGGCATTTCTGACATAAACGGGGGTCTGAAGAAAACAGAAGGGACTATCAGCATCATAGAACTGTTTTACCAGGTCAAAATTATTATAGAGGAGATAAACCTTATGCCAATCACAAAAATATACAACATGGAGTCACTATTTTAGATAACAATTCTCAATTGCTGTTGTTCATGGGCACAACAATACAAATGGCCCTCAGTAACCAGCAGCTTTCACTCCCCCTCTTACGGCAGTGAGAGGATCAGAGTGCAAGCAGAGGGTGCTAAGAATCTCTGGGTATGACCAGGCTGCCATGCACGGAAACTGAAGTTGGCCTGTTATAACGTACGATCACTCATCGGTGAAGACAGGATATTAGAGCTGGAAAAGGAATTAGAAAATGTAAATTGGAATATAATCGGTTTGGCTGAAACAACAAGAAGAAATGAATCACTTATATGTTTATCAAGTGGAAATCTGCTGTACACCAATGGAAACAGTGAAAGGAGTGAAGGTGGAGTTGGGTTTCTGGTCCATAAAGATTTTAAAAACAACGTTTTGGAATTCAAAAGTACATCACCAAGGGTGTCAAGGCTAATACTCAAGATTTCTAAGAGGTACAAGCTAAAGATTATAATGATTTATGCACCAACATCGAGCCATGATGATGAAGAGGTTGAAGAAATGTACACTGAAATTGAGAGTCTTCTAGATGAGCAGAAAACACACTACACTATTATTATAGGGGACTTCAATGCTAAGGTTGGAAAAAGGCAAAACAGCGCAGAAAGAGGAACTATAGGAAATTTTGGAATTGGTGAAAGAAATAAGAGGTGAAAGACTTGTGGAACTTGCAGAATCTCAAGGACTGTCAGTAATGAACACTTTTTTCAAGTGAAGGGTGAACAGAAAGTGGAGATGGAAGAGTCCAAATGGATTAATTACTAATGAAATCGACTTCATCCTCACTAACAGAAGGTATATTGTGAATGATATTACCATCCTGATTAAGGTAAATGTTGGAAATGATCACAGAATGATAAGATGTACACTTGATATAGATGTAGGAAAGGAAATAACTGACTCGAGTAAATAATACAAAGGTCTTTCAGATAACAGAAGAGGAAAAAAAGCAGTATGTACTGGAACTTAAGAACAAGTTTGAGCTTCTGCAGACTGCTCAGGACCAAGATATCGACGAGGAATATTATAACTTCCTGAAAGTGATAAAGCCCAAGAAACCTATAGGGAAACAGAAATCCAAAGAAGAAAAAATTAGTCAAGAAACACTTGTCATGATAAACCGAAAACGACAAATGAAAAGCAAGAAAAACACTGACAGGAAGAAAATTGAGTATACTGAGTTATGGAAAGCCATTAGAAAGAGACTCAGAGAGAACATAAGAAAATTTAACACAAGAAAAGTGGAACAAGCATTAAGGGAAAACAACGGATTTAAATCAGCAGCCATGAGCAGTAATACAGAAAGACAAATGATACTGAAACTGAAGAATAGCAATGGTGTACATATAAACAGCAGAGAAGGCATAATTCAAATAGCAGAAGACTACTATAGAGAATTATACAAGGAGCGAGGGAATAATACCAGCAGTGGGGAAGATGGATTGCAAAGTAGCAACACATAGGAAATACCCGATATTCTTCCTGACGAGGTAGGGCATGCATTGAATAAAATGAAGAATCAGAAAGCCCCAGGGGAAGATGAAGTTACTGTAGAGTTGTTAAAATTGGGAGGAACAGACATAACACAAAAACTGGCAAGGCTCTTCACAAAGTGCATTAGAAAAGGTGTGACGCCTAAGCAGTGGAATAATGCAATCATAGTTTTGCTGCATAAGAAAGGAGATAAATCAGAAATTGGAAATTATAGACCAATTAGCTTGTTATCCCACATCTACAAATTGTTCACAAGGGTCATTACTAACAGATTAGAAAGAATACTTGATGACAATCAACGAAAAGGGTAAGCTGGCTTTAGTATAGGATTCTCAACTATGGATCACCGTCACGTAATATCACAGCTAATGGAGAAAGCAAATGAATATAAAACGCCATTATGCCTAGCATTTGTGGATTATGAAAAGGCATTTGACTCAATAAAGCATAAGGCAATGTATTGGGCACTGGACAAACAAGGCATAGATACCCCATATATTATGATTTAAGAAAATATATGAGAGTGCTACCTCCTTTATTAGACTACACAAAACAGTAGAAAATTTAAAATCGAGAAAGGAGTTCGACAAGGAGACACAATATCTCCGAAGCTGTTTACTGCTGCCCTTGAGGAAGCTTTCAGAAGATTAGACTGGTCGCAGAAACGAGTCAATGTGAACGAAGAGTAACTAAACCATTTACGATTTGCAGATGACATTTACGATTTGCAGATGATCAGGATATGTTGTGCCTATACATACGGTTATAAGCCACGATTCCAAAGAATTAGAGGAAAACCTTAATCAGTTATGCACAGTTAGTAAGGATTTTGGACTAAAGATGAATATGGCTAAAACAAAAGTAATGATGTACAAGTATGCCACGGAAAGGAAAATAATGATTGAAGGAGCAGTAATTGAAAATGTGGAGTCATATTACTTATCTGAGACAAGTTATCAGCTGTAATAATGATCAATGGCTGGAAGTCAAGAGAAGAATAAATTTTGGATGGATAGCATTCAGGAAATATAGTCACATACTGAGGAGCAATATCCCATTTGTCTGAAACGTAAAATAATGAACCACTGTATACTCCCCACCATGACTTATGGAAGTGAAACATGGGCACTCACCAAAAGAATGGAAGAGAAACTGAGAACTACACAGCGAAGAATGGAATGAATTATATTGGGAATCAGACTGTTAGATAAGAGAAACACATGGATTAGGCAGCAAACTCAAGTAAAGGACATTCTTATGAAAAGTAAAGAACTAAAAAGATCTTGGACAGGACACATTGCTCAAAGACATGATGACAGATGGACTAAGAAAATAACAGAATGGTACCCAAGAGGAGCTAGAAGAAAACCTGGAAGACAAAGGCGGAGATGGATAGATGAAATTCATGAGTTTTTGGGTATTAAATGGATGGCCGGTGCTCAAAACAGAAGGAACTGGAAAGTTGCTGGAGAGGCCTTCATCCTGCAATGGATTGAAAATGCTGATGATGATGATGATGATGATGGGATCAGTTCAAGATGTTGTGGCTAAATTTCTGGTAGATACAGGCGCGAGCAAAACGCTAATTAACACAGACCTTTTCAATAAAATAAAGCATGATAAATCTCTAAATCCAAAGGCTCCCAATTTGTCTGTAACTGGCGTTTCAGGATATGTTGTGCCTATACATACGGAAGTTACAGCAAACATTAAGCTGGACAGTGCAAGTTTTCAGGATAATATTTTGGTGGCTAATGGGAACTTAAAAGGGCAATATGATATAATATTGGGATTAAATGTTTTAAGACGTTTTTCTTTTAGAATAGATACAGTCGCTCCCATTGAAAGTTTAAGAGCAGTAGGTGTTAGGGAAAAAATTATGAGTTCTAAACCCATGGTAGCTAAGCTCACATGTAAACATGTGCTACCAGCATCTTCAGAGAGGGTAGTGACAGCATATTGTAACCAGCTTGTTGTTTCCACAGAACAACTTTTGTTAACCGAGCCTAATTATAACCTAGGTCGTGAGGACTTGGCTGTCTGTTGTTCAGTGGACAAAGTACAGTCCGGTGGATTGATATCAGTCCTGGTGGCAAATTTGATGACGGAGCCTTTACATCTTCCAAAGAGGATGGGAATTGCTAGTTTGGAAAGTGTTGAAAATAATCCAGTTACTTTTGCAGGTAAGGAAGTAGAGGAATATAAGACATCTCCTCTGACTTTACAAGATTTTGATCTCGATCATTTGACTGGTGATCAGAAACATAAACTATCAGACTTGTTGTATGAATATAGAGATGTTTTTGCTAAATCTCCAGCTCAGCTAGGGAATTCAAAGGTATTTAAACATAGAACTAAATTGACAGACAATATACAAGTAAAGCAGTCAGCTTATAGAGTTCCTTTTTTGTTGAAAGATGAAGTTCGAAGGCAGGTGAATGAACTTTTGGAGGCAAACATCATTCAACCAAGTAACTCCCCATATTCAGCGCAAATTGTTTTAGTACGTAAAAAGAACCAATCATATAGACTTTGTGTGGATTTTCGGAGATTAAATTCTAAAATGGTCTCAGATTCGTACCTCTCCCTAATATTGATGAAATTCTTCAACTTCTCGGACAAGGGTGCTATTTTACTTCGCTTGATTTGCAAAGTGGTTTCCACCAAATTGAGGTGCACCCCGCCGATCGTCACAAAACCGCCTTCACCATTGGTGTATCCTTAATCGAATTTTTTCGAATTCCGTTTGGATTAAAGAATAGGCCCAGTTCGTTCGTGAGAGCCATGTCATTGGTGCTTTCTGGCATGGAAAGTGAATCGATATTTGCTTACCTTGATGATGTAATCGTTACGTCAGCCAACTGGGATTGGCATCGTGCCAAAATGTGGAAAGTCTTCCAGCGTTTAAGAGAATATGACCTAAAATTAAAGCCTAAAAAGTGTGAATTTGTTAAACAACAAATTTGTTACCTCGGCCACCTAATGAGCAGCGACGGCATTCGCCCAAATCCTGAAAACGTCGCGGCAGTTCGAGTCTGGAAACCGCCAGAATGATTAAACAAGTCCGATCGTTTCTCAGAATGGCGGGATTCTACAGGAAATTCATTCCTAATTATGCGGAGATAGCGAGATCTCTCACTTTGCTAACAAAAACAGAAACACCTTTTGTTTGGGACTGTTCCATGCAGCAGGCCTTCGACCACTTAAAAAAACTGCTCTGACCACACCACCTTTGCTGGTCTACCCTCATTTTGCCAAATATTTTGTGGTCCTGTCGGATGCATCATCATATTGTGTTGCAGCATGCTTGGAGGTCCAGGTAGATGAAGATTCAAGACAGCCAGTTGCCTATGCTTCTAGACTGTCGAAGAAATCAGAATTGAACTATAGTACAATGGAGAAAGAAGCTTTGGCTATTGTTTTCGCAGTAACAAAGTTCAGACCTTTTTTAGTGTCAAATCATTTCACCCTGATAACAGATCACCAACCCTTGAGTCATTTGCTTAATCTATGGAATCCAATGCACCACTTAGCAAGATGGAGCATGCTTTTACAAGAGTACGATTTTCAAATCGTGTACCGTCCTGGTAAAGTGCATTCAAATGCAGATTTTCTTTCAAGGCCAGTGCTAGAAGAGGATTAAAAGAAAAAAAGGCCAAGGAAGGCTAAAACAACTGAGTTAGTCTCTCCCATATCAGCTGAATTAACCATGGAGTCATTGGTGATTCCCCAGCAACAAACCAGAAATTTAATTAAAACCCTGCAAAGAGAAGATCCAGTTTTACAAAAGTTAATTGAACAGTTGGAAGGAATACCCCAGGCATCAGCAAAAATCCCAGACTCCTTCTATTTAACTAAAGAGGGAATACTTTATCATTAACCTTTATCTGACCCTGGAGCGACACGAGAGCAGCCAACAGAACAACTAGTAGTCCCAGTTGGCCTGAAGACGGAAGTGTTGAAGGCAGGCCATGACAACGTTCTCAGTGGAGGACATTTGCATTGCAGAAGACGGAGAAATTGAGGAGACATTTCTTTTGGACCGGGATATACTCGGATGTCAAGAACCATATTGAGTCGTGTCCATCTTGTATGGAACGTTAAGGGTTACAATCCGAAGGCCAAAGCAGCTTTGATGAGAGTTCCCACGAAAAATTCACCTTGGGTACGAATGTCATTGGATATCCTAGGACCTCTTCCAATGACCTTGAGAGGACAAATATCTATTGTTAGCAGTGGATAATTTTACTCGTTATGCTGAAGTAATTCCACTCCAAACCCAGAAGGCAGATGAAGTAGCCACAGCATTTATAAACAATGTGATTGCGAGACATGGAATACCTAAATACATTCTCACTGATCAAGGTACAAACTTCATGTCTTCCTTAGTCTGGCAAGTGTGTGAAAAACTGAGCATTCACCAGCTTCATACTTCGGCATTCCACCAACAAGCAAATGCCAAAGTTGAACGTTTGAATCGCACTTTAGCTAACATTTTATCCCATGTGGTAAATGAGACCCAGTCAGATTGGAACCAGGTGGTACCATGGGCTGTGGCTGTATATCATGCTGCAACTCATAGTGCTACTCAAGAATCCCCCAACTTTTTAATCTATGGCAGAGATTTAGTGTTACCTTCAGATTTATGGCATGCAAAATTAAGGCAAAGTTATGCATTGTTGGAGAACTATTCAGAACAGATGTGTGCACAACTTAAGAGAGCTAATGAAATTGTTTCTGAACATTTGGAGGAAGCAGTGCAGAAGCAAGAACAACGCAGAGCAGCAGTAGCTGTTGATAAGAATATTCGAGTAGGAAGTCTTGTTTACCTTTTCACTCCTAAGGTGAAAGTCGGTACCAGAAGAAACTGGCTCGCTTGAGTACAGGACCTTACAGGGTAATCAGTCAACCTTCATTGGTCATCTATGAAATACAAAATGTAAATAAGCCGAAAGACAAGCAGATTGTACACGTTGACAGATTGACAAAGGTAGTAAATAGAACAGTTTTTCCTGAACTTAGAGTAGAACAATCAGAGGAATCAGAAGATGGTGAACTACAGGATCAGTCTTGTACAGAGACAGTGCCAAAAGAAACATGGATCTTTGATGAACTCATTATTGAAGAATGTGCTTTAATCCCACCCATAGACCCCCAACCTGTGTATTTTCAGTCAACTAGAACTGCACCTATTCCAGAACCTTTGATGACGTCTCCAAATGAGAGCCAAAATAGGCCATCCGTGATAAAAAGTCTGAGGAGACAGTTGAATCCACCCGTAGGCCAGCACAGACACATCACTAATTTGCGCAGTCATAGTCATGTAACTCACACACCATATGTGGTAACCCTTAACCCACGATCACAAAATGAAGTGAGAATTCCCGAATCAGCTTCTACAGTAGAGTGGAAACAGAACAGGGAAGCTCTTCTTGCAAAATGGAGATGCAAAGAGACGAACCTTCAGAGCACATTATTGAAGAACATGGAAGTGCAGATCAAACAGATCAACCCAGTCGATTAGATAGGACTATTCAGTGGATATTGGGAGGTCCACTTACTGCGAGGTTAGATGCAACAAGTAATGGAAAAGGATTGAATTTGGCAGGTCTTATTAGAGATGCGTGGAAAGATTAAAAAAAAATAGTAAAATTGAAATTTTGAGAAAGAGAAAACGGTATGAGGAAAAGTTTTTTTATTATGTTTCCTCCGTCTTTAAAGTAAAGGAGTCAGTTCTTAGAAAGGGAAAGTTACACAAGAATAATGATTCCAATATCATGATAAATTGATTCATAGTGTCATGAGACAAATATTGCATTCGGATGAAGATGATTTGATTATAAAGTTAAGAGATGCATTAAATGAAGCTTCTGATTAATTAGAGTATCAGACCCATGAAATTTATACTTCCTAGGGGAAAAGAAAGGATAGTTTTCATCAGACTCTATCAATGTGTTTATCAGCAGTTTTGTTATAGATGATGCAGTGAGCAAAGAGGATTAAAGGATGAAGGTGGAACCATGGGAAAGAGAATCTGGATTTCAAATAAAAGCAAGAGTTATTTTCAGGAATCAAAAAAAATGAAGGATAAAAGAAGATAAGTATCAGAACTCCTATTCAAATTTGACCATTGAGAAAATATTTTCTTATGGAATCTTTATTATCACCCTCTTCCCACAAAACATGTTGCAATTATAGGCCAATGTAGAGAGGAAGGTTGCATTTGGGACTAGGGCCTTATGGGTGCACCCATAAGGCCCTAGCCTTATGGGTGCACCCCCTAGTTTCTTTTTGTTTTTTCTCTCTCTCATTGCATGGCTAAAATTTCAGTCCAAGAGAAATGATCCTGAAAAAAAAAATATATATCTATATATATTTTGGGTTTTTCTTTTGAAGATTGGATGAAATAAGTGGCCTGAGGATGGCTGGTTCCGCCCAGTCACTGCTTATTTCGTCGTTCCTCCAAAGAGAAGAAATAGTAACACCCGTATTTCAAGATGAAGATAAGAGGATCTTTCCTTGCACCATTTTTAAAAGAATACTCAGCCTCATCCTGAGTTAAAGTTTTGAAACAATATAAATCAGAGTTGTAGTTCCATAAATAATTATTTATTTTTTTGAAAAGAAGTATATCCACTAATTGCAGTTTTATCACATATGACGTTAGAAGGGTAAGTGATATTGTATTAAAGTAAAAAGGGTTTAGACAGTACACATATTGAGTCTATATTAACTACAATAAAAAGAAAACAGAAACAAAACTGTTGAAGTATCACTCTTGTGCTCTTGCCTCTGATAATCCAAACAGCTGATAATTAAAACAATGTGCTGATTGAGCAGATCAGAGCTCATTTTTCAAGTTTAGAGGATGGTTTCCAATTCCTTTTTATGGGAATCTTGTTAATCTGTCATGAGTGACGTGTGTTTCTGTTTTGTTATGTAAAATTTACATTAGTATTAGTATTAGTATTAGTAGAGAGGCATTCGATGCAAGAAAGCAAGCTTATGCAGCATCAGGTAAAAAAAAAAACCCACTTCCACTTCACCCCTCTGTTCATTCAAAATACCTGTCCAGCTGAGCCTTAAACTTATTTAGGCTATCAACCTCCACTACAAGGGATGGAAGTCTGTTCCACCAACCAACCACTCGCTGGCTAAAGGCAAATTTCCGCACGTCTATCCTACATCTGTCTTTCCTCAATTTGAATTTATGCCCTCTCAGGTGATTTTTCTGAGCTAGAGGAAGAATCCCATCAGCATTGAGCATGCCTAAACCATTCAAGGCTTTATACACCTCTATCAGATCACCTCGCTGGTGCCTAGTCTCCAGACACTGTAATTTGCAAAACTTAAGCCTTTCTTCGTAAGAGCACCCCTTTGTTCCATTCACTAATCTTGTTGCCCTTCTCTGTACTCGTTCCAGCAGCTCTACATCCTTCTTGGAATGAGGCCTCCAGACTTGTATACAGTACTCTAGGTGTGGGCTGACCATTGCCTTATACAAGGGAATAATCACCTCCTTATCCCTGCTGGAAAAATTCCTGTATATCATTGACAATACTCCATGAGCTACTCTTGCAGCCCGTCTGCACTGCTCAGAGAACTTCATATCTGCTTCATATCTTACATAAAAGAGAAAGGTCCATTTTTGTAAAGAAATGAAAGGAAATAAGAAAGTGACAGTCTTGGAATGTGAACAAGTACAAGAAGAGTGAGGGAAAGTATAGATGAAGTGTAAATGACATGAGACCTCATCCCCCTCTCCTTCAAGTCGAAACAAAAAGTGAAAAGATGAATCAAGGTTGTGAACCTGTCATTTGAATGTATTGAACAGAAAGAAGAAAGAAAGAAAGAGTAAATGAGATCCACTTAACATTTTACCCTCTTCTTGCTCAGTTGATTCGATGAGATTTTTCGGGATGTTTAATTTTTTTTTTGTGCACGACGGTTGATTTTGAACACACTCAAGAAGTTCTCCCATTCAGAACTGTAGTGAACATTTAATCTTTCTCCTGCCCCGACATGACGTTCATGCCAGCTGTGAAAGACTTATCCCCATGGATGTCCATGAAATCACTCAAGGAACATTATGCTGTCTTCAGAGCCGACAAGTGTACTCAGGCTTAAACTTAAAAGATTTGTGAAGCCAAGAACTCTCTCAATCCGGAGAGGTAGTGAGATACCTCCAGAAGGTGCTGAACAGTTAAACTATGCAATTGGTCAGTTGATATAACTGTCTAAATTTTTACAGTTCAATTTGTAGTCTTATAACATTGCAAGTAATCAGTTGGAACTTGCAGCCATATTTATTCAATGTATTCTTTGATTTTTTGTTCTTCTTGCAAATAATATATAGGATTTGCAATTATATTTGAGAATTTATATTATATAATCACTTAGTGTTTGATGTTTGCTATGTTTTCCTTTAAAAAAATAAATAAAATAGAATAAGTGAGAACTGTTCATATGTTAGATGAATTTTTTTTTGCTGTTTGCTTGATATATTTACAAATACATTCATTATAAAAGAATGTCTTTTGTAATATATACTTGTATTGTCTCAGTTATTAAATGTCACAATGAATAGTATGTCTAGTTTTATATTATACTAATTATGTTAAAACAAGAATAGATATTGATTCTTTGATTTTTCTGTTGCATGTAATGCTATTGTGTCGAGTCAATAATAAGGTAAAGGAAATGGGTCCAGAGATTTCTTTGAGAAGACGTTCCAGTATTTTTCCCGACCAACAATGAACAATCTTATCAGTATTCCAGTGCTTCAAATTTCCAGTCCCGACGTTTCCAATGTAGAGAACATTCAGTGCAAACGATATCCAAACAATATGTTAAAAAAAAAACAGAAATAAATGAATAAAATAAACATTGTTACAATATAGACATTGCACATATGATAAACACCTCTTAACTCTTGTGAAAATATACTTTCTAGTATGTGATTTTTGTTTAAGGTCTGTGGAGAACAAGTTGTCGGTTCAACCAAGGTAGGATACCTGGATGTTAAAATTTACATAAAATTATCATTGTTTGTTACTGGAGGACTAAGAAGATTTTGAAAATTGTTATATAAACACATTTTTCTCTTTGGTACCATTTATCATAGTTAAGAATAATCCAATTTTGTAAGAGGAGAGATGTTCGTGTCTACATCCCCCCCTTTTTTACCAGAGGATTTCATGTTCCACGATTACTTCATAGAAACTCATAAATTTTGAGCATGTGAAATTACTTTTTCTTTTTGCACAAAATTTATGGCTAGGATAGAGGAGTGTAAAAAAAAAAAGAAAACATTTTCATTGTTAGTTTTTTTCTTGTCTTTAAAAGAGGTATTCAGTACCTCAAGACGCCCTTTACTTTTGCCACAGCCCTATATACTTAAGATAGCGTCACTTCGACGGAGCTTAAACTTTTACTTTCATTTTCAATCACCCCAGGGGTGCGGTCACCATAATACTACACTAAAGTGACGTCACCTGTTCTCCTGTGTAATGGGAGCATCGAACACGTAATGTACCAAGAGCGGGTTAGGCAGGAAGGCGACGATGGTTATAAGAGTAGAAATTAGCAGAACAAGGTCTTGCATAATGAGACCTTTATAAACATATTAGTTGTCAATTCGACACTCCGTGCATGGTACAATATCCATTTATTTCTCCCCCCCCCACCGAGGCGATGCAGAGATATATATTTTGGAAAGGGGAAAGCACGAGGACACAAATTAACTTTGATGAGGAGAGCAGTGAGAGTCTTGGCCGATTTTTGTCATTGTGTGAAACAGAAGTAAAATAATAATTACTAGGAAAAGATGAGAAAAGAACCTGAGATATATATTTTAGAAAGGGGAAAGCATGAGGACACACATTAACTTTGGGTGAGACATGACAGGAAGAGGAGAGCAGTGAGAGTCTTGGCCAATTTTTGTCATTGTGTGAAGCAGAAGTAAAATCATAATTACTAGGAAAAGATGAGAAAAGAACCATAATGACGTCTGATACAGAACTCACCCCCCCACCAGAATATTTTCGGGTAAGTCAACCCTTATTCTTTAATAACAAACTGTATTCAATTGCCCAAAGCCGAACCTACCATCTACACACGTTTTAATGCATTTATAAGACATCTTTCCTCACATATATATATATATATATATATATATTATGTGAGGTAAAAGTTAGGTAAAAATAATAAAAATAAATAAATATGGCTATGTAGCTATCATTAGAGGCAGCAAATGCACATCCTCCACATGATGCCTAATTATATCTGATAATTAAAATAAGTATGATATTTAAATAAAATCATCAGCCAGTAGTACGGCAATAATGCAGAGCGAAATGAAACGCAAAATAATATAAATAAACAAACAGGGAAGGGAAAGTAGAGATAATAGGACAAAAAGGTAGTCGATAATCCCCTATATAATTTAGTCAATTAAGTCATTAAACCCAATTAATAAAAAACGATATAAATTTAAATAATGCCAATTATAAATAATTTAGCGGTACCGCCCTTGAAGGTACCAGTTCCAAAAGACGTGAAATATCACCAAAAAAGGGTTAAAGAAACTACCAAAAAACTAAAATATCAAAATAATAGACTGACCATCATGCCCCATATCGACAGAGGACCACGAGGCCAATAATGGTCATGGAATCGCTGCATTTCAATCGTCATACAAATCATCGCAAAGGCAGAAATATCGAAGAACCAAACCACCCCTCCATTCTCCGATAGATCAACCAATGCAGAGGATTTGCATGGCGGTGGTCCTTATGCAGCGAAAAATAATCTACAGAACAGACAGCACTCTTGATCAGAGCCACACCACTGACATAATGCAAGCTTAACCAGCTTATATAATAGAAAAGATTCCATGACCATTATTGGCCTCGTGGTCCTCTGTCGATATGGGGCATGATGGTCAGTCTATTATTTTGATATTTTAGTTTTTTGGTAGTTTCTTTAACCCTTTTTTGGTGATATTTCACGTCTTTTGGAACTGGTACCTTCAAGGGCGGTACCGCTAAATTATTTATAATTGGCATTATTTAAATTTATATCGTTTTTTATTAATTGGGTTTAATGACTTAATTGACTAAATTATATAGGGGATTATCGACTACCTTTTTGTCCTATTATCTCTACTTTCCCTTCCCTGTTTGTTTATTTATATTATTTTGCGTTTCATTTCGCTCTGCATTATTGCCGTACTACTGGCTGATGATTTTATTTAAATATCATACTTATTTTAATTATCAGATATATATATATATATACATATATACCCAGACAATTGTTGTATCATTTTCTTAGTACTTAGTTTTAATAGATAATGCGACTTGTTAATCTAGTAGTCAAAAATACTAATTACACTATTAAGGTAATATAGTTCCCTGTTCTTGTTTTGAACAGTTATATGTGATGGCAAACACCAATCATTTTGTACTTGCTAGAAGATTAGTGGAACAGCCACATGAAGAACATTTCAAAACTATAATATAGCTAACAGCAAGATAATGCTTGTATTCAGTTAATTTACCTAACAATCACGTACCATTTAATTCAAACTATGTACCAGTTCTATTGTACTCTTTTGTATACCTATATGTTTAATAAACCATGTTTTGTTTGTTACTATTTTGCACCCTGACCATTCCTTCTAATTACATGCAATTCACTGAACAAACTTGTAGAAGAACCGTTAATTGCGGTCATTCCGGGTTCCTCTGGGTGAAAATCACAGCACGTCTAGATGTTGCAATTTGCTCTTTACTTCTCAGAGTAAATTTAGAACACTAGATGTTTGTCCTAATTTAAACTGCTAGATAGATCATTAGAAACCCAGGGTTTTCTTGATACATATTGTAAAGTGTATTCTTGCTGAGGAATAAGTGATACATGAGTACGTTGATAGGCAAGCGCACGTTACGAAGGAAAACGCTGAGGAACAAAAATATATAATAGTTTAAATCTGATGTGATTTAATTTACAATAAAATACAAAAAATATAAAGAATATATATATATAAAATATAAAATATGATGATAAAAGCGATAAAAACAGTTAATAAATTAAATAAAATACCGTAACAACTGTAGCTTTTGGAGATAGTGATCTCCTTTCTCAACAGCATATTTCTGCTGTGTGGCACATCCTTAAATAGCAGATCCAGCACTCCTCACATGGTTCCTCAGGAATATGGCTGGAATTTCCCATTTATGCACCGGAACCGGAAATGGCTCGGGAGCGCGCTGCTGAAACCATTCATCTCGCCCAAGAACCAAGGTTTCAAAGAGGGGATGTAAGCATACACCCTTGTCTCTATTAATGGAATTGCTAGCTGCCCCAATACGTAAACTCTTAAGCCATTTACGGTCCCAGAACCCCTGTGCATGATCCGTGATGACAGCATCCTCCGGGGAGATTTGATGTTGCTTCTCCCAGAAATCTTCTGCCACTTTATTGCAATCATATGCTCCCCCAGACGGTCTTTCAGTCGTTGCCCCAATTCACCTACATAACACACACCACAATCCGGGCATTTCATTTCGTATACCACCCCACTGTTGGCTTCTTTCGGTATGGGGTCTTTTTCACAAGATACCACTGTGTACAACCTTCGTCCCGGGAGTTGCACACAGCGTATCTGGCACTCCCGAATTATTTGTGCAACGTGGTCACACGTTGGGCACAGATAGTAGGGAATGTATGCAGAGCTCACAGGGGCGAATGGCTCAGTACGGGTGGACTACGCTCCTCTAATAATTCTGTCCAACAGCCTCTGGGGGTAGCCGCATTTCTTGAGGTCTGCCGTGACACGAATAATTTATTTATCTCTGTCCTCGGAGGTGCTACAGTGGGACCATACCCCATCTACTAAATTTCTGGGAGAAGCAACATGAAATCTCCCCGGAGGATGCTGTCATCATGGATCATGCACAGGGGTTCTGGGACCGTATATGGCTTGAGAGTTTACTTATTGGGGCAGCTAGCAATTCCATTAATAGAGACAAGGGTGTATGCTTACATCCCCTCTTTGAAACCGTGGTTCTTGGGCAAGATGAACAGTTTCAGCTAGCACGCTCCCGAGCCATTTCTGGTTCCGGTGCATAAAAGAGAAATTCCAGCCATATTCCTGAGGAACCATGTGACGAGTGCGGTGGATCTGCTATTTAAGGTTGTGCCACACAGCAGAAATATGCTGTTGAGAAAGGAGATCGCTATCTCCAAAAGCTACAGTTGTTATGGTATTTTATTTTATTTTATTAACTGTTTTTATCGCTATTATCATCATATTTTATATATATATATTTTATATTTTTTGTATTTTATTGTAAATTAAATCACATCAGTTTTAGACTATTATATACTTTATTTTATTTCATTTAATTTCAATTTATACGCTCGTATTTTTTTTTATTTTTTTGTAAATAAAGTGTTTTAGTTGCAGGATTGGAATTTGCTTATTTGAATACCGGCTTGTGTAAAGTCTAATTGTTCAATATGAATTGTCCCAGCCTTGTAGGCCTATTTAGAGAAATCACTCCGTAGTTATAATGTTCAGATTTCACCCTAAAGTATGCTTCCTAATTGTCATTACTCTCTTTTCTCCGACAAAATCATGTATTTTCTCACCGTTTTATAAATATTATATCCACGATGTTCGTCCGTTCCGATTAAATAATGATCTCTTGCTGTGAATCAGCCAGAGTCATAAAGATGGAATAGTGTTCCAACTATTTTTTCAAATATTTTTCCTTTGCGCTGCGCCACTTGACGTCCGCTAAAAAAAGAAAACAGCCTTATACATGGAGTGAATATGACACTACACGTACATTAGTGACAAATTATAAGGAAGTCTTGCCTGACCAATTTGATTGGATAATATGATGCAGTCAAAAAAGAACTGGATGTAGGGAATAACTTTGGTATTATATACATGGATCTTAGAAAGGCTTTTGATACTGTTGCACATGGAAAACTGCTGCACAGATTGGAGCAGTGTGGCATTGGAGACAGATTACTGCTATGGATAAAGGGGTGGTTGAGGGGGAGAAGACAGAGAGTGGTAATGAATGGACACTGCTCATCATGGACTAATGTTATTAATGAAGTCCCTCAGGGTTCAGTGTTGGGTCTATTATTGTAGTAGTAGTAGTAGTGGCATGTGATGGAAGAATGCAAGTGTATGAGCTTATGCAGCATCAGCCAAAAAAAAAAAAAAAAATCACACAATTGCCTCCAAATGCCTGTCCAGTTCCTTCTTAAATTTATTCAACCTATCAACTTCCACAACGACAGATGGAAGTTTGTTCCAGAAATTAACCGCTCACTGGATAAAGGCAAATTTCCGCACATCTATTCTACATCTGTCTTTTCTTAATTTGAATTTATGCCCACTTAGGTTCGTAATCTGAACAAGTGGAAGGATCCCATCAGAATTCAGCATGCTGAACCCATTCAAGGCCTTATATACCTCAATCAGATCACCGCGCAGGTGCCTAGTCTCCAGCCACTGCAATTTGCAGAACTTAAGCCTCTCTTGGTAAGAGGATCCCTTTATTCCCCTCACCGATCTTGTTGCCCTTCTCTGTAAACGCTCAAGAAAATCTACATCCTTCCTATAATGAGGCCTCCAGACCTGTACGCAGTACTCAAGGCGTGGCTTGACCTGACCATTGCCTTATACAGAGGGACAATCACCTCCTTCTCCCTACTAGCAAAAGTCCAATATATCATTGACAAAACCCCATGACCTGCCCTGGCAGCCTGTTGCATTGCTCAGAAAACTTCATATCTCACTGCACAATTACTCCCAGGTCTTTTTCATTCACAAGGTTAAACTTCAATTCCCACTTCTTAGCCTATCTGCCCAAATTATCTAGATCCTGTTGCAGTAGCACACTGCCATTACTGTTATTAACAATCCGGCCAACCTTTGTATCATTTGCAAACTTGTTAACAGGAGAGACTGCTTCTACAGGGATGGGATACACTTAAATAGAAAGGGTGCAAGAATGTTTGCTGATGCTATCGAGGCAGTGTTAGGTGCCTCGATGGCATAAGCAAACTGCTAGATTGGGGGGTTACAAGGACTAATAGATTAACAGTAGCCACTGGCAGAGGTGAGAGTGATTCTTGCACTGCTTCTATTGGAATGAGCTGCAGCCTGGAAAATAAGATGCAGGATAGTTCAGAGACTGCTGGGAATCATTAGGGTACAAATAAACACATAGTTTGTGTTAGAGTAGCTAAGAAAAAGAACAGGTGCATGTATACTTGCGTGTACACCAACGCTAGGAGTTTAGTAAATAAATTCGATGAATTTGAGGTATTGCTCAAAACATCAAACGCATATATTGTGGAGATTTCAGAGACGTGGTGTCACACAGATATAAGGAATGCAGAACTGGAATTTGGTGAGTACAATGTCTACAGAAAGGATAGACAGGGTAGGAAGGGAGGAGGGGTTATGCTATTAGTTAAGAAATACATAAAATCCAACGAAGTGAAGCCAGTCAACATTGCTGGACAGTGCAGTGTTGAGTCAGTTTGGTGTGACATAAGCATTGGGAGATCAAAATTGAGAGTAGGAGTGTGCTATAGGCCTAATGACTCTGATGAGTATAATAAGAAACTGTACAGGGAAATAGAGTGGGTCAGTAAATCAGAGAGTCTTATAATGGGAGATTTTAATTTCCCAGATATTGACTGGAATTTGGGGGCTGGTCACTCATACACTAGGAAGGCTTTTGTGGATTTATTGGATGATTGTTTTCTACATCAGCATGTTCGGGGGGCAACTAGAGGGAGTAATACTCTTGATTTGATTATCAGTAGTGATTCTTCATGCATTAAGAATCTGCAGGTAAATGAACCACTAGGTGGCAGTGATCACAGTGTGCTGAAGTGAGATTTACTCAAACAGGTAACTACCATTAGGGGTAAAGGGAAGGGTTATTGCTTTCGTAAAGGCGACTACGATGGACTGAGACAGTATTTAAATTCTATACAGTGGGACCAACTGATGATGTTACCAACAGCAAATTCAAAATGGGAAGAATTCAAAGAACTTATCTTGGAAGCTACCAGGCTGTACATACCAACTAAGAAATATTGTTCAAGGTTTAAGCCTAAGTGGATATCAGATGAACTAATGAGACATATGGCACAAAAGAAAATGCATGGGATACATACAAATTAACACTTGACACAGAAGCCTATGATAGACACAAGTTGATCTGTAACCAAGTTACAAAGGAGGTTAGGCAGGCAAAGGCAGATTACGAGAAATCTTTGGCAAGCGATGCAAAGAAAAACAGCAAAGAGTTCTTTACTTACGTAAACTCTAGAAGGAAGGGGATGAATCAGATTAGTCCACTTGATATTGATGGGTCAACTGTTGATGATCCTGCTCAGGTAGCTAACAAACTGAATGAATATTTTGCATCGACATTCACACATGAGGAGTTATTCAGCGAGGGGAATGCCAGAGGTGTATTCAACTCTGGCAGTAAGATAGAGAATCTTGTAATAACTGAGAGTAAAGTGGAGGAGAAGTTGTTGAAGATAAATACAAGAAAGGCACCTGGGGTGGATGGGATCTATCCAGTTATATTAAAAGAGGCAGCAAAGGAAGTAAGCAAACACTTAACCATAATTATGAGAGCTTCCTTGGACTCGGTGAAAGTACCCATTGACTGGAGATGTACAAATGTGACCCCAATTCACAAAGGAGGATCAAAGGGCAACACAAATAATTATAGACCTGTTAGTTTAACATCTGTTCCTGTAAATTTAATGGAGGCACTGGTTAAAGAAGCACTGCAGGATCATCTAGACAAGACTTCAGTTATAGCTCGGACACAGCATGGTTTTGTTAAGGGGAAGTCTTGCCTGACCAATTTGATTGGATAGTATGATGCAGTCACAAAAGATCTGGAAGAAGGGAATAACTTTGATATTATTGGATCTTATACACTTGGATCTTAAAAAGGCTTTTGATACTGTTGCACATGGAAGACTGCTACACAAATTGGAGCAGTGTGGCATTGGAGGCAAATTGCTGCTATGGATAAAGGGGTGGTTGAGGGGGGAGAAGACAGAGAGTGGTAATCAATGGACACTGCTCATTGTGGACTAATGTTATTAGTGGAGTCCCTCAGGGTTCAGTATTGGGTCCATTATTGTTTTCTGTATTTATAAATGATATTGATGATGGTATATCATGCTTAATGTCCAAGTTTACAGACGATACGAAGGTTGGCAGGGTTGTCAAGGACAATACTGACACTATGCGACTGCAACAAGATCTGGGAAGGTTGAGCAGATGGGCTGAGAAGTGGCAAATGAGGTTTAACATTGACAAATGTAAAGTACTGCATATGGGAAACAGCAACCCCAGAGCAACGTATCAACTCTGTGGTACTACACTGACAGTGGTAGAGAATGAAAGGGACCTGGCGGTGGTTGTGCAGGCAGATATTAAGTTTTCTGAGCAGTGCAGACGGGCTGTAAGAGAAGTTCATGGTGTATTGTCGATGATAAATAGGAATATTTCTAGCACGGATAGGGAGGTGATTATTCCATTGTATAAGGCAGTGGTCAGACCACACCTAGAGTAGTTTATATACAGGTCTGGAGGCCTCATTTCAAGAAGGATGTAGAGATGCTTGAACGAGTACTGAGAAGGGCAACAAGATTAGTCAATGGAACAAAAGGGGTGCTCTTACGAAGAAAGACTTAAGTTTTGCAAATTACAGTGTCTGGAGACTAGGCACCGGCGAGGTGATCTGATAGAGGTGTATAAAGCCTTGAATGGTTTGAGCATGCTCAATGCTGATGGGATTCTTCCTCTTTCTCAGAATGATCACCTGAGAGGGCATAAATTCAAATTGAGAAAAGACAGATGTAGGATAGACGTTAGGAAATTTGCCTTTAGCCAGCGGGTGGTTTGTTGGTGGAATAGACTTCCATCCCTTGTCGTGGAAGTTGATAGCCTAAATAAGTTTAAGGCTCAGCTGGACAGGTATTTCGAACGAACAGAGGGGTGCAGTGGAAGTGGTTATTTTTTATTTATTTTTATTTTATTTTATTATTATTTTTTTTGGCTGATGCTGCATAAGCTTGCTTTCTTGCATCAAATGCCTCTACTAATGCTAATGCTAACTTCGACATTAAGCCTGATATACCTTCATCAATATCATTGATAAATATACAAAACAACAGTGGACCCAACAGTGAACCCTGTGGGACGTCACTAATAACATAAGTCCACGAAGAGCAGCACTCATTGATTACCACCCTCTGTCTTCTCCCACTTAACCATCCTTTTATCCATTGTAGCAACTTACCCTTTCCGACTTAAGACATTCCGATTTACTAGCCCACTCTATTTCTCTGTACAATTGTTCATTGTACTCTTTCGAGTCATTAGGCCTATAACACACTCCTACTCTTATTTTGGCTTTCGCGGTGCTTATGTCACACCAAACTGACTCAACAGTGCACTGTTCATCTATATCATCTGTGTGCACTTCTCTTGATTTTATGTTTTTCTTAATTAACAGCATAACACCTTCTATACTGTCTATCCTTTCTGTACAAAACCCTTTCTATCCTGTCTATCCTTTCTGTACAAAACCCTTTCTATCATGTCTATCCTTTCTGTACACATTGTACTCCCCAAATTCCAGTTCAGCATTCCTTATATCTTTGTGACACCACGTCTCTGCTCTCCCAACAATATCCGCCTTTGATGTCTTGACCAACACTTCAAATTCATCAAATTTATTTACTATACTTCTAGCATTGGTATACATGCAAGCATACATGCTCCTACTCCTATTCCTAGTTACCCTAACACATCCCATATACCCACTTATTTCAGGATGACTGCCATCCGTCCCTGAAACCCCCAACACCCCGGGTCGCTACTTATTCTAAAAGAAGTAGTGCAAGAATCACCTTCACATCTGCCTATGGCTGCTGTTAAACTATTAGTCCTTGTATCCCCCCAAGCTATCAGTTTTCCGACCCACCTAACACTGCCTCGATAGCATCAGGAAATATGCTTGCACCCTTTCGATTTAAGTGTATCCCATCCCTATAGAAGCAGTCTCTCCTGTTAACAAGTACAGTCCAGGCTGAAAAAAATTCTACCCCTTGAGCCTTGCACATTTTTCCCAGGGTCGAATTGATCGACAAGGCTCTCATCTATACTCCCTTCTATCATGTCTGGGCAAAATTGCATACACTTTCAAATTCAACCCTAATTCTCGGCTTTTGTTCAACAGTGAGCTGTACTTGTTAAGTAATTCTGCCGGTCTCCTACTCCTAATATCATTAGTGCCAACGTGTGCAACTATATCACCTTTCGTGCCCTTAAAAGATGATATCCGCTCTACAACGTCATCAACCTTTGCCCCTGGCAGACATACCCTGGTCCTGTTCCACCTATCCTTTTTACAAAGCATGGTTTCCGTTTCCCTGATAATAGAGTCACTAACAACTACTAGTTTCTGTGGGACCAGCGCATTCTGCTTTGGGGGTTGCCGCTGTGTTGCGCAATGACCAAGTGCCAGATCTGGCCTTGATGTGGGCAGATGAGAGCCTGATGGGCCCCTCAATTTAGATCTTTCGTGGCCATCCACCCCGTCCTTCAAACTCTCATATAGGCCCATAACAACGGTGAGTTGTCGCCTGATTTCCTTACACTTCTTACATCGCGCACACACAAAGACATCCCCCATGGCAATATCATGTTCCGTTCTAGAAGTTCGGCAAACATTTCACAAGTCGCACATTTTTTTAGGCTCTGATGCGTTGGATAATGGCCCCCCCCCTCAGTTTTCCCCCGAGTTACAGCACTCCTGCCACTTTGTGCCCGTTGCTTTGCTGCTCTAGTTTGGGGCATGATATTTTAAATTAATAAAATCAATAAATTAAATTAATTAAATGTGAATACTACGTTATCTAATAGAAACAGTGAAGCGTATTACTCTATAAATTATACGTTATAGCTACCTAACTACCTCAGTTAAAAATTTGAATTCCCTACCACTATATACAAAAACAATTGCTGCAAGATTCGAAAGAAATAACGGTTTTACGTATATTAAGTATTACGTATATCTACAAAAACTGTTTATCTAAATTAAAATAAAAATAACCAGCGTAACTATAACTATAAGACTACGTATTAAGTACAATATAAAATAACAATTATGTAAATAAAAAGGCAAACACTTATCGTTTTTTCGGAGCCTGCAAGTCACAGCTGTAATTTTTAAAGAGAGTCAGCGCCCTCTCCTTATTTGTTTTCTTGTTTTCTGTATTTATAAATGATATTGAAGATGGTATATCAAGCTTAGTGTCCAAGTTTGCAGACGATACAAAGTTTAGCAGGGTTGTCGAGGACACTACTGACACTATGCTGCTGCAACAGGATCTGGAAAGATTGAGCAGATGGGCAGAGAGGTGGCAAATGAAGTTTAATATTGACAAATGTAAAGTACTACATATGGGAAACAGCAACCCCAGAGCAACGTATCCACTCTGTGGTACTACACCGACAGTGCTAGAGAATGAAAAGGACATGGGGGTAATTGTGCAGGCAGATATAAAGTTCTCTGAGCAGTGCAGACGGGCTGCAAGCGTAGCTCATGGTGTCTTATCAATGATATACAGGAATTTTTCTAGCAGGGATAAGGAGGTGATTATAACCTTTATAAAGCAATGGTCAGGCCACACCTTGAGTACTGTATACAGGTGTGGAGGCCTCATTTCAAGAAGGATGTAGAGCTGCTGGAACGAGTACAGAGAAGGGCAACAAGATTAGTGAATGGAACAAGGGGTACTCTTATGAAGAAAGGCTTCAATTTTGTAAATTACAGTGTCTGGAGACTAGGCACCAGCAAGGTGATCTGATAGAGGTGTATAAAGCCTTGAATGGTTTGAGCATGCTCAGTGATGTGGGATTCTTCCTCTAGCTCAGAATAATCACCTGAGAGGGCATAAATTCAAATTGAGGAAAGACAGATGTAGGATAGACGTGCGGAAATTTTCCTTTAGCCAGCGGGTAGTTGGTTGGTGGAACAGACTTCCATCCCTTGTTGTGGAAGTTGATAAGATATTTCGAACGAACGGAGGGGTGAAGTGAAAGTGGTTTTTTTTTTTTTTTTGCTGATGCTGCAGAAGCTTGCTTTCTTGTATCACATGCCTCTACTAATGCTAATGATGTCCTGTTTTAGAAAGATCAGTAAACATTTCACATTTCGTACATTTTTTGAGACTGTGATGCGTTGGAGATTCGCCCATTCATTTCTCTCCCGAGTCGTACCACTCTCGCTAGTCTGATCTTTGCTTCTGTGTATTTGTGTATATATAAGTGGTATCCTAGTAATGCGGTTATGATTATTCGATTTGTTTGCACTACATCGAACCACTGTAATCATAACACCATTTCAAAATACGGTAAGATAAGAAAATAAAATCAAAAGAAACTTCAGTACAGTACAGTATTACTTTTTTTAAATCTGCATCCAACCGTAGCATCTCCGGTTAGTATTCCAAATTTTCTTTGGTTGAAACGTTGGTCACTAGGTGGTAATCCATATAGTAGTAAATTTCTATCTTTCGTTTTCTTTTTTTTCTTTTTTTAGAAGGGAAAAAAAAAGTTGAAATTTTGTGTAGACGCGCTTCATTAATTTTGTTGATAATACCTGTATTATATGGAAACAGTATCACACAGTTACTACTCTGTGAGTTGTATAATACCACTTTAATTGCAGTATGTGTTGGTCATAATATTTGTGCACCAAAAACGTAGGTAAGATTTTACGGAATAGGGATTATCCGGTTAGTTGCGGGGGGGGGGGGTATTTAATGTGGAGATTATTATTTAAAATGAGAAAGAACTTTTTATGTTTTAAATAATTATGATCGTGAGCGGAAGGATATCGTATATTACCAACAAACATTTTAATTTTCATATCTTTTTTGAAAAAAGGCATTCTAATATATTTTCGAATTAAAAGCGTAGTATTTCTAAACATGAACTCTTAGGCCTACTGCAAATTATAAACGTTGAGCTGTAGTGATTGTCACAGACTTCGTCACTTTGTAGATAAACAACGGCTTACCCTAAGTTAATTTGTTATTGAAACGTTTATTTACCTAGAAGAAATTAGTCCATAATTACAATATTGTAATCATTGAATATCCAAGTTTTCTTTCCTACGGTTAAATATTGCCATAGCCATTATAATAAAGGGACTAGACGACCCGGATTTTAATTAATATAGGTATTTTTATGAAATAAAACAAATATATGTGAAATAAAAGAAACAAAAAAAAAAAAATGTAAAATCGATGTCCGCATTGGAATACTAAGAGTTTGGTCACTTTACAATATAAGAATTATGATCTCAACAAATTCACGTAGGGGGTTAGAAATAGTTGAATGAGGGAGGTACTGAACTACGTTCGAGATATATTTTAATACACGTATAATTTAAGTGTATTAAAGTAATATTGCTGTTGTATCAGCTGATGCTGAGACAGTGAAAATATACACATGCAGGTATAAAAAATGATTATAAAAATTTATAATCTTTGCTATAAAAAATAATTGATATAATGACCCAAATTCTTTATCGGAATTCATTGCTTAACCTCCCTTTTTTTTCCCCTTTAAAACCAACATTTGTGATTTTTATCCAGTTCTTTGATGTTTGCAGTGGTCTTTTTATTTGTTAAGAACAGCATACACAGGCTGCTAGAATAGCTCATGTTCTGTCAGTGATATACAAGAATTTTTCCAGGGATGAGGAGGTGATTATCCTGTTGTATAAGCCAATGTTTAGGCTGCATCTTGAGTTCTGCTGATCTCTCATTTTAAGAAGGATGTGGATCTGTTGCAAGAGGTGCAGAGAAGAGCAACAAGATTAGTCAAGGGCACTCTTATCACAAAAGCTTCAGAAGTTTCCTCATTTCCAAGCACTGGAATTTTTAGTGCTTGGAAGTGAGGCACCCATGAGACCTGAATAAAGTGTTTAAGGTTTTAAATAGATTGAGTATATTTACCAACTGCTGATGGCATCATTACTCATTTTCGGGTAGTAAACATAAGGGGACATAAATGTTAATTGAAAAAGGATGGTTGCAGGATAGATGTAAACAGTTGCTTTCAACAGGAGAGTAACTGATTGTTGGACCAGACCTTCTTCTGGTATTGTGACAGTGGAAAGACTACCATATCTCAAGGTCTGCCACCACAGGTGATCCCAGAGAGGCAAGGTGTCCTGTGGTTGATCAGGTATAGTTGTTGTAGATCATGTGTTGGGCAGGTGTTAGAAATTCTCATAGGGAAGCCAAGTATTTATAGCTTTGCCACTGTTGTGGAAGTGATAGTTTGAATAAATTTATGGAATAATTAGACAAACTTTTATATGGGATCGACAGATGAGATGGGTAGTTTATTATTTTATTTTTTGTTTTTTGGCTTATGCTATGTAAGCTTGCTTTCTTGCATCCTTTGCTAGTAGCAATATGCATTCTAGAACTAGATACTAATTATCTTATGCCATCAATAAGGTTTTAGAAGAAAGAATACTGAAATGAAAAATATGTATCTTCTATTGTTTTTATAACATCTCAATTTTAGTTTATCTCAATTATATGAAATATTCATTAAATTTCAATAAAAGCTGTAAGTTCCTAATGGGCCAACAGTGGCATCTGATCACTTATATCTTAAAAATAGGTTTCATAATATGAATGATAGTTTGTGGTGAGCGGTGAATTAAATGTGGTAGGATATGAACACAACAAAAATGAAAATTACAACATGCAGTTAAACAAAAATAACAAAATGCAGTTAAAAGCTAACGAAACCTTACAGTAATTGAATTGACCCATCCTGCTACAACCTTAGGAATTTTATGTGAAGCAGCAGCATCACTATCTTGGTAAATCTGGCTTTGGTCATGAGTAATTAAATTTTGCAATTTGAAATTTTGATCTCCAGATCTGTTTCAAAAAATTGTTTTTTTCATTTGTTTCTTTGATGGTCATGGGAAAATATTTTTTACAGTTCACATTGAATAGCATTAGCATTAGCATTAGTAGAGGCATTTGATGCAAGAAAGCAAGCTTATGCAGCATCAGCCAAAAAAAAAAAAAAAAAAAAAAAAAGTAACATAAATAAATAAAAATAACCACTTCCACTTCACCCCTCTGTTCGTTCGAAATACCTGGCCAGCTGAGCCTTAAACTTATTTAGGCTATCAACTTCCACGACAAGGGATGGAAGTCTGTTCCACCCACCAACCACCCGCTGGCTAAAGGCAAATTTCCGTACATCTATCCTACATCTGTCTTTATTCAATTTGAATTTATGCCCTCTCAGGTGATTTTTCTGAGCTAGAGGAAGAATCCCATCAGCATTGAGCATGCTCAAACCATTCAAGGCTTTGTACACCTCTATCAGATCACCCCGCTGGTGCCTAGTTTCCAGACACTGTAATTTGCAAAACTTAAGCCTTTCTTCGTAAGAGAACCCCTTTGTCCCATTCACCAATCTAGTTGCCCTTCTCTGTACTCGTTCCAGCAGCTCTACATCCTTCCTGAAATGAGGCCTCCAGGCCTGTATACAGTACTCTAGGTGTGGCCTGACCATTGCCTTATACAAGGGAATAATCACCTCCTTATCCCTGCTAGAAAAATTCCTATATATCATTGACAATACACCATGAGCTACTCTTGCAGCTCGTCTGCACTGCTCAGAGAACTTCATATCTGCCTGCACCACCACCCCCAGGTCCCTTTCATTCTCTACCACTGTCAGTGTAGTACCACAGAGTTGATACGTTGCTCTGGGGTTGCTGTTTCCCATATGTAGTACTTTACATGTGTCAATGTTAAACTTCATTTGCCACCTCGAAGCCCATCTGCTCAACCTTTCCAAATCCTGTTGCAGCAGCATAGTGTCAGTAGTGTCCTTGACAACCCTGCCAACCTTCGTATCGTCTGCAAACTTGGACATTAAGCCTGATATACCATCCTCAATATCATTTATAAATACAGAAAACAATAAAGGCCCCAATACTGAACCCTGAGGGACTCCACTAATAACATTAGTCCACGATGAGCAGTGTCCATTGATTACCACTCTCTGTCTTCTCCCCCTCAACCACCCCTTTATCCATAGCAGCAACTTGCCTCCAATGCCACACTGCTCCAATTTGTGCAGCAGTCTTCCATGTGCAACAGTATCAAAAGCCTTTCTAAGATCCAAGTATATAATATCAAAGTTATTCCCTGCATCCAGTTCTTTTGTGACTGCATCATAGTATCCAATCAAATTGGTCAGGCAAGACTTCCCCTTAACAAAACCATGCTGTGTCCTAGCTATAACTGAAGTCTTGTCTAGATGATCCTGCAGTGCTTCTTTCACCAGTGCCTCCATTAATTTTCCGGGAACAGAAGTTAAACTCACAGGTCTATAATTACTTGTGTCAGCCTTTGATCCCCCTTTGTGAATTGGGGTCACATTTGCACATCTCCAGTCAATGGGTACCTCCCCTGAGTCCAAGGAAGCTCTCATAATTATGGCTAAGGGTTTGCTTACCTCCTTTGCTGCCTCCTTTAATATAACTGGATAGATCCCATCCACCCCAGGTGCCTTTCTTGTGTTTATCTTCAACAATTTCTCCTCCACTTTGCTCTCAGTTATTACAAGATTCTCTAGCTTACTGCTAGAGTTGAATACACCTCTGGCATTCCCCTCGCTGAATAACTCCTCATGTGTGAATGTCGATGCAAAATATTCATTTAGTTTGTTAGCTACCCGAGCAGGGTCATCAACAGTTGACCCATCGATCTCAAGTGGACCAATCTGATTCATCCCCTTCCTTCTAGAGTTTACATAAGTAAAGAACTCTTTGCTGTTTTTCTTCGCATCCCTTGCCAAGGATCTCTCGTAATCTGCCTTCGCCTGCCTAACCTCCTTTGTAACTTGGTTACAGATCAACTTGTATCTATCATAGGCGTCCGTGTCACGTGTTAATTTGTATGTATCCCATGCATTTTTCTTCTCTGCCATATGCCTCGTTAGTTCATCTGACAACCATTTAGGCCTAAACCTTGAACAATATAATATTTAGTTCTAATAGTTTCAGTTGTTGTTAATGGAATCTTTGTTTTTGAAATGCAAAAAAGCATTAAAATTTAAAATTTTTTCCGTTATTGTTATTGCCAGGTAGCTGTTTTAAAAAAATTGTTCCTATTTTTAAACTGCTTACTCTTTTCTGGGGGAAAAAAATTAAGAATATTTAATAGAAAATATAGAATCCAATGATTTGAAATAGAAGTGATGGCTAACTGCACTGGCCTGACTATTGCAAAGCTGAAAACTTAAAATTAGCCGACTCTATTTCAAAAATACATTTTAATTCCTGATTACTGCTGTAGAAAAGTCCTGGAGACAAAAAGACAGCATAGAATAGCATCAACATTCTTTCCAAGGTGTATGCAATTTTTTTTTTTTTTTTTTCAAAAATCAAAGTGAAGTAGATTACTTTTCCCTCTAACAAGGGAATCCGAACCAGAATTCATAAGGAATTTATTTCTCCACATAAGACAGCACAATGAGGAGTATAGGACAACATAAATTTTGGATTATGTGATTAAAATAATTCACCAAGTCAGGACTGAGATATGAGAAAGAGGGATTTTGCTCGGGCTCACATCTGATGAGTATGGGCTTGGCACACCCAGGGTCCTGAGCTGGATATTCTCTTTCTTGGTGATTTTCTTTCTCTCTCTCTCTCTCTCAGGTAATTCAGAAATTTGTTTTGCCTGGTGCAGGAAAAGCCTCAGGCTTCCTTGCACCATATGGCTGATAATGCTACTGTTGCAGGACAAGGTTAGGTTGCATTTTGTGCTGATTATCAAGGAGTTTATGGCAGAGCATGGGATTGTGGGCCTAAAGCACAGTGGTAGCTTATTGTGAAGTACCATTGGGTCATATTACTGCCAGAATAAAATAACAAAAAAATAGTAGTAAATATACACGCAATGATCACTGAATTACAACCACCCTATTCTTAATGGACTATGCTGCATAGCTCGCAGTATGAAAACCGAACAGCTTTGTGCACTAGAGTAGTGGTAATTTGCATTTGGTTGTACAAGTCAAGGTGATAAAGTAGCAGTTATGGGATATGGTAAAGATAACGCAGAGATTCAAAAGGGTATGATTGTAGGAACTCTTGCTTAGGGTGCTTTCATATTGGAAATGGCATGCCTTGTTGGTTGCTCACAGCTTGTTATGAGTAGGGTGTACAAAGAATGGTGTTGAAGGGGTCAAACTACTTCACTTGTGTACCCCCTCACTCATCACAAACACTTGCACATCTGATTAGTGATTCATTGAGGGGGTAAACTGCAGTGATTCCCAAATTACATGTCCCAGCACCTTGAAATGCCTGAAGATTAGGGAAAACTCTGTTTGATGGTGCTCACTCTAGGCATGTTACACTCTATCCACTGGAACAGAATATAAACAAATCTCCCTCTGCATGACAGATTAGAAATTTCCCATGATCCTAGGAGGAAGCAAGAGCAGTAATTGTCATGTTCTTTTAAGGAGATTGTGTTCAGAAGTCTACAAAAAAAAAAAGAAAAAAGATTTTCATATAAAATCATATTATTTGAAGTCTGCAGTTGAGGAGGAATTACTGTAGTACAATTCAAAATCTGATAACTCTAGATTGCTATTCACTGGCAGAACTGATGTGACCATATATTTAGTGTTTATTTGTGATTCAAGATAAAATTATACAAAATATCTTGAGAGCAGGGAACTTAAGGTCCTAAAGAAGTTCCATATCTTTTTCAAAGATGCATGACATCTTTTGGAAAACCCGCTGTGAATGATGATATATAAGGGATGCCATAATTTTCAGACTAACCCCCCTCCCCCCCAACATGCTAATGGTTTGGTCGTGATCCTAACTCAGAACAAACATAAAAGACATCTCTTGTGCCACATTTCACTTGTCTTGATAATGAAAGTTCGTTGAAAAGAACTTCACGAAAAAAAAATATGAATGTATCTTTAATTTTTTTTCTTATTAAATATATTAATTAATGTAAAAACTTATATGAGTTAAACTTTCTGTAATCTGTTATATATAGATGGACTGCCTTAGATTCTATGAGTAGTGACTCATGTTTCCAGTGCAATGTCCATTCAATTTTGGTGTGACATGAGCAGTAATCTTAGTGCATACAAGTGATTACAATGTTCTCAGTCAGTTTTAAATTCTATTCAGTGGAACCAACAAATGATGTTGCCAACTGCAAATCGTAAATGAGAAGCATTTGGGGTAGTAATCATGCAAGCTACTAGGTTTTTTAAACCATCTAAGAGATAGTGTTAAAGTTTAGACCAAATTGGATGGCAGATGAACTGATGAGATTAGTGGCAGAGGATAAGAATGCATGGAATGATTATAAATTATCAGTGGACATGGAAACCTACAGCAAGTACAAACTAATCTTCAGTTAAGTCACTAAGGAAGGGGGTATAAGTTAGCAAGCTATGAGAAGGCTCTGGCTAAGAATGCAAAGGAAAATAGCAAAGAATTCTTTGTTTTTATTAATACTAAAAGGAAAGAGATGAAACCTTCCTGCCCACTAGATATGATTGGTATAACAATTGATGATCTTTTTCAGATTGTACTGTAGATGAGTTAAATGTATCCCCCATTCACAAAGGTGGATCAAAGGGCAAAGTGAGTAATTACAGACCTTTGTAAGCTTGACTCCCCTTTCAAGGAAAATAATGGAGTCACTGGGAGTTACAGCATGGATTTATTAAGGGATCTTGTTTGACCAATCAGATTGGATATTGTTATACTGTAACAAAAGAACTGTATGCAAAAAATGATTTTGACATCATATGCTTAATTTCAGAAAAGCTTTTGTTATTGCACATAAAAGAATGCTGAACAAAGTGGAGCAGTGGCATTAGGATCAAGTTGCCAACTGTAGATAAAGAGATAGTTGAGTGAGAGAAGACAATGGTTATCAATAGTGGCCAGTGCTCTTCTTGGACTAGTGTTGTTATTGGAGTCTTCTAGGGTCCAGTGCTTGGTTAATTTTTGTTTTTATTGGTTTTGGAAGATATGCCAAAGACTGTAGAAATAATAGATGAATTGTGTGATAGTTTTCTATCCTTGAATATCAACATTTTCATCGTTTTCAAGCCATGTGTCATTTAATGCCAAGATTCCAGGAAAATTTTTTTTTATGCCAAGATTCCAGGAAAAATTTCGGTTCCAGGAAAATTTTTTTTCAGCCTGGACTGTATACTTGTTAACAGGAGAGATTGCTTCTACAGGGATGGGATACACTTAAATAGAAAGGGTGCAAGAATATTTGCTGATGCTATCGAGGCAGTGTTAGGTGGGTCGGAAAACTGCTAGCTTGGGGGGAGACAAAGATCAATAGATTGGTCTTTAAAGACCAACAGTAGCCACTGGCAGAGGTGAAAGAGATTAGCATTAGCATTAGCATTAGTAGAGGCATATGATGCAAGAAAGCAAGCTTATTCAGCATCAGCCAAAAAAAAAAAAAAAAAAACCCCTCTCCCATTTCACCCCTCCGTTCGTTCGAAATACCTGTCCAGTTGAGCTTTAAATTTGTTTAGGCTATCAACTTCAACAACAAGTGATGGAAGTCGGTTCCACCAACCAACCACCCGCTGGCCAAAGGCAAATTTCCGCACATCTATCCGACATCCGTCCTTCCTCAATTTGAATTTATGCCCTCTGAGGTGATTATTCTGAGAAAGATGAAGAATCCCATTGGCATTGAGCATGCTCAAACCATTCAAAGCCTTATACACCTCTATCAGATCACCTCGCTGGTGCCTAGTCTCCAGACTCTGTAATTTGCAAAATTTAAGCCTTTCTTCGTAAGAGCAACCCTTTGTTCCATTTACTAATCTTGTTGCCCTTCTCTGTACCCGTTCCATCAGCTCTACATCCTTCTTGAAATGCGGCCTCCAGACCTGTATACAGTACTCAAGATGTGGCCTAACCATTGCCTTATACAAGGGAATAATCACCTCCTTATCCCTGCTAGAAAAATTCCTGTATATCATTGACAAGACACCATGAGCTACTCTTGCAGCTCGTCTGCACTGCTCAGAGAACTTCATATCTGCCTGCACAATTACCCCCAGGTCCTTTTCATTCTCCACCACTGTCAGTGTAGTACCGCAGAGTTGATACATTGCTCTGGGGTTACTGTTTCCCATATGTAGTACTTTACATTTGTCAATGTTAAACTTCATTTGCCACCTCTCAGCCCATCTGTTCAACCTTTCCAGATCCTGTTGCAGCAGCATAGCGTCAGTAGTGTCCTTAACGACCCTGCCAACCTTTGTATCATCTGCAAACTTAGACATTAAACTTGATATCCCATCATCAATATCATTCATAAACACCGAAAACAACAATGGACCCAACACTGAACCTTGAGGAACTCCACTAATAACATTAGTCCACGTTGAGCAGTGTCCATTGATTACCACTCTCTGTCTTCTGCTACTCAACCATCCCCTTATCCATAGCAGCAATTTGCCTCCAATGCCACACTGCTCCAATTTGTGCAGCAGTCTTCCATGTGCAACAGTATCAAAAGCCTTTCTAAGATCCAAATATATAATATCAAAGTTATTCCCTGCATCCAGTTCTTTTGTGACTACATCATAGTATCCAATCAAATTGGTCAGGCAAGACCTGCCCTTAACAAAACCATGCTGCGTCTGAGCTATAACTGAATTCTTGTCTAGATGATCCTGCAGTGCTTCTTTAAACAGTGCCTCCATTAATTTACCTGGAACAGAAGTTAAACTAACAGGTCTATAATTACTTGTGTCAGCCTTTGATCCTCCTTTGTGAATTGGGGTTACATTTGCACATCTCCAGTCTATGGGTACCTCCCCTGAGTCCAAAGAAGCTCTCATAATTATGGCTAGGGGTTTGCATACTTCCTTTGCTGCCTCCTTTAATATAACTGGATAGATCCCATCCACCCCAGGTGCCTTTTTTATGTTTATCCTCAACAATCTCTCCTCCACTTTCCTCTCAGTTATTACAAAATCATCCAGCTCACTGCCAATGTTTACTTTACCTACATCATTCTCCTTCCTGAATAACTCCTCATGCGTGAATGTAGATGCAAAATACTCGTTTAGATTGTCAGCCACCTGAGCAGGATCCTCAACTGTTGAACCATCAATATCCAGTGGACCAATCTGATTCATCCCTTTCCTTCTCGAGTTCAAGTATGTAAAGAACTCTTTTCTGTTTTTCTTTGCATCCTTTGCCAAGGATTTTTCGTAGTCTGCCTTTGCCTGCCTAATCTCCTTTGTGACTTGGTTACAGACCAACTTATATCTATCATAGGCTTCCATGTCACCCATTAATTTGTATGTATCCCATGCATTTTTCTTCTCTGCCACATGTCTCATTAGTTCATCTGACAACCATTTAGGCCTAAACCTTGAACAATATTTCTTAGTTGGTATGTAAAGCCTGGTAGCCTCCAAGATTAGTTCCTTGAATGCTTCCCATTTTGAGTTTGCTGTTGGTAACATCATCAGTTGGTCCCACTGTATAGAATTTAAATACTGTCTCAGACCATCGTAGTCGCCTTTACGAAAACAAAAACCCTTCCCTTTACCTCTGATGGTAGTTACCTCCTTGAGTAAATCCCACTTCAACACACTGTGATCACTGCCACCTAGTGGTTCATTTATCTGCAGGTTCTTAATGCATGAAGAATCACTACTGATAATCAGATCAAGAGTATTGCTCCCTCTTGTTGCCTCACGAACATGCTGATGTAGAAAACAATCATCCAATAAATCCACAAAAGCCTTGCTAGTGTGCGAGTGACCAACCCACAAATTCCAGTCAATATCTGGGAAATTAAAATCCCCCATTATAAGACTCTCTGATTTACTGGCCCACTCTATTTCCCTGTACAATATATTATTATACTCATCAGAGTCATTAGGCACACTCCTACTCTCAATTTTGATTTCCCTATGCTTATGTCACACCAAACTGACTCGACACTGCCCTGTCCATCGATGTCGACTGGCTTCACTTCCTTGGACTTTATGTGTTTCTTAATTAATAGCATAACCCCTCCTCCCCTCCTGTCCTGTCTATCCTTTCTATACACATTGTATTCCCCAAATTCCAGTTCCGCATTACTTATATCTGTGTGACACCACGTCTCTGATATCCCAACAATATCTGCCTTTGATGTTTTGAGCAATACCTCAAATTCATCAAATTTATTTACCAAACTCCTAGCATTGGTGTACACGCAGGTATACATTCACCTGTTTCTATTCTTAGCTACCCTAACACAACCCATGTGTTTACTTGTAACGCAATGACTACCAGCAGTCTCTGAAATATCCTGCATCTTGTTTTTCAGACTTCTGCTCATTTGAATAGAAGCAGTGCAAGAATCACTTCCACCTCTGCCAGTGGCTTCTGTTAATCTATTAGTCCTTGTATCCCCCCCAACTAGCAGTTTTCCGACCCACCTAACACTGCCTCGACAGCATCAGCAAAAATTCTTGCACCCTTTCTATTTAAGTGAATCCCATCCCTGTAGAAGCAATCTCTCCTGTTAACAAGTACAGTCCAGGCTGAAAAAAATTCTACCCCTTGAGCCTTGCACAATCCCTCCAGGGCCGAATTGATCGACAAGGCTCTCATCATATACTCCCTCCTATTGTGTCTGGGCAGAATTGCAGACACTTTCAAGTTCAACCCTAATTCACGGCTTTTTTTCAACAGTGACCTGTACTTGCTAAGTAATTGCGCCGGTCTCCTACTCTTAATATCATTAGTGCCAACGTGTACAACTATATCACCTTTTGTGCCCTTAAAAGATGATATCCGCTCTACAACGTCATCAACCTTTGCCCCTGGCAGACATACCCTGGTCTTATTCCACCTATCCTTTTTACAAAGCATGTTCCCCGTTTCCCTGACAATAGAGTCACCAACAACTACTAGTTCCTGTGGGACCAGCGCATTCTGCCTAGGGGGCTGCTTCTGTGTTGCCTGATGACCAAGTGCAAGCTCTGGCGTTGATGTGGGCAGCTGAGAGCTTGATGGGCCCCTCAATTTATTTCCTTCGAGGGCATCCACCCTGTCCTTCAAGGTCTCATAAAGGCCCATAACAACGCTGAGTTGTCGCCTGATTTCCTTGCACTCCTTACATCGTGCACACACAAAGACATCCCCCTTGGCAGTATCATGTCCCGTACCCGACTGCTCCGCAAACATCAAGCAAACAGTGCATTTTAATAGACTGTGATTCAGAGGGCAACTGCCCCCTTCAGTTCTCCCCTGAACCACAGCACTCCCATTAGCTTGAGCCTTTTGCTTTGCTGCTCTGGTCAGAGTCATGATTCCAATTTAATTCAATAAAATTTAAAACAAAAATTAAATCCTTAAGTTATATCCCAAACAGTTATGTTATATATATATATATATATATATATATATATTTTTTTTTTTTCGGTATCTAGTGTTCCCTTTATACAACTTCCGTGTCACGTGTACCACTATAGTTAGGTATTAATTATTTGTTACGATTAAGTCGTTATATATATTTATAGAATTAAAAATACAATTTAATTGATAATAAAGTTTATCAAGATTAATAGATTTACTGATTAATTGACAATATTATATTATGAACTTTACTACACTAAGCTTATGCTATCGTGTAAAAATGGCGGGAATTCACGAACGGTATTTCTACGGACTCGTAAGTATTGATTAGCTTCGAAATCTCGCTATCTCAATTTAAAATAAACTAAGGATCCTGACTAGGTCTATAATCTACTTATAGAAGATAATTTGATATAACAATTGGTTAATAAATCGACTAAATTTGGTTAAAAAAAAAAAAAAAAAAAAAAGACCTCTCGTTCAAATTGTGACACGTGGATTTGATACCGATACTAAGTAATATCTACAGAATCTCTGTCTAAGTTAAACTTTAAACTAAGTATCATAACTAGGAATATAAAGCTACTCTAGAAAAAAGTTAATATGACAATTTTAACTAATAAAGCAGAAAATAAATCAGGAAACACTTCTCTGTTTGAAGAGCTTTAAGGAGCAACGTCTCGATTCTTGCACTGCTTCTATTAGAATGAGCAGAAGCCTGAAAAACAAGATGCATGGTATTTCAGAGACTGCTGGGAGCCATTCCGGTACAAGTAAACACATGAGTTGTGTTAGGGTAGCTAAGAATAGAAACAGGTGCAGGTATACTTGCATGTACACCAATGCTAGGAGTTTAGTAAATAAATTTGATGAATTTGAGGTATTGCTTAAAACATCAAAGGCAGATATTGTTGGGATATCAGAGACGTGGTGTCACACAGATATAAGGGATGCAGAACTGCAATTTGGGGAGTACAACGTCTACAGAAAGGATAGACAGGATAGGAAGGGGCCAGGGGATTAGTTAAGAAACACATAAAAACCAAGGAAGTGAAGCCAGTCGACATCACTGGACAGTGCAGTGTTGAGTCAGTTTGGTGTGACATAAGCATTGGGAGATCAAAATTGAGAGTAGGAGTGTGCTATAGGCCTAATGACTCTGATGAGTATAATAAGAAACTGTACAGGGAAATAGAGTGGGCCAGTAAATCAGAGAGTCTTATAATGGGAGATTTTAATTTCCCAGATATTGACTGGAATTTGGGGGCTGGTCACTCACACACTAGCAGGGCTTTTGTGGATTTATTGGATGATTGTTTTCTACATCAGCATGTTCGGGAGGCAACTAGAGGGAGTTATACTCTTGATTTAATTATCAGCAGTGATTCTTCATGCATTAAGAATCTGCAGATAAATGAACCACTAGGTGGCAGTGATCACAGTGTGCTGAAGTGGGATTTACTCAAAGAGGTAACTACCATTAGGGGTAAAGGGAAGGGTTATTGCTTCCGTAAAGGCGACTACGATGGACTGAGACATGTCCAAGTTTGCAGACGATACAAAGGTTGGCAGGGTTGTCAAGGACACTACTGACACTATGCTGCTGCAACAGGATCTGGAAAGGTTGAGCAGATGGCTGAGAGGTGGCAAATGAAGTTTAACATTGACAAATGTAAAGTACTACACATGGGAAACAGCAACCGCAGAGCAACGTATCAACTCTGTGGTACTACACTGACAGTGGTAGAGAATGAAAGGGACTTGTTGGTGGTTGTGCAGGCAGATATGAAGTTCTCTGAGCAGTGCAGATGGGCTGCAAGAGTAGCTCATGGAATTTTTCCAGCAGGGATAAGGAGGTGATTATTCCCTTGTATAAGGCAATGGTCAGGCCACACCTAGAGTACTGTATACAGGTCTGGAGGCCTCATTTCAAGAAGGATGTAGAGCTGCTGGAACGAGTACAGAGAAGGGCAACAAGATTAGTGAATGGAACAAAGGGGTGCTCTTACGAAGAAAGGCTTAAGTTTTGCAAATTACAGTGTCTGGAGACTAGGCACCAGCGAGGTGATCTGATAGAGGTGTATAAAGCCTTGAATGGTTTAAGCATGCTCAATGCTGATGGGATTCTTCCTCTAGCTCAGAAAAATCACCTGAGAGGGCATAAATTCAAATTGAGGAAAGACAGATGTAGGATAGACGTGCGGAAATTTGCCTTTAGCCAGCGAGTGGTTGGTTGGTGGAACAGACTTCCATCCCTTGTAATGGAGGTTGATAGCCTAAATAAGTTTAAGGCTCAGCTGGACAGGTATTTTGAATGAACAGAGGGGTGAAGTGGAAGTGGGTTTTTTTTTTTTTTACCTGATGCTGCATAAGCTTGCTTTCTTGCATCAAATGCCTCTACTAATGCTAATGTCCAAGATATTCGATTCCATAAGAATTGGATTAGTCGCAATGTCTTCGCAAAGTTCTTTACCTATTTAAACTCAAGAAGGAAAGGGATGAATCAGATTGGTCCACTGGATGTTGATGGTTCAACAGTTGAGGATCCTGCTCAGGTGGCTAACAATCTAAACAAGTATTTTGCATCTACATTCACACATGAGGAGTTATTCAGGAAGGGGAATGTTGTAGGTGAATTAAACATTGGCAGTGAGCTAGATTGCCAGAGAGAGAGTAGGTGAATTAAATATTGGCTAAGTGTGGCCATAAAAAAGGCACCCGGGGCGGATGGGATCTATCCAGTTATATTAAAGGAGGCAGCAAAGGAAGTAAGCAAACACTTAGCCATAATTATGAGAGCTTCTTTGGACTCAGGGGAGGTACCCATAGACTGGAGATGTGCAAATGTAACCCCAATTCACAAAGGAGGATCAAAGGCTGACACAAGTAATTATAGACCTGTTAGTTTAACTTCGGTTCCAGGAAAATGAATGGAGACACTGGTTAAAGAAGCACTGCAGGATCATCTAGAAAAGAATTCAGTTATAGCTCAGACACAGCATGGTTTTGTTACGGGCAGGTCTTGTCTGACCAATTTGATTGGATACTATGATGTTGTCACAAAAGAACTGGATGCAGGGAAGCCTTTCTAAGATCCAAATATATAATATCAAAGAAAGGCTTTTGATACTGTTGCGCATGGAAGACTGCTGCACAAATTGGAGCATTGTGGCATTGGAGGCAAATTGCTGCTATGGATAAAGGGATGGATGAGTGGCAGAAGACAGAGTGGTAATCAATGGACACTGCTCAACGTGGACTAATGTTATTAGTGGAGTTCCTCAGGGTTCAGTGTTGGGTCCATTGTTGTTTTCTGTATTTATAAATGATATTGATGATGGTATATCAAGCTTAATGTCCAAGTTTGCAGACGATACAAAGGTTGGCAGGGTTGTTAAGGACACTACTGATGCTATGCTGCTGCAACAGGATCTGGAAAGGTTGAGCAGATGGGCTGAGAGGTGGCAAATGAAGTTTAACATTGACAAATGTAAAGTACTACATATGGGAAACAGTAACCCCAGATGAACGTATCAACTCTGTGGTACTACGCTGACAGTGGTAGAGAATGAAAAGGACCTGGGGGTAATTGTGCAGGCAGATATGAAGTTCTCTGAGCAGTGCAGACGAGCTGCAAGAGAAGCTCATGGTGTCTTGTCAATGATATGCAGGAATTTTTCTAGCAGGGATAGGGATGTGATTATTCCCTTGTATAAGGCATTGGTCAGGCCACACCTTGAGTACTGTATACAGGTCTGGAGGCCTCATTTCAAGAAGGATGTAGAGCTGCTGGAACGAGTACAGAGAAGGGCAACAAGATTAGTGAATGGAACAAAGGGTTGCTCTTACGAAGAAAGGCTTAAGTTTTGCAAATTACAGTGTCTGGAGACTAGGCATCGGCGAGGTGATCTGATAGAGGTGTATAAGGCTTTGAATGGCTTGAGCATGCTCAATGCCGATGGGATTCTTCCTCTTGCTCAGAATAATCACCTGAGAGGGCATAAATTCAAATTGAGGAAGGACGGATGTCGGATAGATGTGTGGAAATTTGCCTTTAGCCAGCGGGCAGTTGGGTTGTGGAATAGACTTCCATCACTTGTTGTTGAAGTTGATAGCCTAAACAAATTTAAGGCTCAGCTGGACAGGTATTTTGAACGAACGGAGGGGTGAAATGGGAGTAGTGGTTGTGTTTTTTTTTTTTTTTTTTTGGCTGATGCTGAATAAGCTTGCTTTCTTGCATCATGTGCCTCTAGTAATGCTAATGCTATGAAGTTTCAAACTCAGTGTATTCAACAATTCCATTCTGAAACTCGCTGAAGCAACTCGATCCCAAAATTGTAATGTGGTTGTAGTGTTTCCAAATGATGGTTATTCAAACGTTTCAATTCAGTTCAAGGATCTTGCATCTTAGTTGTGTTACAAGCATGATAGAATGTAAAGTTGTCTTTCTGATTTCTGATGCACAGGCCATCAATGCTTCTAACTCTCGACAATGCAACATATACCAGTTGCTGTTTAAGACTCTTATCGTAATCGAATACGATTTCTTTGAAAGTTCTACCCTGAGATTTATGAACCATCATTGCACAAGCTTCAACTAAAGGAAATTGGATTCTTTTGCATTTAAGCATTTTGCTTTTGAAAGATACTGTGGCAGAACATCTTGTAATCGGAGTCTAGCCAGATTTTAATATGCCACGATGCGACAATATGTGCGGGCAAGACTTGAGATGACCCTTAGTTCCAACATTTCTTGCTTTCGAAATGTAACCACAATCTTTTGATTTCTGTTTCTTCCATCTCAACGTGCTATAAAGTTCTGATCGCTCCATTGACCAGACCATCTTCAACATTGATGTTTGTAGTGATCATGTAAGGTTTCCAGTCGATAGATGCAATATGTATGGCAAACCTCTGGTCTCTGCTATGCTCATTTGACGGAGTTTTGTTCGCATACTAGTCATCTGTTCATGACTCTTGTAACCGGTGAAGTGAACATTGGCTGTATAATTGATGGTTGTGTTTCCGTCCAACGCTTGACCATATATTGAACAACATTGTTGTTACAATGAAACATACAAACAGCATTTGGTACTTGTTCCATGACAAAGTCTCTTGTTCTAAATCGACTTTCGATTAACTTCTTTTCTTCGTCTAATGTTTCTCTGTTTCCAATTTTCGTTAATATCCTGGAGAATACAATATCACTCTGTTTCATCGCTTGAACCAGTGGAAAGAAACTGAGAGACTGCCATAAAATTGCACCACTGATGGAATTCTTATGAGGCGTGAATATTTGCTTTGCATTCACTGGTGGAAACTGATGCAAATCTCCGCAAAATATGATATCTAAATTACCAAACACTCGATCGAATTCTCAGGTGATCTCTTGCAGGCTGGCATTGATCGTATGCAAAATGTCAGCTCCAATCATACTAACTTCATTGATGAATACTGCTCGAACATTTTGAAACGCGTTACCATAGAGGTGCAAAGTTTCTCGAGCAAGACCACATGTGTTCGCGTCATACCAACTTTGAATGCCGAATGAACTGTAGTACCATTGATCGCTATGGCCACCTTCCCTGTTGAGCTGCAGGTGACGATTACTTGCAGTAATCATTGCTGGTCATGACATTATCTGGCCGACGTACCTCAGCAGATAGTGACTGATATCATTTGCTGAAATCATTTCAGTATCATCATTGTTCCCTTAAAGTCTGTTATTAGCATCCTCTGTGATTCGACTTTGAACATATTCCTTGCATTTTGCTCGAGCATCCTCTTTATCTTCCATTTTGATGCAAAGTTTTCTACAATACTCTAATGTTTTGTCAATATCGATGTCCGACTCGTATCTTTTGCGGCAATTCATAAAGTACTCTTAATCTTCATTGTATATCTGAAGAAGCTAGTTTGAATTTAAGATATCAGTCATTTTCGAAAGGCCAGTAAAGTAAAACCATCTCACGTTTAAACTCTGCCAATTCAGACATTTCATAGTGGCGATACCTTATGATTCGCATCTGTTTTCTAGGTTTACATTGTCCCTTCATAACATTGTATTTTGCTGCAAAATCAGCCAAGCAAAGCTGACCAAGCTCTCCATCTTTTGGTCTTTTCTCATATTTCTGTATAATATTTTCATTCCATATGTAGGTAGAATCATCATCGAGATTTTCTTTAGTCATTTGCTTCTTGCTCTTCTTACTTTTCTGACGCTCGTGAGGCCAAGTAGTTGGAATGTACACAACTTGTCTACTAGCCTCAGACAGTGGCTGGTGAAGCAAATACCAAGCTGCCTCTTGCGATACTCATTTCAACACTGTTCAACATTTTAAACATTTTAAAATGTTTAAATTTGCAATTTGATCAACTCTTGATGCAAATGGCTTATGCTTCTGTTGGTTTTGTTAACATATTCTACAGCGTGTGATGCGCATGAATGTTCCTCGAGTATGAACTGTAAATCCATGTTCGAATTTAATATACCAGCTATCCAAGGATTGAAAGTATTCTTCAAAAGTTGTCATATTTCTTTTTATTAGAACGGTAGGTCTCATCAATCCTGATTGAATAACATCCAAGTAAGTTTTCATATCCAACTTGTGCTCTTCTAGAAACTGCTCGAGTGTATCATAATGTTTCTCTTCAAGATCTTTCTTATATTGTTTAAAATGACGTTTGAAACTTGAATGTTGATTGTGTGTGTTCTTGTGTGATTGAATGTCTTGTGTGTGTGTGTTCATCGATACTTGAGTTTGATCCATAGACCAATATGGAATATTGAATTTTCATTGATAATCATTCTTCTTGAAACAAGTAAATGTATGCTTGTGCAGTTGATTTGAGTAAGACGTCGGAAGATCCTAAGCATCGATGCTGCACAATTCATCTATTATTTCTAGTCTTTGGCGTATCTTCTGAAACCAATTCTTTAGGATCGTTTTGTAGCCACAGCAAAATGTGAGCATGCAGAATGCCATGATGCTGGAACTCTATACGCTTGAAGAAATCGATTACTTTGAATTTCCCAAAAGGATTGTACTTTTCGATTGCAGTATATGCATTATAATGTCAACTAGCTAATTGAATTATATTACACATGTGACTGGATCCTTGTTGACTAGCTTCGTATGCTGCAATGCTGTCAATTCTTTCATGGGATTGTCAACTTCTGTGTCTTCACTACTGTTTAGCCTGTGAAGTGGTTTCAAGAGATGTGGCCAGTGAACCTCCATTGCACTCAATGTTAGAAACATGGTTGTTTTGCCAAGTTGTCTGATCATAGCAAGGACATCTTTCTTGCGTTGAGACCAGTAATATACAGAATTTGGAATGGATTTGAGAAACGACAAGTTACGTTTGACACATTCTTCAACAAATCTTTGATCTTCTATCATACGTTTTGTTATGTTGGAAGTTTCTCCGACACATTTGAAAGTGGAATATAAACCTTCGGTTATTCTCAAGCATAAAATTTTCATCACCATGTATAGAATATGATGTGGCATAACTCCTTGGCGATCTTTTCGTCTTATTTCGCTAGTTGCCATCATAAACGGAGTAACATGTAATCTATCTTTAAATTTATGTGGGAGGCCTAAGTATATTGCTGGAAATGACAGTTCCTCAGCATGTTCATCGTAAACTATCAACATCGGTTGATTGTCTTGTCCAGGAGCAATTACAAGATATTTGTCTTCATTCCAATGCAAAGTGTGTTGCTGTGCCATAAGTAATCCGATTTCACTTTCGAAGTCACTTTAGAGAAGATGACTCGATCTTCTCTACAATGTTTACTGGTTCGCTATTGGTAACTCTCAATGAAACTGTATCAAGCAACTGACAGTCGACTGCGATGTTATAATATTTGTACGGAGGGGTATTGATTAAATACCTTAGCCTTGATTTGACAGTTACTTTTCTCACATATCCTTGCAAGTCGATTTTTGAATCAAATGCTTCTTGAAGTGAACGTTGAATGCATAATCGTTGTCTAAATCATGAGGCAACTCTAACCATATTATCCACATAGACTGGAACATTTATGACTTGTCTGATGATACCATAACTGCCAGTTTCATATTGCAAATGTTGAATCTGCGTGAATAGCAATCTAGCTGAAACCAACTGTTCGCTTGTACAGTTGAGCAGCGTAAAATTCGATGGAAATGGATGATATATGAAACCATTGTATTGCCAAGCATAAACGATGCCACATTCTCTGCTTCTGTAAATTCATTTTCAAGAATTTGTATATGGTTTGGCTTTGGTAATCTCAAATCATTCTGAAACCACAGTCTGTCGCAAACATTGCAGATATATCTGAACCACTTGTTCAAAAATGTTCTTTAAAATTCTTTTGAAGCTAACGTATAACGCTTTTGACGATCTTCATTTGCTGATTGCACTGTTGATGGCTGGACATCTACCTCTAATTGATGTTGCTTGTGTTTTCACTTACGACTCTCTTTTGCTTTCTGCCGCCGACTTTGGTGCTTGCAACGTTAGATTTGTGATTTTGTCAAAATCTTTGAACATTTTTAGTTGATATGACTTTCGGCATCATCACAACATTAACTAAATGTAACACAACCGCACTGCTCGACAAATGCGAAGTAACTGAAAGAAGTAGTTACTTTAATGAGTTGTTCAACTCTCGAAAACCCGATTTGAAATCTAGTTATATATGCTTGTAGAGCTCTCAAAGGGTAACAATTTTATTGCCTTTTGTTGCTTAATGTTTTTGTCTAACATTTATAGTTTTCAAGATATTGCAAAAACAAACTTGAAAATGCTTGAATTTTTCAACTCTCTCAAATTTGCATTGCTACTACTCTGGAACCATAAGGGCTACATCAAAACTATTTATAGATGTAAAAACTATGTTTCGTACTGAACAATTTTGTTGCTTACAGTTTATGTCTATATATCATAGTTTAGAAGTTATTGAAACTAACCAAGGCACAACGGCAAATGACCAAAATGTGAACTTTTCAGTTTTTTTGAAAACTTCATATCTGACAGCACAATTATAACCAGTTCCTTTTCATTCTCCACTTTCCTGAGTGTCGTCATCATCATCATCATCAGCCATTTTCAATCCACTGCAGGATGAAGGCCTCTCCAGCAACTTTCTAGTTCCTTCTGTTTTGAGCACTGGCCATCCATTTACTACCCAAAACTCACGAATTTCATCTATCCATCTCCACCTATGTCTTCCAGGTGTTCTTCTAGCTCCTCTTGGATACCATTCTGTTATTTTCTTAGTCCATCTGTCATCATGTCTTCGAGTTATGTGTCCTGCCAAAGACTATTTTAGTTCTTTAGTTTTGATAAGAATGTCCTTTACTTGAGTTTGCTGCCTAATCCATGTGTTTCTCTTCTTATCTAACAGTCTGATTCCCAATATAATTCGTTCCATTCTTCGCTGTGTAGTTCTCAGCTTCTCTTCCATTCTTTTGGTGAGTACCCAAGTTTCACTTCCATAAGTCATGCTGGGGAGTATACACTGGTTCATTATTTTACGTTTCAGACAAACTGGGATATTACTCTTCAGTATGTGACTATATTTCCTGAATGCTATCCATCCAAAATTTATTCTTCTCTTGACTTCCAGCCATTTATCATTATTACAGCTAATAACTTGTCCCAGATAAGTAATATGACTTCACCTTTTCAATTATTGCTCCTTCAATCATTATTGCCCTTTCTGTGGCATACTTGTTCATCATTACTTTTGTTTTAGCCATATTCATCTTTAGTCCAAAATCCTTACTAACTGTGCATAACTGATTAAGATTTTCCTCTAATTCTTTGGGATCGTGGCTTATGACCACAATGTCATCTGCAAATCGTAAATGGTTAAGGTACTCTCCGTTCACATTGACTCCTTTCTGCGACCAGTCTAATCTTCTGAAAGCTTCCTCAAGGGCATCAGTAAACAGCTTCGGAGATATTGTGTCTCCTTGTCGAACTCCTTTCTCAATTTTAAATTTCCTACTGTCTTTATCTAGTCTAATAAAGTAAGTAGCACTCTCATATATTTCCTTCAAAATCATAATATATGGGGAATCTATGCCTTGTCTTTCCAGTGCCCGAAACATTGCCTTTGCCGTATGGAGTCAAATGTCTTTTCTAATTCAATCCACAAATGCCAGGCATAATGGTGTTTTATATTCATTTGCTTTCTCCATTAGCTGTGATATTACGTGAAGGTGGTCCATAGTTGAGAATCCTGTCCTAAAGCCAGCTTGCTCTTTTGGTTGATTCTCATCAAGTATTCTTTCTAATCTGTTAATAATGACCCTTGTGAACAACTTGTAGATGTGGGATAACAAGCTAATTGGTCTATAATTTCCAATTTCTGATTTATCTCCTTTCTTATGCAGCAAAACAATGATTGCATTATTCAGCTGCTTAGGCGTCACACCTTTTCTAATGCACTTTGTGAAGAGCCTTGCCAGTTTTTGTGTTATGTCTCTTCCTCCCAATTTTAACAACTCTACAGTAACTTCATCTTCCCCTGGGGCTTTCTGATTCTTCATTTTCTTCAATGCATGTTCTAGCTCATCAGGAAGAATATCGGGTATGTTGTATGTATTGCTACTTTGCAATCCATCTTCCCCACTGCTGGCATCATTCCCCTGCTCCTTGTATAATTCTCTATAGTAGTCTTCTGCTATTTGAATTATGCTTTCTCTGCTGTTTATAAGTACACCATCGCTATTCTTCAGTTTCAGTATCATTTGTCTTTCTGTATTACTGCTCATGGCTGCTGATTTAAATCCTTTGTTTCCCCTTAATGCTTGTTCTACTTTTCTTGTGTTAAATCTTCTTATGTCCTCTCTGAGTCTCTTTCTAATGGCTTTGCACAACTCAGTATACTCAATTTTCTTCCTGTCAGTGTTTTTCTTGCTCTTCATTTCTCGTCTTCGGTTCATCATGACAAGTGTTTCTTGACTAATTTTTTCTTCTTTGGATTTCTTTTTCCCTATAGGTTTCTTGGGCTTTATCACTTTCAGAAAGTTGTAGTATTCCTCGTCGATATCTTGGTCCTGAGCAATCTGCAGAAGCTCAAACTTGTTCTTAAGTTCCAGTACATACTGCTTTTTCTCCTCCTCTGTTATCTCAAAGACCTTTGTATTATTTACTCGAGTCAGTTTTTTCCTTTCCTTTCCTACATCTATATCAAGTGTACATCTTACCACTCTGTTATCACTTCCAACATTTACCTTATTCAGGACGGTAACATCATTCACAATATATCTTCTGTTAGTGAGGATGAAGTCGATTTCATTGGTTGTTAATCCATTTGGACTCTTCCATGTCCACTTTCTGTTCACCCTTTTCTTGAAAAAAGTGTTCATTACCGACAGTCCTTGAGATTCTGCAAATTCCACAAGTCTTTCACCTCTTATTTCTTTCACCAATTCCAAAATTTCCTATAGTTCCACTTTCTGTGCTGTTTTGCGTTTTTCCAACCTTAGCATTGAAGTCCCCCATAATAATAGTGTAGTGGGTTTTCTGCTCAACTAAAAGACTCAATTTCGGTGTACATTTCTTCAACCTCTTCATCATCATGGCTCGATGTTGGTGCATAAATCATTATAATCTTTAGCTTGTACCTCTTAGAAATCTTGAGTATTAGTCTTGACACCCTTGGTGATGTACTTTTGAATTCGAAAATGTTGTTTTTGAAATCTTTATGGACCAGAAACCCCACTCCACCTTCACTCCTTTCATTGTTTCCATTTACAGCAGATTTCCACTTGATAAACTTACAAGTGATTCATTTCTTCTTGTTTCAGCCAAACCGATGATATTCCAATTCAAATTTTCTAATTCCTTTTCCAGCTCTAATATCCTGTCTTCACCGATGAGTGATAACAGGCCAAGTTCAGTTTCCGTGCATGGCAGCCTGGTCGTAACCAGAGATTCTTAGCACCCTCTGCTTGCACTCTGATCCTCTCGCTGCCGTAAGAGGGAGAGTGAAAGCTGCTGGGGACTGAGGGCCATTTGTTTTGTTGTGCTGTCATATGCTGGAGGGTTTGGTCTTTTCCTCTTCACGCTGACCAGGCGTCTTGAAGAGAACCACTCTACACGTTCGTTACCACCTAAGTGACGTAACAGGGCTTACCATCGAGAAGGTGTGCATGAGTGGATTTTAGGGAGGCAGGCCAACCGGACTTCTCCTAAATCTTCTGTAATAGAGAGATATTGGATCCATCAGTGTTTTAGACTGAGTGTCTGATAACACACAGGATACTTGTTCCCCTCTGTTCCCTGAGTGTAGTACTGCACAATTGGTATATTACTCTGGGGTAACATACCAATTGTGCAGCACTTTGCATTTGTCAAAGTTCAACTTCAATTGCCACCTCTCAGCCTGTCTGCTCATCTTTTCCAGATCCTATTGCAATAGCATACTGTCCTTACTGTCATTAACAACTCTACCAACCATCGTATCGTCTGCAAACTTGGACATTAATGTATTTAAAGCCTTAAACACCCCAGTGTTCATACTTAGTTTCCAGATGCTGCAATTTGCAGGACTGAAGACTTCCTTGATAAGTACGCCCTTTTGTTCTCCATGCTTATCTCATTGCTCTTCTCTCCACCCATTACAACAGATCCTTGTCATTCCTAGAATGAGGCTTTCAGACCTGTATGCAGTACTCAAGTACAGCCTAATCACTGCCGTATACAACAAGATAATTATTTCCTTATTTCTGCTCTCAGAATTCCTGGATATAATTCCTATTTATATATGGAACTGCACATATAACATTCAAAAGTGATTGTTATTATTTAAGGTTGTTGATTGTCATCTGCAATTAAAGTCATCTGCAATTAAGTAACATTTCAGGAGCTTTGCTGGAACCGAGCATCAGATCATATATGGCTGCATAAATGTCAGAAAAACAAATTGTTACAATTAATTATTAATTCATTTATGCATGATTACAAACATCAGTTATCTTTAATTTGTAAGTTTTACTCAAATAAATGTATAACTGGCCTGGCATCCTACATTCTACTTTTACTTTATTTTACAACTTACAAATTACAGATAATTTGATAGTTACTACAAATATCACCCACAGTGTGCTTGCACATGGGGGTTATACCCAGGATTACTAACAATCCCACCATCGTGAAGGTGCAAGTGGAGGATTTGGCTGTCACAGACCGTCCCGACTTACACCGAAATTAGGTCCACTTGACTTGACTTGAGTATGACCCAAATATCAATTCCATCGGCATTTTAGACTCCCAGGTAGCAAAATCAGCTTGTCTGGCATATCTGGGAGAATGCCTGCGACAACCTCAGATATGCCAGACAAGCTGTTCTTGCTACCTGGGAGTCTAAAATGCTGATGGAATTGATATTTGGGTGATACTCAAATCAAGTCAAGTGGACCTAATTTCAGCGTAATTTGGGACGGTCTGTGACAGCCAAATCCTCCGCGTGCACCTTCACGATGGTGGGACTGTTAGTAATCCTGGGTATAACCCCCATGTGCAAACACACTGTGGGTGACCACCCAGGTTTGAACCAACGTAAGCAGGGGTAGAGGTGTGGTGCCCACACCACACGGAGGAATGCTGCCCCTCTGTGTTACCAGGCAATACTAGGTGGTAGATGACTCATCAACCGGTGCAATACCACCACTTTGTTTATTGGAAATCACAAGACACCAAAAGACATCAGTTTGACTGATGTCTTTTGAGATTATGATGGACATCATGGTGAGATCCAAACTTTCTTACAGTTCGAGGGTATAGCTCTAAAACAGTGTTCGCAGGCCGGCTATTAGTTGGTACACTGGACCAAACGTATTGGTAACTCTCTAGGAGGCTTCCAGATCAGCTAGTGTATAATCTTGCTACTTCTGTTCTGCCAAATAGTGACTGGAGGGAGTATGAGTAGTGTGTATGTTGGGTGGGGGCCATTGTCGAGGCCCGCTATGTCAAGGATCTGGGTATATTCTTACCATGTGTAAGCCATATCCACACATTTCATTACTTCATACAGCATGTCCCTCACCACTTTTTCTTACAATTGGATTCGCCACGAACTGTCAAACTAATAGAGCAAGCTTATCTGCAAAAAGATCTAAACCTACCAAACACTTTCTAGTTCATTTCACAAATATACTTGATCTCAGCTCTAATCTCAACGATATCCATTTCCACCAACAGTGTGCCAAACCCCATGTACTTTTTCTGACAGAATCTCAGTTATCGGTTGATTCAACCACTGCTCATCCAAGTTGCCCAAATTATTCGCTGTATGATTCCCTTCGCCTCAAAGGTGGTACTTGTGCAAATGTTCTTTCCAGTATTCCCTGTCACAGACTTGGTAATTTGGAATCTTCTCTGGCTTAAAATCTCTTTACCTCATTCTGTCAAATTCATCTGTTCCCTCTACTGTTCTCCCAACTCCACTAATCACTTGCTCTTTGACTTCCTCTCTTTGCAACTTGACTTTCTCCTGTCCAACTTTCCTAACAGTGAGGTAATTTTCTTTTGTGATTTTAATGCTCACAACTACAGCTGGCTTCCATTGTCCAGTCACACAGACCCAGCTGGTCGAGATGCTGAGGCTTTTGCAATTATTAATGACCTCACATAATTGTTCATTTACCTACCAGAATACAGGAAAATCCTTCATAAAGCCAACATGCTTGATCTTTTTCTTACAAACAACCTTTCTAAGTACATGGTCGAAGTGAGTGGTCCTTTAGGTACTTCAGATCACAACTTGGTGATTGTCTCTTCTCCAATGGAGCCTTTATCTCATGCTATTCCCAACCTCGTGTTGTTTGGCATTACAAGAATACAAAATGGGATGACCTGCAAGATTTCTTTTCCTTGGTCAGATTACTGTTTCAAAACTTCTGATGTCAACTATTGCTCAGATCGTGTCAGTGGTATTATTCTTGTAGGACTGGAATCCTTTATTCCACACTCCACTTTTAAATCTTGTCCTTTATATAAACCTTGGTTTTTCAATAAATGTGCTAAGGCTGTTCAAGAGAAGAATGTTGCATATCGTAATTGGCTTGTTTCCAATTCTTCAGTTTCATTTTCTGCCTGCACCAAAGCTCACAACAATTGTAAAGCAGTTATTAATCAGTCCAAACTAGATTTTGAACATACTTAGCGTAGAAAACTTTCATCTTGCCCTAATGGTAGCTGAGCCTTCTTGTCTCTTGCCAAAGTTATTGGCTGCAACTTTTGCCCTTCCCTGCTTCCACCTCTTTCAAAACCAGATGGTTGTATTGTCACTTCAGCCAAGGATAAAGCTGACCTGCTAGCATCCCATTTTTCTTCCAACTCATTTATTAATGATCTTGGTAGAACATCTCTCTCCCCATTCCCAACACACTCCCTTCAATGCTTCCTGTGGTCTTCCGTCAAAAGGATTCAGAAGGATTTTGACGAATCTGGATGCTAAGAAAGCTGCAGGTCCTGATGGTATTTCTCCACTTCTTCTCAAAACCTGTGCTCCTTAGCCTGTTCTTTGCTGCCTTTTTTCACTTTCTTTATTCCAAAGGTGTTTTTCTTTCTGCTTGGAAATTTGCTCATATCCAGCCAGTTCCTAAAAAAGGGTGACAAATCCTTCCCATCCAATTATCGTCCTATTGCAATTACTTCTACTCTTTCTAAAGTAATGGAGAAATCAATTAACCGGCAACTGTTAAACTATCTAGAAACATTCTGTCTGATCAACGATCGCCAGTATGGATTTTGTCAGTGTTGATACACTATTGATATTGTGGCTTATGTTACCCATTTATGGACAAATTCAGTGGAAAAGTTCAGTGAAACACAAGCAATTGCTGTTGACATATCAAAGGCTTTTGATCGTGTTTGGCATAAACGCCTTCTAAACAAGCTTTCATCTTATGGTTTTCCAACTGTTTTTTGGAATTCGTTATCCAGTCTGATACTCCGTCTGCTCCAGTCTGATACTCCGTTATCCAGTCTGATACTCCGTCTGATACTCCGTCTCCGACTGCTCACTGAAGGTGATGGTAGATGGCTCTCTGTCTTCTAATTCTCCACTAATGCTGGTGTCCCCGAAGGTTCAGTTCTTTCCCCCACTTTTTTCCTCTTGTATATTAATAACCTTCTTCCATTGACCAGAAATCCTATCCATAGTTTTTATAGCAGATTCCGCTCCACTTTTCAGTTTGAGAAAACGTGCCCTGCTCAATCAGCTTCAACTTCTCTAATAAAAAAAAGGTAAAGTGCAGCCATTATCAACCCACTGCAGGATGGAAGCCTCCTCAACAATTCATGCTGAGGGAAATGGACCATAATCTGCCACGCTGGTCCAGTGCGGGTTGGGAGATCGACAGTATTCAGCAGTCAGGGGCTTGAAACCTGGTCTACTCAAAGAGCGTGTGCTACTGCACTCCCGCTCCTGACCACTCGGCTAGGAGGCCGTTACCAATTCCTTAAATTCTGATCTCTAGGTAATTTTACACTGGGGCAAGGACAATTTAGTTGATTTCAGTCCTTCTAAAACTCAGTCCTGTCTTACATCTTGCAAAAAGGATTCTTCTGCTCCTATGCTTATCTTTGGTGACACTCTGATTTCTAGGCAAGATGATATATCTCTTTTGGGGGATTACCCTGACTTTTAATCTCTCTCTCTCTCTCTCTCTCTCTCTCTTGGCACAAGTACATTACAAATATTGCTTCCTCTGCATCTAAAAAAACTTGCTTTTCTCTTTCGCTCTCAGCATTACTTTTCTTCTAAATAGTGTTCACTCTGTATAAATCACAAATTTGTTCCCACATCTGGGGTGGTGCTCCCAAAACCTCTCTCAGGCTTCTTGATTCCATTCAGAAGAGGGCAGTTAGGTTAATTAATGACTCATCTCTAACAGTCTCTGCACTCGCTGTCTCATAGACTTAGTGTTTCTGCTGCATGCCTCTTCTACAGATACTTCCATAGGCACTGTTCTTCTGAATTAGCTTCTATAATTCCTGCTCTCTCTTTCAAAACAGTCCGAACACATGCCGCCACCAGCCAACATCTATTTACTGTCCAACTTCAAACTCACAGAACCAACTTTTCATCTTCCTCGTTTATTCATTCAACTGCCGTTTTCTGGAACAACCTTCCTTCAATACGTATTTCCGGAAAATTACAGTCTACAAAAGTTCAAGTCCAATGTCAACAAATATCTTCTTTCGCCTTCTCAACCTTCAACCCAAGCACGGTACTAAGTACTATAGGTTCTAACACCTCTCGTGTTTGGGGTTTACATAAAAAAAAAAAAAAAAAAAATTGTGGCTTAAGCAATAGGTCTTGTCCTCCACCAGTAAATCACAGCATGACATTTTTGTAAACTTTCAGTCATCCAGAAAATAAACTGAAATGTACTGAACTCTACATGTACTATTGTATTTGATTTTATTTTTATTTTTATTTTTTTTTATTTCTAACTTTTATTATTATTTTTTTTAAAACCAAAATTATGATTGTTTCCTAAGAGTTCTGTTCCCTTTGCCCAAATATGTACACTTATCCTCAGTGCCTTGAAGGATGAGATGTGACCTTTACCAGGTTTGGTGTGTTTATTAATCCTTGTAAACAGTCAGTTATTTGTTTATTTTTTTGAAAACTGCAGTTTATAGGTGGAGGCAAGGGAGAGTCATGCTGCCATTTACAAGATTTTCCGTTACTCACTTAGCAATTTACATGTTCCTCTAGTGAACAGAAAAAATAGTTAACAGCACCCCCCCTCCTTTGTACTTGAAAAAAATCCCCCAATTTGAATCTCTAAACCAAACTTTACATTAACTTAGTTCTGAGAATAACAGTCATGAAAAGAGGGTTAGAGAAGTTGGTCTGAAGAGAATGACTAGCATGAATATGGTATCTTTTCAAACCATTCCATTAAATTTTGGTCCCTGCAGAGGTGGTTACTGTTAGTTTTACAGTATTTAGTGTAAAGCCGTTCAATTGCAGAAATAATTTTGCATGATTTATCTTATATATTAAAAAATATTGGACAATCACAATACCCACACTAGAGGCATCATTTCTTAGGCAAGTATTGTTACCCACTGGACGACCAGTCTGGGAGTATGGATTAATATTTTGGCTCTATACTGGTGCATGTTAATCTCCACTTTTGTTCTGTGGAAATTAATGTGGATCAGATTAATATATTATTTAATAACAATAAGAAATTACTCCTTAAAATTTAGGCTGCCCGACAAGGTAAAATCCTTGTTTAAGGTGAAAATAGAAGTTGTAGCACAGGGTGGTGCAAGGCCAGTATAGTTCCAGGAAAGCAGTAATTCCGCTTATATTTTGTGCTATACTGGCAGTCAATGCTTAATAGGTATTTCACCAAGAGCTCTTTCAGACCATGTGCCACACTGTTTGGTAAATATGCATCAATTTTTTGGAACAACTGCTATTCTGAATTAAGGTATATAATGTGTATGTTGAGGCTAACTTATTTTTACAATCCTTAGAGTACCATCAAATCATATATGACAAATATATATATATATATATATATATATATAGTTATGGTAATTTCTGGTTTGTAAAAATCAATTTATCTAAGGGTTTGTGGGAGCAAATCTTTTATAGACTGGCTATCTGTATATGGTGAAATTTTAATGTTTTAATGCATTAAAAACAGATAAAATATTGAGTTCTAATTAATTTTAACTAATTAATTTAATTTCAATTTAATGCACTTGACAAACTATAAATCACAAATGTATTACCATTTTGGAAGCAAATCCTTGTACTGTATAGGCTGAGACTATAATGTTATGGTGAAATTTAATGTTTAGCATTTAAGAACAGATAACATATATTTATTTAATTAATTTTAACTAATTAGCACTATTTCAATAATACACTTGATAAACTATACATCACAAATGTATATCCATTTTTAACTTTAGGTGATGGATGGAACAGAGGAAGAATGGAGTCATGCAAAGGAAGCATTTCCAAAGAGACATCTAGAGTGTGATGATGAAAATACATCTGTACCTTTTCCTGCTCTTCCAGGAGAAGGATTATGTAATTTGGGACATACATCTGATAGTGTTATAGCTCTCTCAAACTATCGTTTTTTTTATATGAGTAAAGATACGCTATTTAACATTCCTCTGGGTCTCATTGAACAAGTGGAGTGTCAGTATATGGTTACTTTGCTGATTTATTGCAAAGATGCTCGAACTCTGAGGTAGCATTTGGTTCTTTATTAATATTTATTCATGTATGATAAATATTTTAGTACCTAATTGTTATTGATTGATGTCTTTGTACATATTTAATTGAAAATGAAATTTAGAAAAAGGTTATGCTGAAGTAAATTGAAAAAAAAAAGTGTTTAATAGTTTTAATTCTCTGCACAGAAAGTGGGACATTTATAAAAGATTTTGCTGTTGTTATAAAACACTATGCCAAAAATTAGTGTCTAGTTGTTTTGGTATTAGATTGACCATGCAGTTATAAGGAAGCCCAAGCTTTTGTCGGACCAAACAAAAAAAGGAACAAATAGAAATAGTTACCTATTCGGCTGTCATCATGTGCTCTGTCCTATCTGGAAAGTTTGAAATTTAATCCCAATTCATGGCGTTTTCTTATGCCTGTTAAGTAAATCTTCATATTGATTATTCTTAATATTATTACTTGTAATATGTACAACAGTATCACGTTTTGTGCCCTTAAAAGATTTTGATATGATATACTTGGATTTCAGGAAGGCTTTTGGTACTGTTACATATAAAAGACTGCTGTACAAATTGGAGCAATGGTATTAAGGGCAAGTTGCTGCTCTAAATAAAGTGATGGTTTGTGGGAGAAGACAGAGTGGTAATCAATGGATACTGCTCTTCGTGGACTAGTTCTTAGTGGAGTCTCCCAGAGTTCGGTGTTGGGCCCATTGTATTTTTCTATATTTATCAATGATATTAATGAAGGCATATTAGGCTCAACGTCCAAGTTTGCAGTGATGTAAAGGTTGGCAGGGTTTTTAATGACAATAATTACAGTATTCTGCTGCAACAGATCTAGAAAAGTTGGGCAGATGGGCTGAAAAGTGGTAACTGAAGTTTAGCATTAATAAATGCAAAGTTCTGCATATGGATAGCAGTAACCCCAGGGTAATGTACCAACTGTGTGGTACTACATTCAGGATAGTGTAGAATGAAAAAGACCTTGGTGTTATTGTGTGGTCAGATATGAAGTTTTCAGAGCAGTGCAGACAGACTGCCAGTGCAACTCATGTGATCTTGTCAATGATATACAGAAACATTGCTAGCAGAGATAAGAAGGTGATTATCCTTTTGTACAAGGCAATTGCTGGAAGGAGTACAGAGAAGGGCAACGAGATTTGGAGGGGAACAGAGGTGCTCTTACCAAGAAAGGCTTCAGTTCCGCAAATGGTTAAAATTTACAATAGGGTACGCATACCTTGAATTTTCCGAGGACGTGATGCTGTGTTTGGCAGGCGGTGCTTCTCCGAAGAGGTCATGTGATGTGCATGTCGTTGCTTCCGATCATGTGACTTATGACATAATTTGGTCATGAGACATACGTGCAGAGACAACTGATGAGACTGCACATTGCTGTAGTAAGCTGGTCACATGACATCAGTGGCATTATGGCCGCACTTTTCTTTGAACTCAGCAACCAGCAGTCTGACAGAATGTATATCAATGGCACTATTCCACTGCTGCTTTCCTCAGATGTCGGCAACAGCAGTCAGAAAATGCAGGCATCCTCTTGTACACATGCAAAGTAGTGCTAAAATGAATGCATTTTTTCCACAGGCTACGTGCCTGTCACACACACATATGCCCACAGAACTGACTAAAGTTTCGAAAGCCAGTCACGTGGTGACACGTCATAAACACAATTGTTACACTGGTCATGTGACATGCTGGTTGCTTTCACGGATCTCGGCGACAAGCATGGAGAATATGTGTACCCGCTTCTACACCTTCGTAGAATGCCACGCAAGTGTTCTACAGTGAATGATGTCTTTCCCCTGAAAACACAAAGCTAACAGGAAACACATCAAAGAGAATATTTTGGATGAAAACACATCAAAAATCCACGGAAGGGATGCTCTCTTGTAAAAATTAATGTTCTTAAGATAAAAGCAAATATTCTTAAGATAAAATCACACTACGCATCGGATGGACGGGATAACATATTCCCAAGATTTTAAAACACACCAGTATGAAGAGGTTACAGTATGCAAAGTAGAAGGAATGCGAAGATTAAAAGGATTTGTCATCCTTTCTTGGATTTTTGCTTTTTTCTAATTGTCGATGGCACCAACTGTCCATTCACAAAAAAGTAAAATGCATCAATCAAAAAGAATACTTAGGATAAAAACACATCAAAAATCCACGGAAGGGATACCCGCTTCTAAAAATTAACATTCTTAAGATAAAAACACACACTTAGATTAAAAAAAAAAAACAAAACTCTACAGAAGGAGTACGAAAATCCTTTTAATATTTACAACGTATTTATATGTTATTGTGCTTTGTTGATGTGGTTTTTTGTGCTGTGTTTATTTTACATAAAATAAATATTTTTTATTTATAAAAAAAAATAAGATTTTTTAATTAGAACATTGCGTAAACTGATTGGGCCTAAAGAGGGCAGTAAGAAGAAAATTTCAATCAAAATTTTAAAAATATATATGGCGAAAATTTCAACTTGGAAATGATATTAAAATAAAAATTACTATTTTGCTCCCAGGGATGGGGGTTGGTTATTCCACTGGGGGTGAAAGTCACGAATCTGGAAAAATTCCAATTTTATTTTTCCCCCCTTAATACTATACATACCCGCTTGATCTAACAAAATTTCAAGGAAAAATTCTTTGCTCTCACACAGTGTCGAATCCAGGAGGATGACTGGGGGTGAGTTTCTACTCTGGTAGATTATATTCCTCCCACCCGGTGAAAAATAGGAATTTTTATTTTAATATGGTAACGTTACATTATCAGAAATATGAATAAATAATGTGCTTGATACATATGCAAAGATGAATAAGATTATTATAGTACTTAAACTTTAGATTATAATTAGTATGATTTCGTGCAAATTTTAATCTGTGATTTCGGTATATTAAATTGATTATAAATAAATAAATAAATAAATTTTCTGTTTATACTCCGGGACGACCAAATGGTCAGAGGAGTTCACAAGATAGACAGAATACAAGAAACAGCACCGTATTCAGTAGTCACGGGCTTGAACCCCGGTCACTCAAGGCACGTGTACATATGCACCCGCGCGCCTGACTACTAGGCTACGGCGGCCTCCTTGATTATTGTTTTCTTGTATTCTCTTATTATAATATTCATAAATATACAGAGTTCTTTGTAACATATACATACGCTGTAAATATATACACATGTATATCCACAGAACTAACTCAAGTTTCGCAAGCTGGTCACGTGACATCGATACTCCTAAAATGGTACCCCATCGTTAGAACCGTTAAACATAATATTGAATATGTTATCATATTATACTTAAAATATTTTTTTATACTTTTCATTTATTTATTATTATTATTTTTTTTTTTTCGAACAGTGTCACTTCAATTGAACATTTAAATAATTAAAAAACTTCAGTTGCAAGTAATTTAGAAATACGATTCTTACTGATCTCAGCGACAGGCACAGAGAGATAGAGAATAGGGTATCCTCTTCTATACCTTATAGAAGAGTTTTTCCTCTTGCTCAGATTACACACTTGAGGGAACATAAATATAAATTAAGGAAGATGGTTGCAGAATAGATGTGCAGAAATTTGTGTTTAGCCAGTGAGTGGTTGATTTCTGGAACAAGCTTCTATCTGTCATTGTGGACATTGGTAGCTTAAATTAAATAAAGTTAAGGAAGAACTAGATAAACTTTTGAAGGAATGGATAGGTGAAAGAGTTTATTATTATTATTTTTTTTGGTTGATGTTGTATAAGTTTGCTTTCTTGCATCAAAAAGACCTGGGGTAATTGTGCAGTCAGATATGAAGTTCTTTGAGAAGTGCAGGCAGGCTTACAGGACAGCCCATGGAGTTTCGTCTGTGATATACAGGAACTTTGCTAGCGGAGATATGGAAGTGATTTTCCCATCATACAAGGCAATGGTTAGGCCACATCTTAAGTACTGCAAACAGGTCTTGACTTGGTGCATTATACCTTCAGACACTGATGCTCCATGAAACCCTAAAACAAGCAAACAGACAAACAAACAAAAGCATACAGGTCTGGAGGTCTCATTTTAGGAAAGATGTAGATCTGGATCGGGTGTAGAGAAGTTCAACAAGATTGAATGGAATGAAAGGAATGTGCAGAGGTTTGCCTGTAGTCATCTGGTAGTTGTTTGTTGGAACAAACTTCCATCTCTTGCTCTGGAAGTGGGTATAGTTGAATAAATTCAAGAAAAAAAAGAGCTAGACAAATTTTTGGAGAGGATGGACAAATGACATGACAGTGTTTTTTGGTTGATGCTTTATAAGCTTGCTTTCTTCCTTCCTTCCTATGCCACTACTACTACTACATTATGTCCATCTGTAGCCGGGTCTGCATATGTGCTACACATAGCACGTAAGATTCTTGATTTGTTGAACTATTTATGGTTGGTTCCTTTTGAGTCAAGGCATCCTCATTGTTGGGATTTATGCTTTGCTGGTCTACTCTGAGACGTAACTTCATAAGAAAAACGAAAAAAAGGATAGGTGTACCTAATAATGTGGCCATTCAGTGTACTGCAGATATATGTTAGGCCCCAAATTGGTTTCCCATTAATTGTGAGTGTTAACTTTCCCATCAACATGAAAAGTACACTTGTCATTGAAAACACCATGTTCAAATGTGCCTTATTTTTGTATGAAAAGAAATCTCCTTATATAATATATTTGTGCATGTCAAGGATATGTGTATATTTAATTTATATTTATTTTTTTGTGTCTTTCTCAGATGTGTGTTTCCAACACCCGAGGACTGCTGTAAATGGCATAAAAGACTGTTAACTGCTTTAGTGCCTACTGATGAGCTGAAAAATTTTATTGGGTTTTCATTTTTCTTGTGGTGTAAGGCTGAGCAGAGTGATTTGTTTCAGCAACTTAAATTACGTAAGTTCCATTTGTTAGTTGTTAGCATATATTCATTGAACTATTTATATTAATTTATAATTAATTATTAATATTACATATTTAAAATAATTTTGAATTGTACAGAGAAGTACTTATATAGGTCTCTGATGCTGTGGTCCATCCCAAAGTTTCAGGTTTGCTATGGTATTCTGTTATGATAGTGGAAAAGATGAGTCAGATGGAAGTGGGTTACGTTGTCATATTTTATTATGAGCAGTAATTGCCTGATTTATAAACATGTAATCTCCTGAAAGAATTTTTGGCAGCACAATTTTGATTTGTGGACTTGTCGACACCTGCATAGCATATTTTTTTTTATAGTAAAATGAATGAAAATGAAAAATGCACAGTGCAGTTTTTTTGGGAAATTACAATGTTAATTTTGCAAAATATTTTCTTTATTTTGTTCATCCTGTAAACTCGAGTGTTTCAGTTAGGAAACTGAAAATCGACCACAGAACACACTCAATTTACAGAAAATATACATGGAGCAACATGGCCTTAGTTGCTTAGCCCCTAAAAAACTCAACAACACTTTATTTTGTTTTTTTTTTTCTTCTTTATTTTCTTTAAAATTTTCTTGTTAATCTAGGATTATGACATATGAATATTAGCATTAGTTAGCATTAGTTGAGGCATATGATGCAAGAAAGCAAGCTTATAGAGTGTCAGCCAAAACAAAAAAAAAAAAATTAAAAAAAAATAAAAAAACTCCTTCCCATTTCACCCATCACTCCAATGTTTGTTTAGTCCAGCCTTAAATTTATTTAAGCTATTAACTTCCACAACAACAGATGGAAGTCTGTTCCAGCAATCAACTACCCACTGCCTAATGGCAAACTTCTGTACATCTGTTCTACAACTGTCTCTCCTCAATTTGAATCTATGCCCCCACAGGTTCTTAATCTGAGCAAATGGAAGTATCTCATTAGCATTGAGCCTGCTGAAACCATTCAAGGCCTTGTACACCTCAATCAGATCACCTTGCAGATGCCTAGTCTCCAGATCTGCAACTTACAGAATTTAAGCCTCTTCTGGAAAGAGAACCCCTTTGTTCCTCTCACCAATCTTGTTGCCCTTCTCTGTACTTGTTCTAGCACGCCTCCTTAGCCAGGTGAGCAGGAGCAGCAGTGCATAGCAAATGCTTTTTGATTAGACCAGGGTTCGAGCCCGTGACCACCAAATACGGAGGATGCGGAAAGGTCAGGGAATGACCACTGCATATCCCTGGAGCAATATGGCCTTAGTTGCTAATGCTCCTAAAAACAAAAATAACAACAGCAACAACAACTCTTTCTAGCAACTCTACATCCTTCCTAAAATGAGGCCTCCAGACCTGTATGCAGTACTCAAGGCAATGGCTTGACCATTGCCTTATATAAGAGGATAATCACCTCTCTCTCTCTCTCTGCTAGCAAAATTCCTATATATCACTGACAAAACTCCATGACCTGCTCTGGCAGCCCATCTGCACTGCGCAGAGAACTTCATATCCGACTGCACAATTACCTCCAGCCCTTTTTCATTCTCCACCTTCCTGAGTGTAGTACCACACAGTTGGTATGTTTCTCTTGGGTTACTGCTACCCATATTCAGTACTTTGCACATGTCAATATTAAACTTCAGTTGCCACTTCTCAGCCCATCTACATAACTTTTCTAGATCCTTTTGCAGTAGCATACTGTCTTTACTATCATTAACAACCCTGCCAACCTTTGTATCATCTGCAAACTTGGACATTAAGCTTGATATACCTTCATCGATATCAATAATCAATATACAAAACAACAATGGGTCCAGCACTGAACCCTGAGGGACTCCACTAATAACATTAGGCCATGTAGAGCAGTGTCCATTTATTACCACTCTCTGCTGTCTCCCACTTAACCATCCCTTTATCCATTGCAGCAACTTGCCCTTAATGCCCATATCACTCCAATTTGTATAGCAATCTTCCATATGCAACAGTATCAAAAGCTTACCTGAAATCCAAGTATATGATATCAAAATTATTTTTTCATCCATTTCCTTTGTGACCACATTGTAGTATCCAATCAATTTGGTCAGACAAGATTTCCCCTTAACAAATGCACGCTGTGTCTGAACTATTACTGCAGTCTTGTGTAAGTGATCCTGTATCACCTCTTTAACCAGTGACTCCATTATTTTCCCCATAACAGAAGTTAAACTCACAGGTCTATAATTACGTGTCACCCTTTGAACCCCTCTTTGTGAATTGGGGATACATTTGCACATCTCCAGTCCGTGGGGACCTCCCCTGAATCTAAGGATGCTATCATAATTATGGCTAATTGTTTGCTTACTTCTCTTGCTGCCTCCTTCAATAAAACTGGATAGCTGATTTTCATCAGCCCCAGTTGCCTTTTTTATGTTTAACTTCAACAATTTCTCCTCCACTTTGCTCTCCATTCTTACAAAATCATTTAGCTCCCTGTTAGTTTAGTAAACTTCTGTCCTCCCCTTCCTTTCAGAATTCCTCATGTGTGAGTGTAGATGCAAAATACTCATTCAGTTTGTCAGCTGTCTGACCAGGATCATCAACAGTCAAACCACCAATATCAAGTGGACCAATCTGGTTCATCCCCTTCCTTCTAGAGCAGTGTTTTCCAAACTTTTTTAGTGACGGAACACATTTCATCTCACAGTATATTTGCGGAACACTTATACATGGTGATTCAAGAGGAAGAGTAAATATTTTGGGAGGTTATAGTATCGATTATTCTGAGTAAAAAAGTTCATATAAATGTATCCAATTCTCAGTGGATAAGGAGTTACAGCTGTTTGAAACTGGTGTGCACAAAGCCATTATGACAGGTATTAAAGAAAAAATAAATGACATTGTTTGTATTTATTGACTTTTTGAATGATACAAAACACAAATAATTTACAAATTGTTTTGAAGTTCCCAATAAATGTTTGAAAATCTCACCACTAACCTCAGTGCACTTTGCAACTCTTGTGGTAATATGACGTGTTGTTCTTCATATTGCAGACAATATGAAGGTTGGCAGGGTTGTCAAGGACACTACTGACACTATGCTGCTGCAACAGGATCTGGAAAGGTTGAGCAGATGGGCTGAGAGGTGGCAAATGAAGTTTAACATTGAAAAATGTAAAGTACTACATATGGGAAACAGCAACCCCAAAGCAACATATCAACTCTGTGGTACTACACTGACAGTGGTAGAGAATGAAACGGACCTGGGGGTCGTTGTGCAGGCAGATATGAAGTTTTCTGAGCAGTGCAGATGGGCGGCAAGAGTAGCTCATGGTGTATTGTTGATGATATATAGGAATTTTTCTAGCAGGGATAAGGAGGTGATTATTCCCTTATATAAGGCAATGGTCAGACCACACCTAGAGTACTGTATACAGGTCTGGAGGCCTCATTTCAAGAAGGATGTAGAGATGCGGAATGAGTACAGAGAAGGGCAACAAGATTAGTGAATGGAACAAAGGGGTGCTCTTACGAAGAAAGGCTTAAGTTTTGCAAATTACAGTGTCTGGAGACTAGGCACCGGCGAGGTGATCTCATAGAGGTGTATAAAGCCTTGAATGGTTTGAGCATGTTCAATGCTGATGGGATTCTTCCTCTTGCTCATAATAATCACCTGAGAGGGCATAAATTCAAATTGAGAAAAGACAGATGTAGGATAGACGTGAGGAAATTTGCCTTTAGCCAGCGGGTGGTTGGTTGGTTGGTGGAATAGACTTCCATCCCTTGTCGTGGAAGTTGATAGCCTAAATAAGTTTAAGGCTCAGCTGGACAGGTATTTCGAACGAACAGAGTTGTGAAGTGGAAGTGGTTATTTTTTATTTATTTATTATTTATTTTTTTTTATTTATTATTTATTTATTTTTTTGGCTGATGCTACATAAGCTTGCTTTCTTGCATCAAATGCCTCTACTAATGCTAATGCTAATGTTATCGTCTTGGCATTCCTTTATGAAGGCAGTAGGCGCCTCCGTAGCCAGGTGGGAAGGAGCAGCAGTGCGTAGCACACCCTTCTTGATTAGACCGGGGTTCGAGCCCGTCACCACCAAATACGGAACATGCGGAAAGGTCAGGGAATGACCACCGCACTGGAGCAATATGGCCTTAGTTGCTAATGCTCCTAAAAAAACCAAATAACAACAATAACAATGAAGGCAGTATCCAAATGCAAGTGAGCGATTTATCTCTTGTATTCACCTTTTCTTTATATAAGTGTAAAGTATGTTTTGGGTCAAATGGCACCAGGGGTTTCCCCCATATCCATGTAGTTTTCATTGCCATGTGATATAGTACGTTGTAAAGGCCAGAGATTTAAAAGTGTGTGGATCTTGTGTGTAATGTCATGTACCATTGTTCTTCTGGCCTATTAGCCACTGAACCTGTGATGGAGGCCCAACATTTCCCACACTTTACCTCGAGGAGGTTGACCAGGTACACCAGTTTTAGATTTTACTCTGGCAGATTCTGCCACCTAATTTCCTGAGATTTCAGTGGCTAGGACCTATAAAAAAAAAAAAAAAAAAAAAAAGCCTCTGTGAGAGCTGTACGCAGAAAGTGAAGTGCTGAAAGATCAAGCGTTTGATTTTGATGTTTTAATTTTGACGTGTGGGGCATACGTGGTGTAAGTTGACAGGAGGGGGAGGGAGACTGAATGCTGGGGGAGAAGTAGAAGTAAGGGGGCCGATAGGTGAGGTGATCCCTGCAGTGGTCATTGGGGCATGCCCATGCCCCACTAGAGGGAAAAAGGAGGAATGGCGAGGGGATCAGGAATCTGCCTCCCACTCTCTCCAGGGGTGTGGATTGAAAGGTACCTCGCAAGGCAGGGTACAGATTGCCAAGTGGCTATCACAGCAAGGCTGCAATATGATATGGTCCTCAGTGGTGTCAGGTCCATGAGAGTAGTCTCCATTGATTGAATCTTTCATGAGACTAGTGAGTCCTGTCCTTGTATCATTTGTTATTTATGATAGTCCCTTTCGTCAACGGTGCAGCTGCTGGGCATTGTCTCGTCAGGTCCTAGGTGTCTTGTCAGTTGTGTCGCTCTCACTCAGTTGTTTCGAAGTTGCTGCTCTGCTGCATTTCTTTGGTGGTTCAGTACTGCGTTCTCAGCTTTTCTCCTTTTGAAAACATCGAGCATATTTTGTGAATTCCTTGTATTCCTCATAGGAATCTAGGAGGTATTGCTCCTGATTTTGTGGGATGAAGGTCAATCTGGTTATAAACATTCCACGCAGGTCCTCATATCGTGGGCACTGGAGAATGAGGTGCCTCCGTAGCCAGGTGAGCAGGAGCACCAGTGCGTAGCACATGATTCTTGAACTGGGGTTCGAGCCCATGACCACCAAATACGGAGGTTGCGGAAAGGTCAGGGAATAACCACCGCATATCCCCTTAGCAATATGGCCTTAGTTGCTAATGCTCCTAAAAACCAAATAATAAACAGCAACTGGAGCATGACATGGAGTCAGCTCTCGACCTCCCCGCAAGTGCACAGTGGATTGTCGATAATTCCTAATGTGGCGAGTTTCCCGTTGAAAGGGCCGTGACCTATTAGGAGGAAGGTAAGAGGCAGTCCCGGTTGAAACCAATTTGGTAATTTCGGATAAATTTTTTCTATATATGGCACACATTTTTTGTCGAGGCCACCCATCTGTTTTGCTATTCTAGCTAAAGGTGTTTTTACAGTCTCAATTTTTCTACCGTCCTGCTGTTTTTTGGCTCGGTAGTAAATCCATTGGATATCATTTGAATTCCTTTTGAGTAGTAATACAGTAGACCCTGCCTGACAATTTCCAGGTCCAGGGGTAAGCTCCCATACTTGGAGAGCTTCCGTGCTTGCAATATGGTAAGCAAAGAAGCTCTCCAAGTAATTGCTGGTCACTGTGAGAACGATTGTCCAGTGGGTTGAATCTAGCATCCTCTTATTTGCAGCCATGGTGGTTTTATGATACTAAATTTCTGGTGCAAAGGTGATCGTCGGAATGAATGTGGTTTTATAATATGGAGAGAGGGCATTCCTTTTTAGGTCCCATTCGTGGCAGGTGACCCTTGCGACCATACCAGAATATTTTCTTATTTTGATCCTCATTCGGGTGAGATGAGGTTTAAATGACAGTTTGGTATTGAACCCTACACTGAGGTATTTCATTTCGGTGGAGAATTTGATGGTGGTTCCATTTGTTTTTATCTGAGAGGGCCTTTCAATTGTCTCTTCCGATGAGATATACAGAAAGTTTTCCTCCGTCCACCTTTGAAGTATGTTCATGGCAGCGTTGTATACTGCACTTTTCATCAATCCCCACAAACAAAAATCTAACAGAGTGAGGTCTGAAAACCTTGGTGGCCTGTGAACAGGACCACTGCGGCTGATCCATTGTTCAGGGAAAGTTCGATACAGATATTGTATCACAAGACTGGTATAATGTGCAAGAACTATGTCATGCTGAAAGTACATACCAATCCTTGTAGCCAAGGGAACATCTTCCAATAGTAGTGGAAGTTTGTTTTGCAGAAATTCTAAGTAAATGGGCCCAGTAAGGTGATTTTGTAACACAGTGGGTCCAATCAACTGATTGTCGATGATACTGCACCACAGAGATGCGTTGAAAATGTGTTTCTACAGTGCCATGTGCATTTTTGTCTGACCACCTATGAGAGTTACGGGTGTTGTTGATACCATCACGGGTGAAAGTAGCTTATTTGCTGAAAAGTATTAATGGAATTAATCAGCGATTAACATTTTTCCCACCCACAAAATTTCAATCGCTGGATGTCGTCTCCTGGTTGAAGGTGTTGGCACCAGCTGTATGTAGTAGTAATAGTAGTAGTGGCATGTGATGCAAGAAAGCAAGTGTATGAGCTTATGCAGCATCAGCCAAAAAAAAAAAAAAAAAAAATCACACCATTCCCTCCAAATGCCTGTCCAGTTCCTCCTTAAATTTATTCAACCTATCAACTTCCACAACGACAGATGGAAGTTTGTTCCAGCAATTAACCACCCGCTGGCTAAAGGCAAATTTCCGCACATCTATTGTACATCTGTCTTTTCTTAATTTGAATTTATGCTCCCTTAGGTTCGTAATCTGAACAAGTGGAAGGATCCCATCAGAATTCAGCAAGCTCAACCCATTCAAGGCCTTATATACCTCATTCAGATCACTGCGCAGGTGCCTAGTCTCCAGCCACTGCAATTTGCAGAACTTAAGCCTCTCTTGGTAAGAGGATCCCTTCATTCCCCTCACCAATCTTGTTGCCCTTCTCTGTACACGCTCAAGTAAATCTACATCCTTCCTAAAATGAGGCCTCCAGACCTGTACGCAGTACTCAAGGTGTGGCCTGACCATTGCCTTATACAGAGGGATAATCACCTCCTTTTCCCTGCTAGCAAAATTCCTATATATCATTGACAAAACCCCATGACCTGCCCTGGCAGCCTGTCTGCATTGCTCAGAAAACTTCATATCTGACTGCACAATTACTCCCAGGTCTTTTTCATTTTCTACCACCTTAAGTGTAGTACCACACAGTTGGTACTTTCTCTGGGGTTACTTCTACCCATATGCAGTACTTTGCATTTGTCAAGGTTAAACTTCAGTTGCCACTTCTTAGCCCATCTGCCCAAATTATCTAGATCCTGTTGCAGTAGCACACTGCCATTACTGTCATTAACAACCCTGCCAACTTTTGTATCATCTGCAAACTTCGACATTAAGCCTGATATACCTTCATCAATATCATTGATAAATATACAAAACAACAGTGGACCTAACACCGAACCCTGTGGGACTCCACTAATAACATTAGTCCATGAAGAGCAGCACCCATTGATTACCACCCTCTGTCTTCTCCCACTTAACCATCCTTTTATCCATTGTAGCAACTTACCCTTAATACCATTCTGCTCCAATTTGTACAATAGTCTTCCATGCGCAAGAGTGTCAAAAGCTTTCCTGAAATCCAAATATATGATATCAAAATTATTTTTTGCATCCAGTTCCTTTGTAACCACATCATAATATCCTATCAAATTTGTCAGACAAGACTTTCCCTTAACAAACCCATGCTGTGTCTGAATTATTGCTGCAGTCTTGTCTAGCTGATCCTGCAATGCATCTTTAACCAGTGACTCCATTATTTTACCCGGAACAGAAGTTAAACTAACTGGTCTGTAATTACTCGTGTCACCCTTCGATCCCCCTTTGTGAATTGGGGATACATTTGCACATCTCCAGTCCGTGGGAACCTCCCCTGAGTCAAAGGACGCTCTCATAATTATGGCTAAGGGTTTGCTTAGTTGCTTTGCCGCCTCCTTTAATATAATTGGATAGATCCCATCCACCCCAGGTGCTTTTCTTATGTTTAACTTCAACAATTTCTCCCCCACTTTGCTTTCAGTTATTCCAAAATCATTAAGTATCCTGCTACAATTTGATAACCTTCTGCCATTTTCAAACCTTGATAATTCCTCATGTGTGAATGTAGATGCAAAATACTCATTCAGTTTGTTTGCTATCTGAGCAGGATCATCAACAGTCGAACCATCGATGTCAAGTGGACCAATCAGATTCATCCCCTTCCTTTTACAGTTTATATAAGTAAAGAAATCCTTGCTGTTTTTCTTAGCATCTTTTGCTAAAGATTTCTCGTAATCTGCCTTCGCCTGCCTAACCTCCTTTGTGACATGATTACAGACTAGCTTATATCTGCCATAGGCTTCTGAGTCGCTTGATAATTTATATGCATCCCATGCATTTTTCTTCTCTATTACGAGTCTCATTAGTTCATTAGATAACCATTTAGGCCTAAACCTTGAACATTATTTCTTAATAGGTATGAAACTTTTAGTAGCTTCCACGATTAAAGAATTTACTATTGGTAACATTGTCAGTTGATCCCACTGTACAGAATTTAAAAACTGTCGGAGACCACTGTACTCACCTTTACGGAAGCAAAAACCCTTTCCTTGACCCCTGATGGTAATTAAATCTTTAAGTAAATCCCACATCAGTACACTGTGATCACTGCCATCTAGTGGTTCCTTTATCTGCAAATTCTTAATACACGAATGATCACTGCTGATAACCAGATCAAGAATATTACTTTCTCTGGTTGCCTCTCGAACATGCTGCTGCAGAAAACAATCATCCAATAAATCCACAAAAGTCTGACTAGTGTTTGAGTGAACAACCCACAAGTTCCAGTCAATATCTGGGAAGTTAAAATCCCCAATTATACGACATTCCGATTTACTAGCCCACTCTATTTCTCTGTACAATTGTTCATTGTACTCATTCGAGTCATTAGGCCTATAACACACTCCTACTCTTATTTTTGCTTTCGCAGTGCTTATGTCACACCAAACTGACTCAACAGTGCACTGTTCATCAATATCATCTGGATGCACTTCTTTTGATTTTATGTTTTTCTTAATTAACAGCATAACACCACCTACCTTTCTATCCTGTCTCTCCTTTCTGTACACATTGTACTCCCTAAATTCCAGTTCAGCATTCCTTATATCTGTGTGACACCATGTCTCTGCTATCCCAACAATATCCACCTTTGATGTCTTGACCAACACTTCAAATTCATCAAATTTATTTACTATACTTCTAGCATGGTATACATGCAACCATACATGCTCCTACTCCTATTCTTAGTTACCCTAACACATCCCATATACCCACCTATTTCAGGATGACTGCCATCTGTCCCTAAAACCCCTAACACCCCACGCTCCAGGTCGCTACTTATTCTAATAGAAGTTGTGCAAGAATCACCTTCACCTCTGCCTACGGCTACTGTTAAACTATTAGTCCTGAAATGGATACAAGCCGTACTCACTTAATGTTCGCCATACTCCTGTTTGTGGATACCGATATGCATAGAAATTCTTTGTGTGCTAATAGTAGGACTACGTTCTACCGACTGAAGAACATGTTCTATTTCATCTACATTTTGTTCATTTGCACGTTCAGAAGAAATATGAGCACTGGGAGCTGTACCAGTCTCATGCAATTTGGTGTAAACACTCTTGAATCCGGTATTCTGTGGTTAGGAAGCCGTTGATGGCATTCTCTACAAGCAGCAGTAGCACTTCTACCACAAAATCCGTAGACAAACACCATATCAACATATTGAGCATGTGTGAAAAAATGCTGCATTTTTAATAACACCAAAGAGCATCAGTTTATAACTGCTTCTTGGTCACATCTGATTCAGGGAGCGAAGCGCGCCAGTTTCAAGCAGCTGTATTTCCGTATCCATTGAGAATTAGACACATGTTTATAAGAACTTTTTTACTCAGAATAATCGATACTATAACAGCCCAAAATATTTACTATTCCCCCTGAATCGCCCTGTATATTTACGGAACACTTATGGAACATAAGTTTAGTGGGATCCAAAGAATGTTTGCTAATATTTTATTACATATGATGCACTGTGCATTAGGAGAATCTTTATTTCCAACACATGTAAAGCCAAAATGCAAATAACTGTCATCATACTTTCTTTTTGGTTTTTTATTAGTTTGTGACTGTTTTTTTACTTTGGATTTTTGAGGAACTGAAGTGTGACTATATAGTGTTCGTTTTCATCGACCACAGTCACAATACTAGATGTACTTACTTCTCATTTTAAAGTTCCTTTTTTCAACCACAAATCCATGGTCATTTATTTAATAATAATATTTTGAAATACTGATAATTATGAAAAAAAATTTATGCAAGGAAGTGAGTTTAGTTATGATATCGGTTCACTTCTCCCTCTCCTTCAATCCGTGTACCCCAGGCTAAATTGCATACGAATGACATATTAGATCACTACATTGCTACTTTTTCATAGATGCCATTACCTCTGCACATATTTCTCTATGCAAAAGTCCGCCAAAATAAAGGGTTCTGCAGTCTATTTGATTATTAGTCTATGCCAGTACAGTGGGGCCCCAACATCCGATGGTAATTCATTCCACAAAACCCAGTGTATGCTGAAAATATTGTAAGTTGAAACCAATAATGCATTGATTTCCTGTAATTCGTTCCCCGATAACACATAAAATAGGTATTTCTTACATGTTATACATCATTTTTACATTAAAAATTAGTGTTTTATAAGGATTATTTAATAAATAGTTATAAAACATCTTAAAATAAAAAAAATCAAACAATAAATTAGCATTTAGCATAAATTAGCAGCGCTGATGAAATCAATGGTGGCAAAATAGTGGTGGGACTATATCAAGTGCCTTTTCAGTCTTTTGTTGCTACTGGCAAAGAAACTGTCCAAAATGGACTGTTTTTTACAACTTTTTTTGTAGCTTCTTGAAGTAAGAAATGACTTCATCTTCCATTTTGCACATCATGAGTTCAGTGTTTTCAATAGTCCCTTTGATGTGGGATTTACTCAAATACATCATATGCCACCACTATTGCTCATTAGCATTAGTGGTGGCATATGATGCAAGAAAGCAAACTTATGCAGCATCAGCCAAGGGGGGGGGGAATACTTCTCATTTCATCTATTCATTCTCTCTAAAAGTTTGTCTAGTTCTTCTAAGCTATCAAAGCCAATTTGGTGTAACATAAGCACTGGGAAAGCAAAACTGAGAGTAAAAAAAAAAAATAAATTTTCTGTTTATACTCCGGCACGACAACCAAGTCAGTAGAGTTTACAGTAAATCATCAATACAAATATTTATCGTATTTAGTAGTCACGGGCTTGAACCCCGGTCCACTCAAGCAACACGTGCTATGCACTCTCGCTCCTGACCACTGGGCTACGTAGTAGGAGAACATTATAGTCCTAATGACTCTGATGAGTACAATGAACAGCGTGGGTGATTAAATTAGATTGGATGATTAAATTAGATTGTATCATAATTGGGGATTTTAACTTCCCCGATATCGGCTGGAACTTGTCGGTTGGTCACTCGCACACTACCCAGGCTTTTTTTGGGATTTAATGGATGATTGTTTTCTATAGCAGCATGTTCAAGAGGCAGCCAGAGGGAGTAAATACTCTTGATGTGATTATCAGCAGTGATTCTTCATGCATTAAGAATCTGCGGATAAAGAAACCATTAGATGGCAGTGAACACAGTGTGCTGATGTGGGATTTACTCAAAGATGTAACTACCATCAGGAGTAAAGGGAAAGGTTTCTGCTTTTGTAAAGATGATTACAGTGGTTTCAGACAGTTTTTAAATTCTATACAGTGGGACCAACTGACGATCAACAGCAAATTCTAAATGGGAAGCGTTCAAAGAATTGATCTTGGAATCTACTAGACTTCTCAAAATTTTTCTTTTCATAGGCTTTTCTAATGAGACTCATGGCATACAAGAAAAATGCATGGGATGCACAGAAGCCTATTGTAGATATAAGCTAGTCTGTAATCAAGTCACAAAGGAGATTAGACAGGCGAAGGCAGATTACGAGAAATTCTAGGCAAAAGATGCAAAGAAAAACAGCAAAGATCTCTTATGTAAATTCTAGAAGGACGGGAAAATCAGATTGGTGCACTTGATATTGATGGTTTGACTGTTGATGATCCTGCTCATGTAGCTGACGGACAGTGACTATTTTGCATCTATATTCACACATGAGGAGATATTCAGTGAAGGTAATGCCAGAAGTTTATCAAACTCTGGCAGGGAGCTAAATGATTTTGTAATAACAGAGCAAATTGGAGGAAAAATTGTTGGAGTTAAAAATAAGAAAATCACTTTGGTTGGATGGGATATCTCCAGTTATATATAAAAGGAGGCAGCAAAGGAAGTAAGCAAAACTTTTAACCATAATTATGAGAGCTTCTTTGGAATAAGGGGAGCCGCCCGTGGACTGGAGATGTGCAAATGTATCTCCAGTTCACAAAGTGGGATCACTTTGTGAATTGGAGATACCTATATGTGCATTGAGATCCCTATATGTGCATAAATTGCATTTGAGCAGAAGAAATTGCTTGGCTTTAAGCTGCAAAAAACACTTGAACTGAACTTATTGATGTATGAGAATGTAACTCAGAATGAAAGCAGAATTTTAGAGTATCGGAATAAAATTTTGAATTATTTTAGTGAGAATCCATCGGCATTTTCAAGAATATTTTAGAAATATAAAAATTAAATAATTTGCTCATATCCAGCCAGTTCCTAAGATGGGTGACAAATCCACCCCATTCAATTATCATCCCATTGCACTTACTTCTGCTCTTTCTAAAGTAATGGAGAAATCAATTAACCAGCAACTCTTAAACTATCTAGAAACCTTCTGTGTGATCAGCGATCGCTAGTATGGATAAAATTACCCATCTATGGACAAATTCAATGTCAAAGTTTGGTGAAACTGAAGCAGTTTTTCTTGACATTTCAAATCCTTTTGATCATGTTTGGCATAAAGGTCTTCTAAATAAGCTTCCATCTTATGGTTTGCCAACTTTTTTTAAATTGGGTATCCAGTTTTTTCTCTGGCCAGTTTTCTCACTCCTAGGTTCAGTTCCTTCTCCCACTCTTTTCCTGTTATATATTAATAACCTTTTTCCATTAACCTGAAATCCTATCCATACTTTTGCTGATGATAACACATTGTATTCCTTTCCTTCTTCCAGTTTGAGAAACCTTGCCCTGCACAAAAAACAACTTCAGATTCTCGAATAGTCACTGCAATTTCTTAAATGCTGATCTTCAGGCAATTTTCCAGTTGGGGAAAAATAACTTAGCTGATTTCAATCCTTCTAAAACTCAGTCCTGTCTTATATCTTTCAAAAAGGATTCATCTGCTCCTATACTTATCTTCGATGACACTCCGATTTCTAGGCCAGATCATATATCTCCATTGGGGATTACCCTGACTTCTAATCTCTCTCTTGACATAAGCACATTACAAATAGTACTTCCTCTGCATCTAAAAAACTGGGTTTTCTATTTCGCTCTCAGCATTACTTTTCTACCAAACAGCCGTTCGCTCTGTACAAATCGCAAAACTGTCCTACCATGGGATATTGTTCCCACATCTGGGGGGGGGGGGTGCAGCCAAATGCTCTTTCAGGCTTCTAGATTCTATTGAAGAGAGGGCAGTTAGATTAATTAATTCCTCATCTCTAACAGAGTCTTTCCAATCTGTCTCATAGATATTCTTTTTCTGCTCCATGCTTTTTCTATAGATACTTCCATGGGCACTGTTCTTCTGAATTGGCTTCTATAATTCTCTCTTTGTCTTTCAAAGCAGTCCAAACACATGCCGCAAACGGTCAACATCCTTTTCCTTTCCAACTTCAAATTTGCAGAACCAACTTTTCTTCTTCCAAATTTATTCATTGAATTTCCCTTTTCTGGAACGACCTTCCTTCATATGTATTTCCTAAAAATTACAATCTACAGAAGTTCAAGTCTGATGTCAACAAATATCTTCTCATTCTCCAACCCATGGATGACACTAAGTACTATAGGTGCTAATACATCTCGTTTGGGATTTTCATGAAAAAAAAAAAAAAAAAAAAAAAACCATCAGAAAATCGTTGTAATGGATTTTGGAAAAAAATTGATTCTGAATCTATTGAAGTGATGGAGGCATAGAAACATTTTCCAGTTGTGTGACTGTTTCAGAATAGCTTTATCACTCAGAGAGCTAAAATGTGATCAACATTAAATGCATTTTGGAAGAATGTATGGCCAGGGTCAGTTCATTCAGGAAATATGGTTAACCTGGCAGAAAATTGAATTGGTGTGACAGTAGAACTTGCGAAGTCAATAGAGGGAAAAGTTTTGATGATTGACTACTGAATGCGTTCAAGAATTACTGGTAGAAAAAGAGGGCTGGTGAAGTGGATTTGGTGGAAATGGCATCGGAGGTGAACCAAGTAAATTCAGAGGATGCTAGTGCAGATGAAAATTCAGAAATTCCAAATTTTACACTAAAAAGCATATGGGAAGGCATAAGCTTGGCTGAGAAATTAGAATCTTATTTTTTGAATGCAGATCCTTCGAAGGAGCACAGAGTTCAAAAGGGGGCTTAAAAAATGCTTATCCATGAAATTTACAAAGATCTATCAATCAAAAGCAAACAAACCCAGATTACTAATTTTTTTTTTTTAAAGAGAGCAGAAGATACACAAAATCGAGATGCTGCAGAAGAAAGTTCAGAAGGTGAAGATGTTCTGCAGCAGAGAAAACATTCTCGTTTGTTCTTAGCTGTGTTGAAGAAGAAGAAAATTAAATGAACATACAATATCTGACATATATGTATCACAGTTTGTAAGATGTTTGTTCAGTTATTACTATTTTTAATAAAAATTAAGTTTCTGATAGTTATAAAAAATAATGGCATTTTTGTAAGCTTTTGGAATGCAAACCCCCCCCCCCTTTCTGTTCTGGTTCTTAGTTACGTATAACATGGTTTCGCACTACATGAGATTTTATAGGAACCTAACTATCCTGTTATATGAGGGTTACCTATATTATATCTGTGAGAAAACATTCTCTATTATGAACATGTCTAAATTAAGATCCAAATTAATGGATAGTTATCTTGCATGTGTTTTACATATCCACATAACATTTTTAGAACCCAGGCTGATGGAAATAATCTCAAACAAAAATCAATTTCATAAATCACTTGCTACAAAACATCAAACTTAAATTTTATGTTTTTCTTGTAACACTACAATTCATAAATATTACAAAGTATTACTTTATATTATTAAAATAAAATTTTGTGTTGCTAATTTTATGTACATTTTTTGCCAATTATATTGAAATTTATTGAGAAGTGTTGTTTTCTGATATGTATGTTGTGGAATATTTATGCATGTGAAATAACAGCATTAACCTGGTATGCAGCCCACCCACAGTTTCTCTCGTATTTTCGTCAATATTGGCCTGCTGATGAAAAAGCTTAATCTCTGGCCTAGGATATTTGGTAATTGTGCAGAGAACACCAATGCTTAGCTATTATATTACGATTTCATGCTCCTTGTAATGTGGCAGGTCTTTGGTACAGACCAACTTTTGTTTCAGTATTATAATCTTTTATGCCATTCTATCAGTGCTATTTGGTTCACAGACACAAATGCTCAAAAGTTGGAATAGCTGGTGCAAAGGCCATATTTTGAACCCTGTAGATATACCTATGGGATAAACTGGAGTTTTGGATGAGGGCTAGACTCACATCACATCTGTTCTATAGGAGGAATAGAGCACTGTACCCACTGCAGTTTTTTGTTGACAGTTTGAAAATGTACCTGGAAGGTGGAGTATGGCATAGCATCCAAAGGGGGAATTGACACACTATTGAAGTGGCTGTGAAAAGTGATGTGTTCAAATACTTTTTGGTGGGTAGTGTTTAATGTGTATAGAAGAGACAGACATGATAGAAAGGGAGCATTCATTGCTTTTAATTGTGAAGCACGTTGATTGAATAATAATATATATCCTGTACATGAGAACTGCTAAGATATTTAGCCACTTTGGTGTGACATGAATGATAAAAAGCAGATGTGTGTGTGTGTGTGTGGGGTGACTATTGGCAATTTGTACAGACAGTGGAGTGAATATACAGATATAAATATACCATCATTTTAATTTTTCAGAGATATACTGGAACTTGTCGTGGGACACACTCACAACAGCAGTATATTTCTCGATTGTTGGAGGGCCACTTCTATCAACTGTTATAGATGTCCTGTAAGTGAACAAGATTCTTGACATTATTTTTAATGAGGATTCGGCTGTTTATTGAGAATTTTTTCCATTAAGGAACTGTTAGCAGATAGTGATCATAATGTACTAATATGGAACAATCTAAAGAGAACTGCTGTCAGGAGTAAAGTGAGAATTTTAATTTGCACAAGGGAAAGTACGATCGCATTAGGCATTACTAAGGAAATTGTTTTTAGTGTGAACAGTTGGTGACTAACAATTACAAATGCTAAATGGGATGTTGCAAGAAGTAATTCTAGAAGTCGTCCATCTTTTTTATGCTTTTAACTATTTCACAAGTGAGTTTCCAGAACAGAATGTCGGCTTACAAATGAATTCTTCAAGTATGTGGGCTTGCAGTTATGAATTTTCCAAATGTAGGTGGGCTGCATGTAGTAAGTTTGGAGGTGTTGGATTCTGTTGAGTGTTTTTTTGTGAAATTTTGAAGCTCTATATAAATAACACTTTAAATATTCTTGTAAACTTATTTTGACTTGATTGTCCAACATTAGAGTGATATTATTGTCAAAAATCAAATCACATTAAAAAAAAATTCATGGCAAGAAATTGTGAAAACAATAAGGAAAAAAGATATAAACTTATTTAAAAATTTTTTTTCCAATGTAATGTACACATTTTTATATCATGTGATTTAGTTGTTTCTGAACTTTTAGATCAGAATTTCAGAGAATTTATTCAATTTCAGCTTTTATGTGTCCAGATTAGACTGGTGTTTTCTAACAGGATGAGTTCCTTCAATTTTAAAAGCTATTTTCTTACCACCATCCATTATAAACTGTCTACAGTTGAAAATTTAGATAAGTTATCAAAATGCTTATTTGAAGATTTCTAGACAGTTCACTCATAAATGGACACATATGAAATGACCTTGAAATATATATGATGTATTCTACAGAGCCCCTATGTTGAAAACGTATGTATACTTGTGTGCTTTATAGAGCCCGTATATCGAAAGTATATAATATATGTGTGTTATTTATTGGATTTTTCTGTATAAATTTGGTTTTTATGATTGATTATATCTACTGGCCTATCTTTCGACTTTATGCGTAGGCAGAGCTTGGTAATATTACGTGCCTATACTCATTTTGTGTATATGTTATGGTCACAGGTAATGGTGTAGAAGTTTAGCTAATGGTAAGTGATTAAGTAAGAAATTAGTATAGAAATACACTCCTGCCTTCATTAAATTGATAGCTCAAAGTGTGGAAAAAATTAGTTGGAGGAAAGTGAACAGTTTATGAGTGAAGAATATAAAGTTATCACTTAGGTTATCCAGGAGCATAATTTCCCATCTGTGCTAGTAACAGCCCTGGACATTATAGATATGTGTATAGGTAAATATACACATATTTACCTATACACAATAAATGGTTATGTGTATTTTTGTTGCTGGATTAATAAACTTTAACAACTTATAATAATATTATACTTAAAGATTATCTTGTAATCATCTTACAATTATGGGTAAATGGTTATGTGTACCAATACATATCTTTTTATCAATACTTATCAATGTGTGCCATATACCTTTGGTATATAGTACACATTGTACCATATACCATAACTGATCATTAATCTTTAAATAACTGATCTTTAAATATTATGTTTCCTATTAAGTTTCCTGTTATCATAATTAGTTAATTTTTCATCTTGTGCACACACACACACACACACACACACACACACACACACACACACACACACACACACACACACACACACACACACACACACCTGGCCAAAAGTATTGCAAGATGGCAAAAATTAGGTATTCTATCTATTTTTACTGTACTTACTCAACATTATTCATGTAAAATTGCATAGATCTAATTAATTTTGGTGCCTCCGTAGCCAGGTGGGAAGGAGCAGCAGTGCATAGTACATGCTTCTTGATTAGACCGGGGTTCGAACCCGTCACCACCAAATACGGAGGATGTGGAAAGGTCAGGGAATGACCACCGCATATCCCGGAGCAATATGGCCTTAGTTGCTAATGCTCCTAAAAACCAAATAACAACAACAACAACTAATTAATTTTAATTTGTTGAAGCATACAAAATAAAGTTTTGAATTATCCTTACAGCATGTTATAACATTTTAGTTATAAAATGCTGTAAGCATATTGTACCAATAAGAATATTGTGCTTTAATTGCACAGCAGATAATTACAGAAAACTACAGTACTGTAAAACATGACAAAAAGTAAAGTGGAATGCATTTAAGTTTTAAACTGGGCATTATTTAATGGGTTGCCTTTAACTTTAATAATAGTGTTTACTCTCCTAGGTATTGAATCCACCAGGTGTCAGCATAACTCTGCAGTGATTTAAAGGTGCCATACTTTAATAATGGTTCCATAAGCTGATTCTTATTTTTTGTTTGGTGTTGATAAATTTTTCTGCCAATTTCCTTCCAAAGGTTCTCTACTGTATTAGCATCAGGTGAATTGAAAGACTGTAATGCTATTTTTTTTTTTGTCATTTCTCCTTTTACCTAATAAAGTTTTTTGTTTATAGACATGTTAATTAAAATTAAATGAAAAACAAATAACAGAATATGAAAAATTACCTTTTGTAGCTGTGTGGAATGGCACTAAGTCTTTTTGGAAAATCCATTCTGATGATGGGAAATGGTCACTTGCAGTGTGGAAAAGCTCACTGTTCACAATCCCAATGTAATATAGAACAGTGTACTGTTCTGCATTTGTGTATTTTTAACAAAATGAAGCCATCATGTGACTTTGTATGACATACAGCCCATATCACTGTCAAAACGGAATGTTTTGTGTCAAAACAAGACATTCTGGAAGCATTGCTTCATTACTTTTGTGGCAAACTAATAATGGTGCACCCAACTGTAGTGAAAAGCAACCTTTGTCACTGAAAATAACATTTCTCTATTGATCAGCCCAGATTTTTTGTGGTGTTTGGCCCCACTTAGACATTTTTCCCTCAAAGCTTTAGATAAAAGAGGCTTCTTTGGTCTGAAACCTTGTCTTAGGTGAACAGTCATGCCACTTGCATCAACTGAAGTACACTGTTTCCAGTCGCTTGCAAGTGTTGTTTTTAGAATTCTGTCCTCAGGAACAGAAGAATAGAAATTTTAATAGAATTTAACCTCAATTCTATTATGTTATATTACACCAAATTATATTATTGGTTATTCCACCTCAAAATTGATTTTGCCTTAGTCCATATTGATCATCATAGAAACAAAGAACCCTTTACGCTGTTTTACTTTCAATTTGGGTGGTTGACCCTAGACGAAGTCACCTGGATTGTGGGTAAGCAACGATAAGTTTTGTATATTAATCCTTTTGTATACTATCTTTTGTACATTATACTATCCTATGCCTTTTCTATAGATCTCTAAAAATATATATCTTAATATGATTATCTTACTATCATCTTCCCCATAATATTAAAATACAACATATATATATATATATATATATGAGGGGGTGGCAATAAAATTCTGTGTTGTGCTGTAGTTCAAACTTCCTCCAACAGATTGCTACTAACAACTTTTTGTTAGTAGCAATAACATTCTCTACGATTTTATAAAAGAACAACAAATGAATATAAAATTTTACTTTAAGTTGGGAAAATCTTCAACAGAAACATGTGAAATTTTAAAAACTGTTTATGTTGATGAAACATTGTAGTTCAAAGATGGATGTGATTATGTTTATGATGACCCAACAAGTGTACATCTGTCAGCCTCTTGGAATGAAGACAGTTGCAAAAATTCAGGAGATTGTGGCAAGAGATTTCTTTTGACTTTTATGGCTGATGAATTGGATATGAATAATGAGATGATTCATCAAATTTTGCATGATGATTTAGGTAAAAGGAAGGTCTGTGCAAAATTTGAGCCACGCAGCTTTATGGTTGGGCAGAAGAAATTGATAGCTGATGAGTTAAATAATTTTTTGCATCTGTATTCACACAGGGTTTTTTTTTGTTGTTTGACAGTACTGCTGGTTCAGGTAATAGTTATCAGGAATTAGATGATTATGTGTCCAATAAAAATGGGTTTTAGAGAATTTGGCATGCTTGCATGTGAACAACTTATGAAGAGCTGATAGCATTTATCCAATGAAAACAAAGAAAATAGCAGGATAAACCAAAAACCTTATTATAATGTGTGTCTCTGAACCCAGATAAATTCCCAACAAACTGGAGAAAAGCTCTCCAGTTTAGAGAGTTGGTTCCAAGAACAGGAGAGACTGCTTCTACAGGGATGGGATATGGGCGATGCTATCGAGGCAGTGTTAGGTGGGTTGGAAAACTGCTCGCTTGGGGGGGGGATACAGGGACTAATAGATTAACAGTAGCCATTGGCAGAGGTGAAAGTGATTCTTGCACTGCTTCTATTGGAATGAGCAGCAGCCTGGAAAACAAGATGCAGGGTATTTCACAGAGTGCTGGGAGTCATTGCGTTACAAGTAAACACATGGGTTGTGTTAGGGTAGATAAGAATAGGAACAAGTGCATGTATACTTGTGTATACACCAATGCTAGGAGTTTGGTAAATAAATTTGATGAATTTGAGGTATTGCTCAAAACATCAAAGGCAGATTTTGTTGGGATATCAGAGATGTGGTGTCACACAGATATAAGAAATGCAGAACTGAATTTGGGGAGTACAATGTGTACAGGAAGGATAGACAGGGTAGGAAGGGAGGAGGGTTATGCTATTAGTTATGAAATGCATAAAATCCAAGGAAGCGAAGCCAGTCGACATTGCTGGACAGTGCAGTGTCAAGTCAGTTTGGTGTGACAAGCATTGGGAGATCAAAATTGAGAGTAGGAGTGTGTTATAGGCCTAATGACTCTGATGAGCATAATAAGAAACTGTACAGGGAAATAGAGTGGGCCAGAAAATCAGAGAGTCTTATAATGGGGGATTTTAATTTCCCAGCTATTGACTGGAATTCATGGGTTGGTCACTCACACACTAGCATGGCTTTTGTGGATTTATTGGATGATTGTTTTCTACATCAGCATGTTCGGGAGGCAACTAGAGGGAGTAATACTCTTGATCTGATTATCAATAGTGATTCTTCATGCATTAAGAATCTGTAGATAAAGGAACCACTATGTAGCAGTGATCACAGTGTGCTGAAGTGGGATTTACTCAGAGGTAACTACCATCAGGGGTAAAGGGAAGGGTTTTTGCTTTTGTAAAGGCAACTACGGTGGCCTGAGGCAGTATTTAAATTCTATACGGTGGGACCAACTGATGATGTTACCAACAGCAAATTCAAATTGGGAAGCATTCAAAGAATTATTCTTGGACGCTACTAGGCTTTTCATACCAACTATGAAATATTGTTCAAGGTTTAGGCCTAAATGGATGTCAAATGAACTAATGAGACATGGCAGAAAAGAAAAATGCATGGGATACATATAAATTAATGGGTGACATGGAAGCCTATGATAGATATAAGCTGTTGTGTAACCAAATCACAAAGGAGAGGCAAAGGATGCAGAGAAAAACAGAGTTCTTTACCTATGTAAACTTGAGAAGGAGGAAGATGAATCAGGTTGGTCCGCTGGACGTTGATGGTTCAACTGTTGATGATCCTGCTCAAGTGGCTAATAAACTAAATGAGTATTTTGCATCTGCATTCATACACAAGGAGTTATTCAGGGAGGGGAATGCCAGAGGTGAGTTAAATTCTGGCAGTGAGCTAGATGATTTTGTAATAACTGAGAGGGGAAGTGGAGGAGAAATTGTTGAAGATAAACATAAAAAAGGCACCCAGGGGGTGGATAGGATCTATCCAGTTATATTAAAGGAGGCAGCAAAGGAAGTAAGCAAACCCTGAGCCATAATTATGAGAGCTTCTTTGGACTCAGGGGAAGTACCCATGGACTGGAGATGTGCAAATGTGACCCCAATTCACAAAGGAGGATCAAAGGGCGACAAGTAATTATAGACCTGTTAGTTTAACTTCTGTTCCGGGAAAATTAATGGAGGCACTGGTTAAAGAAGCACTGCAGGATCATCTAGACAAGACTTCAGTTATAGCTTGGACACAGCATGGTTTTGTTAAGGGAAAGTCTTGCCTGACCAATTTGAATGGATACTACGATGCAGTCACAAAAAAACTGGATGCAGGGAATAACTTTGATATTATATATTTGGATCTTAGAAAGGCTTTTGATACTGTTGCACATGGAAGACTACTGCACAAATTGGAGCAGTGTGGCATTAGAGGCAAATTGTTGCTATGGATAAAGGGATGGTTGAGGGGAGCAAGACAGAGAGTGGCCAATCAATGGGATCGTGGACTAATGTTATTAGTGGAGTCCCTCAGGGTTCAGTGTTTGGTCCATTGTTGTATTCTGTATTTATAAATGATATTGATGATGGTATATCAAGCTTAATGTCCAAGTTTTCAGATGATTCGAAGGTTGGCAGAGTTGTTAAGAACTCTAATGACAGTACATGCTGCAACAGGATCTAGAAAAGTTGAGCAGATAGGCTGAGAGCAGGCAAATGAAGTTTAACATTGACAAATGTAAAGTACTACATATGGGAAGCAGTAACCCAGAGTAATATGAACTCTGTGGTACTACACTGATAGTGGTAGAGAATGAAAAGGACTTGGGGGTAATTGTGCAGGCAGATATGAAGTTCTCTGAGCAGTGCAGATGGTCTTCAAGAGTAGCTCATGGTGTCTTGTCAATGATATACAGGAATTTTTCTAACAGGGATAAGGAGGTGATTATCCCCTTGTATAAGGCAATGGTCAGGCCACACCTTGAGTACTGTAGTCTGGAGGCCTCATTTTAAGAATGATGTAGAGCTGTTGGAATGAGTACAGAGAAGGACAACAAGATTAGTGAATGGAACAAAGGGTTGTTCCATTCACTAATCTTGTTATGAATTGTCTTACGAAGAAAGGCTTATGTTTTGCAAATTACCATGTCTGGAGACCAGGCACCTGCGAGGTGATCTGATTGAGGTGTATATAGCGTTGAATGGTTTGAGCATGCTGAATGCTGATGGGATTCTTCCTCTTGCTCAGAATAATCACCTGAGAGGGCATAAATTCAAATTGAGGAAAGACAGATGTAGGTTAGGTTTGCGGAAGTTTGTCTTTAGCCAGCGGGTAGTTGGTTGGTGGAACAGACTTCCATCCTTTGTTGTGGAAGTTGATAGCCTAAATAAATTTAAGCCTGAGCTGGACAGGTATTTGGAACGAACGGAGGGATGAAATGGGAGCGGGTTTTTTTTTTTTTTTTTTTTGGCTGATGCTGCATAAGCTTGCTTTCTTGCATCATATGCCTCTACTAATGCCAAGCTAGGTAATTACAGTCCTGTGATTATGATTTCAAGGATATGTTTCAGGATTTTCCGGACAGAAATGTAATAGAGATGGGTTGTGAAAGGGAAATTGTGTTTAATTCATATTATGCTAATATGAGTTTGTGATAAAAGAACTGGATACAAAGAATTATTTGTCTTGATCAAGGCATAACTGGTTTGATGGCAGAGTTATTTGACATTGATGAAGACATAATGGGCTTGATGTAAAAGTTTTTTTATTATATGTAGGATGGTAAATCATAGTAATAAAGGATTGTTTCAACAAGTAAATTATTCAGGTGGTTTAAAAAAATGATAGTTCAAGTACATTATTGGAAAATGTGTGGTTCTCCTTTCGAGTATTAGTAATCTTGGATTATACTAATAAACAAAAGAATCCTTTTTTTCTGTCACACATATTAAAGTAAGTGAATTTGAAAGTATGTTTTTTGCTAATTTCAAATATTAAATCAATTTTTATGTGATTTCAGTTTTATACAAACATTAAAAGAGGTGAGTGACACTAGAACTTTTAATTTTTTTTTTTTTTAAAGATGAACGTAGTTGTTATTCTTAACTGAGCTAGAATATAGTTCTTGAAGATTTTCGGTTGTATTTCATCTGTGGAATGTCCCTCCTCAGCATCCAACAGTAATCAGCCATCATGCTTGGGCTCCACTTACCCTGGTGTCCTCTTTTCCATTGTGGAAATAGTTTCATGGACATGTTCTTTGTGTTCATCGCTGACAGCTCCTCAGTTTTCTGGGAAGAAGTCCATATTAGCCTTTAAGAAACTCATTGACTATTTCTTGGTAATTTTCAGCCTTAATTTCTCAAAAAATTTTCAATAACTTTTTAAAATGAGTTTCATGCAGTTCGTTGAGCTTCATTTAACTATTCTTCAAAATGTTTAACTTTCATCACTTTTCTTATTTGGAGTCCCAGAAATATGCCCTCTTTGATTTTGTGCTCACTGACTCCAGTAAATTTCTCTTTCAGCTAAAGAAAACTTGCTTCATTTTGATTCATTGCTTTGACAAAATTTTCATTAAACTAAATTTAATATGTAGTGGTGGAAATAAAACATGGAGGAGTAACCAATGGTTTGCTTGCAACCGTTTTCTTTCTTGGAATAAGTTGTTTTCTTTGAGGTCATTGTTTTTAAAAAAACATAATGTTTTTTTTTTTTTTATCTGTACTATCCCATTCACAAATATAGCAGCAATATTTGGTATAGCCAAATTTTAGTCTAGTAAAAGAGCAGTCACTTTAAGATCACCACAGATATGCCAAGAAAACTGCTCATACTTGATGATTGTTAAGAGAAGTCTCATGTTTTCATAAGTTTCTTTCATTTGTACATCATATGCTAAGGGTACTGATGGTAATGTATTTTTGTTATACAGCAACATTGCTTTCAAACCTCCTTTTGAGGAATCAATGAATAACACCATTCAACTGCATTATGTAGGAGTCCTCAAGTTTCCATTAGAGCAGCATTTTCCCAATTAAATTTAGTCACGGAACCCTTTCATATTTTGTACAACATAACAGAACCCCTTAAATATTTTTAGCGTAGCACAAAAAAAAAAAAAAAAAAGAAGTGCACTGCAGGCAAAAAATTTTCTTGGTTCAAGGTCAAATACCATTAAATTCTTTGTTTATTATTATTAGTTAAAAAAAAAAATGCAAAAAAACACCCCACCATGCGAAATACGGATCCAAACACGGAGCATAACCAATCGCAGCCGCTTGCATGTCGTTTCCTAGTATTTAGGTAGGTAGGGAGGTGTAGTATACAGTCGCTGTAATGTGCAGATTCTGGATTACAATTATAAAGGGTGCCTCCGTAGCCAGGTGGGCAGGAGCAGCAGTGCGTAGCACACGCTTCTTGATTAGACCGGGGTTTGAGTCCGTGAGCACCAAATACGGAGGATGCGGAAAGGTCAGGGGAATGACCATTGCATATCCCCAGAGCAATATGGCCTTAGTTGCTAATGCTCCTAAAAACCAAAAAACAAACAGACAACAAAACAATTATAAAGGCAGTTTAGTATACAAGCTGTGCAGTAAAAGCGACCTGACCCAAATATTGTCTCGTCCGCTAGATATAAACGTACCTACAATATTTTTAACTTTTAATGCGTAAAATTTCTTTAAATTTAATTTTTTCTCGGAATCCTTAATTTTACCCCATGGATCCCCAGGGTTCCGCGGAACACCATTTGGGAAACACTGCATTAGAGATTGTATATCACTGCAGTAAACCAAATTGCCTTCTTCAAAAAATGAAATTTATAAATTTTTCCTGACGTTTATGAAAATATTTTGACTTCCTCTTAGAGATTCTATCCTTTCAACATAGAAACTAATAGTTCGGCTTGATTTTTAGATAAGTTCAGATCATGAACAAAGTCATTTAGTTCCTCTTGAGATATTAATTGTGGTTCTGAGGATGAACATGTTACTTCATATGTGGGGATAACTAATTTGCTGGTCTTCTCCACAGTCTAGACCCTATCATACTCAAAATAATCTGGTTCTTCATTCAAATTATAAATTTCCAGTGATTTTGATGCAGGTTGTTATTCACCTGTGTAAAACAGGTCTTATAGCTGTTGGTATATTTGGATATTTTAAAGTATGTTTATATTTGAAGGTAATCTGTGAAATTTTTGTTGAAAAATAACAATCTGTAGAATAGCCTTTTGGTTCCTTCCAAATCACAGTAACTGCAAATGTAACACTATGTTGAGATCATTTAACCAGGCAGTAAGTAATTTAACACAACTGATATGGCAGAAATGAGAGGTGCAAGACTTATCTTGATCACCCATTTTACATCCAAAATAAAGTTTGTAAAGTTTTGTTTCTGTGATTTAAAAGTTATCTCACCATATATACAACAATCTATTAAGATGATTATACATTTATGAGGAATCTTCGGTTATAAATGCGCAGAAAAATTTAAAGAGCATACGCAATGCTTAAAAGGCTCACAAACAAAAATGACCTTAACCAAGTAATATCCAGCACACAACTGAAAGAACAGTCTACTCTGTGGAAGTAAGAAATACAAAGTATAGTGAAGTATAAAGTAAAGAGTATAAAGTTTCATGGAAGGTAAATTTAAACATGTTTGAATGTATCTCTAATGTCAGACCACACAGCACAGAATAACTTCCACACATTCTTTCATTTTGCAAAACCACACTATTGCTATTTTGTTATTGTATTATTTATATCAAAATTTGGGTCTCACATAAAAATTGTGTGAGAAATAGAGAAATTTTGTTTGTTTTTGAATTTGGCAACAAAAAATACATAAGAATTAGCAAAAAATGCTGTTGACAGTGAAAAAGATTTGGTGTAATCGTGCAACCCACATTAAGTGCTGTCAACAGAGTGGACAAGCTTCTAGAACAGTATGTAGAATTTTATCTGTAATGTATGGGGATTTTGCTAGTAGTTTAGGTAATTATTCCATTGTATAAAGTCTAGGTTAAGCCACGTTTTAACTATTTTATACGGGGTTTGAACCCCTATTTCAGAAAGCATTTGTGTCTGGTGGGAAAAGTGCAGCAGAGAGAGAGAGAGAGAGAGAGGGAGAGGGGTTTGGGTTGTAAAGTGTGAGACCAGATATCTCTTTAGATTTCTTAATATATTTAACATCTTGAAAGACTTTAGCAAAGTAATGGGAATGCCTTCTTTTTTACAGTGGCACAGACTAGAGAACATTCATTTAAATTAAGTGTGTCCTCTTTATTTAAAAAAAAAAAAAAAATAAATAAATAAAATATATACACCTAATTCTGTTTTTGCACGAACTTTTTTTACACGAATTTGATTTAACACGAATTCAAAATAAAAATTTCATTCTCTTTTTACGCGAGTCATTTTGATTTAACACTATTTCAATTAATTTTTTTTGCCTAAATTCTAAGAAAAATTTTTTTTTAATTTGTGGCATATTAGTATCATTTCTATTTTACACGCACCAATAGATTGGATAACAGCTAGTGTGTGCGTTTTGAAACGCGTGCTTTTGCTTACCAATGTGTACGTCTAGGTATCTATGAATCATCAACGTTTTTATTGAATTTGGTGCACATCTACGGTATTTGTGCATTGTATCTTCGGAAGACATTTAGTAGTACGCTCTATTTCAAAGTGAAAGAATCTTTAGTGAAATTTGTGCACATAAAAATTTATTAATTTTGCTGATAGTCAATAAATTGTAAGTTTACAAATTTTTCATACCTTTTTTTATTAATTATAACAGATATTTTTTGGTAGCCCTTATATAATGTTGAATAATTCGCCTATTACCAAAATGAAAAGGAAAGCGATTTCTTTGGAACTTAAAATTCAAATTTTAGATCGTCTTGCAACTGGACAAGGGGCTACGTCTGTAGGAAAGCATTTTGGTGTACATGAAGCTACCGTCAGAACTATTAAAAAAAATGAAGCTGCAATTAGGAAGTCGGTATGTTCTGGAACAAAAGTAAGTGTTAATTCATCATCATATACAAGAGATATTGTCAAGGAAAAAATGGAAAAGGCTCTGGTAATATGGATAGAAGACCAGTCACAAAAAAGAGTACCAGTAGATGGAAATGCCATCAAGCAAACAGCACTAAGAATTTACAGACAGATTAAAGAAAAGGAGCCGCGGATAAAGGCAAAGCAACGGTGGTTCTTAATAAAGAAGTATATAAGGATAAAGCGTTGAGCTTATTAGAAGATCAGACAACCTATAAGGTTATACAGAAGAGTCCACTTCTTAGTTTGGAGCGACAAGTGAACGGAATGTTGCAGAGTTGGCTTAAATCTAATAAGATTTCTAAAGAACAATATTGGACACTACACGCTACAGGTAGCCAAATGCCAAGGTTTTATGGCTTACCCAAAATTCACAAAATAGACGCGCCACTCAGACCTATAGTTTCATTTATAGGTAGTCCGACGTACGCACTTTCGGGTTTCCTAGCCAAACTATTGTCTCCACTAGTAGGACTCTCTGAATATAGTATCAAGGATAGTAAAGAATTTGTGCACTTTATTAGGAGCCAGCGTATAGAAGAGGACGAAATTATGATATCATTTGATGTAAAATCGTTATTTACTTGTATTCCTATTGACCATGGAGTGTGGTGTGCAAACATAGTTTTACAGAGGGATACTACCCTAAATACTAGGACGCAACTTAATCCAGAGGATATTAAGAAGGGTATAGAATTGTGCCTCTCAAGTAACACTATGGTTTTTGATAACATTATATATAAGCAGGTTAATGGTACAGCTATGGGCTCCCCCATTAGCGCAATTATAGCAAATCTAGCTATGGAGGAGCTCGAGACCAGAATATTTAATACCAGTGTTCTCCCTATGCGCCCCTGGAAAAGGTATGTGGATGATACGTTTACATTTGTTCGGAAGGGGAGTGAAGATCATGTGTTGAATATCTTAAATGGCTTCTCCCAATTCATACAATTTACATCGGAAGTTGAAGATGGAGGAGTTCTGCCGTTCCTGGATGTGTTGGTCTGTAGGGAAGACCAGCAGTTAAAGACTAAAGTCTTTAGAAAAACGATGTGTAAAGGGCAATATACGCATTATAATTCAGCCCTGACCAACCATCATAGGAACAGTGTGATAAGAACGCTAATTAATAGAGCGAAATCACATTGCAGTAACTCCGATGATAGGAAAGCAGAGTATGAACGTGTCACGGCGGATCTTACTAAATGTGGTTACCCCCAGAGGATTATAGATAAATTTATTAATGAGAATCAGAGGAGAGATGAATCTTTTATGCCAGTATCTACTGCATACATTCCCTATTATCCGGGCTTGAAGGATTGTATAACTAGAGTATTAAGAAAATATCAGACACGCTGTGTGCAGCTTCCGGGACGTAGGCTGCACACAGTTGTCTCAAGTTAAGGACCCCATTCAAAAAGAGGATGCTAGTGGGGTCGTATATAATATTAGATGCCCGGATTGGGGGGAATGTTATGTAGGGGAGACAAAACGTCATCTCAAAGATCGTCTGGGGGAACACAAAAAAGCAATAAGAAATGCGGAATATGATAAGTCCGCCGTGGCCGAACACTTTTGGGAGAAGCAACACCAGATCTCCCCAGACGATGCCACTATCACCGATCGGGCGCATAGGTTCTGGGACCGTAAGTGGCTCGAGAGTTTGCGGATCAGCTCTACAACCAACATTAATAGGGATAGGGGTGTACGGATTCACCCCCTTTTAGAGACTATTATCCTAAAAAAGGATGAGCGGTTCCGTACGACTTCCGTTCGAGCCACTTCCGGTTCCACGATGCAAGAGAGCGGAATACGTGAGAATGGAAACATGTGATGCCTACCATTACTCTGCTGATATTTAAAGGTGTACTGAATAATAGAGAGTACTGCTGAAGAAGAAGGCTGAAGCCTTTGAAAGCTACGGGATTTTATCGCTTTTAACTTAGTATATTTTAATGCATTTTAATCTTGTGTTTTAATCTTTTAATATTGTAATACGTATATTAATTTTGTAAATACAGGTTATTGTAAATAGTTATCAAGATTTGTTTTATTTTGTTTTATTTTATTTTCATTTTATTCTACTCCATGAAAGGTTGGTGAAAAAACGCTAAGAACGTAATATGAATATACCCAACCTCAGAGGCCTATTTGAGGAGAATACTCTTCATAATGTAAAAATTAAAGGTGAACCTGCATCTGCAGATGAATCGGCTGCTAAAGTATTCCCGCAGGAACTTGCAAAAATTATTGAAGATGGAGGATACACTCCTGATCAAGTGTGGAATGCAGATGAAACTGGTTTCTTCTGGAAACGAATGCCGAACAGAACGTATGTAGCCAAATCGCAGAAAACTGCTGGTGGTTTTAAGGTAGCTAAGGATCGTGTGACCTTATTATTTTCCTCCAACGCTTCAGGAGATCGTATGTTGAAACCACTGCTGGTAAATAGCCCTAAACCCACGTTCACTGAAAGGTGTAGATATCAATAAACTGCCTGTTCACTGGATGGCAAACAAGAAGGCCTGGGTGACTACTGCTATCTTTACAGAATGGTTCAACAAATGTTTCGGCCCAGGAGTCAGACGTTATATGAATTTGAAAGGTCTCGAATTTAAAGTTCTTCTGATTCTTGACAATGCACCCGGCCATCCTGTCTTGGAACACCCAAACGTACAAATTTTATTTCTGCCACCTCATACTACATCTTTGATACAACCGCTAGACCAAGGAATAATTGCGACAATTAAAACATACTACGTTAAAACGAACATTCCAACACGTTTTGGACAAACTGAATGATGAAACACTAACAGTCATTGATGTGTGGAAGAAATTCTCAATTATGGATTGTATAAATCAAGTTGGATTAGCGTTAACTGAATTAAAACCAGCAACTTTAAATGCGTGTTGGAAAGCGGTTTGGCCACAATGTGTAAAAAGCAAAGATCCCATCATCCCTAATACGACCGAATTTCCCAACATCATTACAATGGCACACAAAATTGGTGGAGAAGGATTCGATAATCTATCGTTTGAAGATATTGATGAATTGTTAACCGACAAAGCCCTAAGCGAAGATGAAATATTAGAGATTGTCCTTGGGACTCCTTATCCCACAGAACGTAGTGATAATGAAGAAAATGATCCTGTTCTAAATGCAGATTTAATAAAAGAAGGTCTGGAACTGGTCAGAAAATTAGGTAATCATTTTGTTAAACATGACCCTAATGAGGAACGCGCTGAGAAGTTTCAACGTGAACTGAAATTGTTGACAGCCTCTTACAGAGAATTATATAACGGCCTAACCAAAACACGAACACAACGATTAATAACTGAATTCGTTCGTAAAACCGGTGAAACATCAGCACCAGAGGAGACTCATGCTGATTTTGCTCAAGAGATCACAGAAAGAATTTCATTAATAGAGGAAGAAGACGATGTCCACAACATTTCTAGTGATAGCAGTGATATTCCAGTCGTACGCAAACGTATGCGCCGTTTATTGTCAGAAAGTGAAAATGAATAAAATTTTGTTATGTGTAAAACAGATTTTTTTTTGTTCATGAAGAATTCATTTCATATGCATACAAATTTACTTTAATACATTTTCATTACATATTATTACATGTGTATTTTGTTGAAATAAAATAATAAGCTTAAAAAGAATATTTTTATGTTTTTTTTTTTAAATTATTTTTACTGATTTTTTAGATCCGGAACCAATCTTCTTTTCTTCCATAAATACAATGTATTTTTTTACACGAATTTTTTTTACACGTATTTTTCAGGAACGTATCTATCGTGTAAAAACAGAATTAGGTGTATATATATATATATAGAGGGTGTCTCAAAAATATTGGTACAAACGTTTAGGGGAGGTAGGTAACATCTAAAGGAATGCGAATCGCATAGGAACCCATAACCGGAAACGTCACAGGAAAGTAGTAGTAGGGGCACAAGAAGCAGAAATGACACAAGACGGTAATTAGTGGCAAACATTTATTTGACATAATATTAACAATGGAGTACGAGATGGATGTATTTCATGATGTTACAACAGATGCTCAAAGGTTCCACTATGAGGTGCGATGCATGCGTGACACCGACGCAGCATGGATTGGCAGACACGGTCGAACACACCTGGATTTCTTTGACAGTAGCAGCAGCGCTAATAATGCTAATAATGAAAATACCGTGGATACACGGTATTTTCATTATTAGCATTAGTTATATTATAGATTTATACCTACTACATTCTACACATAACTTTAAAAATAATTTTATATATACATTATGGTTGTAGGGTACCTTTGCTCTTGCAGTGTCCCTGATCCATAATTCATATTATCGATAATTCATTTTATTGCTATTCAAATTCAAATCCATTTTCTCTACTTAATTTTAATTTTATTATTCATAATTATTATTATTTATATATATTTCTCCCTCCTTTTTTTTTTTTTAAATACCTTATTTTCCAGAAAAATAAGATGCACTTGCATTTCTCGAAATTTGCAAAATTTTTTTTTTGCAAATTTAGGAAAAACATTTTAATGGCATATATTTTGAACAAATTCACAAGCACTTACAAAAAAAAATGTTAGTGTAAAATGAAACTTTTATTATTGTATAATGCCAGTCATGTGTCATTGCTGCCACACTTGTCATTACTGATCTTCTCTGAACTTAAAGGTCATAGAGGACATTGCTAATTCCATATTCTAGAAAGAAGTGGCAACTTTCTCTTTTTCACTAACTCCCACCAATTTTTCACCTATTCACAACTGGGAAATGTTTGATTATTTCTGTTATCCTATTGGTGTCAAATTGTGATTTTGTGCCTCTGTCCATTTAGTCCATTCCTCACACATGAATACTTTAAAGCAGTGGTTTTCAACATTTTTTTAATAACTGCACCCCTAAGTAATTTATTTTGTTTTGCGGCACCCCTACTCAATTTTCTGCATGTTAGATCCGATTCTGTGTGTGTGTGTAATATTAAAAAAAAAAAAATATATATATATAATATTAAAAATATATATACAGTATATTTTCATTCTTTATATAGAGGTACTAAGTAAACATAAATTATAGATCGCCACAAAATTAAAAAGATACCGTACACCATTTTATAATGAAATAAACATATAAATAAATAAAAAAAAAAAAAAAAAGTTTAATTATAAGTATAAGTAACTTAAACCCAAATTACATGGCATCCCTGGAATGTTGTTGCGGCACCCTAAAGTCCTGGAATTACAACAAACTTTGTTTAATTTAGCAACTGTCTGTTACGTGTGATCTGAAATGATCACACAATATAAAAGAATTAGTGTTTTTAGAAGGCTACTTTGATGTTTTGATCATATTCTCTTTCATTCTAGACATGACTATAAAGACATCACTGCATGCACCTAATGTATCTTTGGACTGTAAGATGCTTACAGGGGGATTTCCAGGCAAAATTTTCCAGGAAAAAAAGTGCATCTTATAGTCTGTAAAATCCAGTATATACAAAGGGTACTAGGAAAGTTTTGCAATATGACGCAACAATGAATCACAGGAAGCTGCTTGTTGCTGCATGTTGAGACATGTTCATACGTGCATAGTAGCCGCCGCGCCAAGTCGATGGGCTCAGTTATTCATTAGTAGTGAGAGTGTAAAGTGCTTGCGATGGCATCGTGGTCACGAAATGAGATAAGGACAGTTTTGCGGTATAATTTCGTGCGTGGTTTAACCATAGACCAGTGCTTAGAAGAAATGACTCTTGCACCAGATGATGATTGTCCACATCGTACAACGATATTCAGGTGGTATAGAGAATTCCAAAGGGGAAATTTCACTCTGGAGGATTCTGAGAGGGTGGGAAGGCCACGAACGTCAGTTACGGAGGAAAACGTTACTGCTGTGAGGAAAATGCTTGACGAAAACAGGCGAGGGACCTACCAACAGATAGAGGATACTTTGGGCCTAAATGCACCAGCAATTCGTTCGATTCTGCAAGATCATTTGCACGTGAAGAAACTTTATTCTCTCTGGGTGCCGCATCAACTGACTGAAGAGCAGATGACACGACGTGTGACTTGGTGCCGGGAGATGTTAAAAAAGTTTGATAAGGGACAATCTCGGTATGTGAACAACATCGTGACAGGTGATGAGACTTGGCTGCATTATTACGATCTGCCGACCAAGGCTCAAAACAAAGTTTGGGTCTTTGATGATGACGACACACCCATAATTGTCAGAAAATCCCGATCTGTAAAGAAGAAAATGATAGCTGTATTTTTCAAATCGAGTGGAATTGTGGAACGTGTCATTTTGGACACGCAGAAGACAGTCACAGCTAAGTGGTATACTGAACAATGCCTGCCTAAAGTCATTGGATCTATGAAGAACCTACGGCCAAAGTCAAGAATGGACACCTGGTACCGCCATCCCGATAATGCTCTAGCTCACCGTGCCAAAGCCTGCACCGAATATTTGACCACGACAGGACTGAAACTTCTCGAGCACCCTCCCTACAGTCCAGACCTTGCTCCCTGCGACTTTGCACTGATCATGCATGTGAAAATGAAGCTAAAAGGGAGGCGGTTTTCCAGTGATGAGGACCTTCTACGGGCTTGGGACAACGAGTGTGCTTTACTCCCTAGTGAAACTTGGCAGAACTAGTTTAAAGATTGGTTTCGGAGGATGGAGAGGTGTATTGAATGTAGAGGAAATTACTTTGAAAAATTAAATAAACAAAGCTGTATTGCAAAACTTTCCTAGTACCCTTTGTACAGACAAACTTCGATATGGCGTGGTGGTGATCAGGATCTATTATGTTAGACTGTGATATATCCGGATTTGTGTTATAATTGATTATGAAACTACGATACTTTATTACATGACACTGTTTACAGAACAAGGGAAGAGAAAAGGCACATGGAATAACTGATTTATACAAATTATTTTCACTATTCTTAAAAGATGATTATGAGAAATCCTTGGCAAAGGATGCAAAGAAAAACAGAAAAGAGTTCTTTACCTATTTAAACTCAAGAAGGAAAGGGATGAATCAGATTGGTCCACTGGATGTTGATGGTTCAACAGTTGAGGATCCAGCTCAGGTGGCTAACAATATAAACGAGTATTTTGCATCTACATTCACACATGAGGAGTTATTCAGGAAGGGGAATGTCGTAGGTGAAGTAAACATTGGCAGTGAGCTAGATTATTTTCTAATAACTGAGAGGAAAGTGGAGGAGAAATTGTTGAGGATAAACATAAAAAAGGCACCCGGGGTGGATGGGATCTATCCAGTTATATTAAAGGAGGCAGCAAAGGAAGTAAGCAAAACCCTAGCCATAATTATGAGAGCTTCTTTGGACTCAGGGGAGGTACCCATGGACTGGAGATGTGCAAATGTAACCCCAATTCACAAAGGAGGATCAAAGGCTGACACAAGTAATTATAGACCTGTTAGTTTAACTTCGGTTCCAGGAAAATTAATGGAGGCACTGGTTAAAGAAGCACTGCAGGATTATCTGGACAAGAATTCAGTTATAGCTCAGACACAGCATGGTTTTGTTACGGGCAGGTCTTGTCTGACCAATTTGATTGGATACTATGATGTAGTCACAAAAGAACTGGATGCAGGGAATAACTTTGATATTATATATTTGGATCTTAGAAAGGCTTTTGATACTGTTGCGCATGGAAGACTGCTGCACAAATTGGAGAAGTGTAGCATTGGAGGCAAATTGCTGCTATGGATAAAGGGATGGTTGAGTGGCAGAAGACAGAGAGTGGTAATCAATGGACACTGCTCAACGTGGACTAATGTTATTAGTGGAGTTCCTCAGGGTTCAGTGTTGGGTCCATTGTTGTTTTCTGTATTTATAAATGATATTGATGATGGTGTATCAGGCTTAATATCCAAGTTTGCAGACGATACCAAGGTTGGCAGGGTTGTTAAGGACACTACTGATACTATGCTGCTGCAACAGGATCTGGAAAGGTTGAGCAGATGGGCTGAGAGGTGGCAAATGAAGTTTAACATTGACAAATGTAAAGTACTACATATGGGAAACAGTAACCCCAGATCAACGTATCAACTCTGTGGTACTACGCTGACAGTGGTAGAGAATGAAAAGGACCTGGGGGTAATTGTGCAGGCAGATATGAAGTTCTCTGAGCAGTGCAGACAAGCTGCAAGAGTAGCTCATGGTGTCTTGTCAATGATATACAGGAATTTTTCTAGCAGGGACAGGGATGTGATTATTGCCTTGTGTAAGGAATTGGTCAGGCCACACCTTGAGTACTGTATACAGGTCTGGAGGCCTCATTTCAAGAAGGATGTAGAGCCGCTGGAACGAGTATAGAGAAGGGCAACAAGATTGGTGAATGGAATGAAGGGATGCTCTTACAAAGAAAGGCTTATGTTTTGCAAATTACAGAGTCTGGAGACTAGGCACCGGCGAGGTGATCTGATAGAGGTGTATAAGGCTTTGAATGGCTTGAGCATGCTCAATGCCGATGGGATTCTTCCTCTTGCTCAGAATAATCACCTGAGAGGGCATAAATTCAAATTGAGGAAGGATGGACGTGCGGAAATTTGCTTTTAGCCAGCGGGCAGTTGGTTTGTGGAATAGACTCCCATCGCTTGTTGTTGAAGTTGATAGCCTAAACAAATTTAAGGCTCAGCTGGACAGGTATTTCGAACGAACGGAGGGGTGAAATGGGAGTAGTGGTTTTTTTTTTTTTTTTTGGCTGATGCTGAATAAGCTTGCTTTCTTGCATCATATGCCTCTACTAATGCTAAGATATAGTGGTGAAGACATTTTTTCTTAAGGCTGCCATGCTCTTCAAAGTTAACCACAGAATTTCTTAGTACTTCTTCCTTTTCTTTCTGCCTCCCGATGGTTGTTTCATTTATTCAAGATGCTTAGCGACTTTTTTTGGCTTACTCTAGATTTTGTGTGATCCAGTACTGAAATCTTTCCCAGAATTTAAGCTGCTCTCTTCACCATTTTGATAATGAGGGTAAAGCACAATTCCAAAAGAGTCATCTTGTTTCTCTTGAAATTGTATCTTTCATGTCATATGTCTATCATGAAAATGTGAGAAATGATTGAAGCATAATTTCAAAAAATGTTATTGGGTCAGTCTGGGTATGTGGATATGTGTCTTTTTCTCTATATATACACTCCTCTCTCAGAAAACACACAAGTTGTGTATTTTCTGAGTTAGGATATCATCATCATCATTACGTTTACTCAATCCATTTAAGGCCTCCTTGTGCATGCCTAGTTTCCAAGTACTGCAGTTTGCACAATTGAAGTCGTCTCTTTTATGATAAGAGTGGCTCTTTGTGTTCCTGACTAATTTCATTGCACTTCTATGCACCTGTTCCAATGGGTCCATGTCTTTCTTACAATGAAACTTACAGAACTATATGCAGTACTTAAGATATGGTCTGGCAATTGCCTTATACCAGGGGTGACCAACTGAATTTGTAACGCAATCTACTTTTTTTTCTTCAAAATGTGCCATGATCTACCATATCAAGAATTTCATTGCACATGGTTAAAAAAGTTAATCAACACATATTGAGAAATGTTGTTTATAAAATTAAAATTAAATACAATTCAGAATTCTTATTTTAAATTCATATGTATTTAAATTTTTAATTTATATGAAGTTTGTGTGTTCATGTCGCCAAGCTTTCAAAATTGGGGATATACTGTGATGAGGCTAACCATAAAGAACCTTCTGTATGCAAGTCTGTAAAAGAATAGCGATTCTTTGTTTGTTTAAAATATGAAAAGGCAGATTCACATAGACGTGTAACCAAAACAGAAATTTAAAAGTTAACTGCATTTTTTACATTTGGTTACTTTTCTTGGAAAACATATTTCCAAAAGTCTTTTTCTGATGATCTGGCTTTTAGGAAGATATCGTTTCGCAATGTAATAATTTCATTTTCAAGTAATATTTTCTCCACGTGAAAAATCTCAGTGATTTTTTTTTTTTTTTTTTAAAATTTGTTTCGTATCAAAGTTGACATTAAATGGATAAGAAATATATTGAACAATGTAGCTGCTGATAATGATCTTGCATATTTGCAAAATTATGGAATTTTTTTCCTTTGAGATCCTTAGCCATTGCCAAAAATTGATATTTATATGCAGAAATACTACTAATCATGTCACCCACATTTTTATTTTTTCCTTGTAATTTCAAATTCAGATCACTTAATTTACTGTTAAAATCTGCCAAAAAAGCCATCACACAACCACTCAGTAGCTTGTAACTGCTGATAATCATCTCCCCTTTGATCAGCAGTTTTTTTAAATTTCATTCAGCAAATTTCAAAATCTCTATAGAAACTTACTCCGACTCGGCCACGTCACATCTGTGTGAAATATCAGATCTGGTTCATTTTCATCGAGTTGCATTTTGAAAAGTCTCCTTTGACGAGATTGTCCTCAGATGGAATTCACGATTTTGAAAGCTATGTCCATAACACTTTTAGTATTTAATCTTTTGCTGGTGGATGATACAGTGGTAACTCGAAAATCTGGGAATTCATCATCCTTTTGGCACAATGCGATGAATGTGTTAAGATGCCCTGTCATTGCTTAGCTCTATACGTTGTTATTGATACAAGCTTAAATAGTGGTAATTTAATTTTTTCAATAAAATTTTTAAATGCATAAAATATATCAAGACCTTTATATCATATCAAGTTATCATATCATATTAAATATATCAAGTTCTTTCTTTTAATGAAACTATACCCAGCATTTCTTCTCTAGAGGCAGAATCATTCAAAATCATATGAATAAACACAAGCAATTGAGCTGTATCACTGACATCTGTAGACTCATCCAGTTGTAAAGAAAAGGACACACAATTAGTAATATGAACACGCAATTGTTCGCTCACATTTTTACTCATTTTTTCTATGTGTTGCATCACAGTATTTTGAGAGAATTGCAGGTCTTGAAGAACACTTTTAATTTCATTTTTGTTTTTAACATTTTAAAAAAGAGAATAGAATCTGTTATTCCTAAAAATGCGTCTTTGATTACCATTAGAATTGTGATTGACCATCAGAAAATGGTTTGCATTTTTTCCCCAAGAAGATGACTCACTTTAAATGATGTTACAGTTACTGCTTTGGATTATAAATTAGGTGTCACGAAGAAATTTTGTTGTGTGAATAATTTGAATTTAAGTTGATTTAAGTTCTTTTATTTTTTCTAAGGTCACTATTAGGCAGAAAATCCGATTGGTATTTACCATGGAGTTTTGAAGTGCCTTTATAAATTTCCTATTTTGGGTATAGCCATGGAAGCATTGCAAATGAAACAATAACATTTTTCTTTTATCAATACAAAAAAAGTATTCTAGTTCCCACTCTTGATGAAAATGATACGTTTTACTCTTTTCCATAGTATTCATTTTAAATCAAAGGGTATTAAATTAATGTATAAGTACTGCCCAGTTATTAATATTAAATAAGCTAAATAAGAATTCAACATATACACTGTGCTCTCCACAACGTAACTGCGTGAATTTTCACAAGAGAAGTCTGGAGGTGGCACGGCAACAAGAGTAGTCAGGTGGTTTAACGGATTTGTAATAAACATATGCAATGGGGCGCATGATAATAATATTTAGATTTTGACTAATCTATTTTTTATATATCTTCTTCTTCTTTGTCTTTGCCTTTTCCCACGTTATATGGGGTCGGCATTCAATGTTCCTAATTCACACTTTACATCCTCTTCTTCTCCTCTAGTTGGATTAACTTCTTAACTGGAACACATCTATTGGTTTTGGCATAGTTTTTACGACTGGATGCCCTTTCTAGTGGGATTTAAGCCCAGATCTATTTAAGATCTACTAAACCTGCCGCAGCCATATAAATGGAGTAGCTCTTATTCAGTGATGAATCTTCCTCGTGATGTCACAATTTAATAATTTTACGCAATTTATGCAGAATTTCTAGTCACCACTGAACAAGCAGGTGGTGCTGCTGTAGTTCTTTTATCCCCTGGAAACATCCAAATGGCTGACTCGGTAGAATTACTGTGACCTTGAAAATACCAATAATGTATAACTCAGCAACGTGTGAGTATTTTTAAATACAATTTGGTATCCTGAAAACTTCTACATCAAAGCTATCAGGTAGCACAACTATTCTACTAAGAATTCCCAGTGACTGATTATAGTTCCTTAAAAATTTAATGACCTTGAAATTTCCTGTTTTCCTGTGTCCGAACATAATAATGATAGCCATTTTAAAAAAGTTCACAGTCCGAAAAATAAAACCGCCTTTAGGTCCCAAATCTTAACCTATCACTCACCCATACTTATTTTATCTAAAATGTAACTTCGTTTTGAGCAACACTCCCGAAAACCTTTATTAATTAATTTTAATAGCGCACTAATTTAGCTAGCATACAGCTGGTGCCATTTTTTATATATATTTTATATATTATTTTTTATATATACAGTATTTAAAATTCGTCGTGATCGACCGAAATTAAAGCCGCAATTGACTTGTTGGCCACCCACCCCTGCCTTATACAATGGGATAATCATATCTCTTTGCCCCTGCCGGCAAAGTTCCTATATATGGCAGAACTCCAGCTGTTCTAGCAACCTGTCTGCACTGCTCAGAGAACTCATTGTTGGACTGTACAATTACCCTGAGGTCTCTTTCTTTTTCTCTTCACTACTTTGAGTGTTGTATCACTAATTAGTATGTTATTCTAGGATTACTGCTGCCAATATGCAGTACCTTACATTTATTAAATGTTAAACTTCAAACAGGTTTATGCATTATGTGACATGGTGCATTATCATTCTGAAACAGGAAATGGCTCCTCCCTATGCTTTTGCCATAGTGTAGGAAGAGTGGAATTGTCCAGAACATCAGTGAACCTCATGGCTTTCATTTGTATAACTAATGGTCCAAATAAACCCCAAACAAGAAACAACTCCAGAATGTGTTCCTATTTGAAGTTTGGTGGAGAAGCTGCAGTTACAGCACCTCTTTTCAAACTTCTTACTTTAGACAACATATTGTGGTAAATAACATTCTCCAGGCATCTGCCAGACTGAAACAGAGCCATCATATCAGAAACCATGCATCATGATTTGACACTCTGTGACACAGCTTTCCAACATTTCGTGGAACCAGTTATGATGGACTGGGCACCAGGCATTGGGGTGCACAGGTGCTAATGTTTAGTGTGTATGCTGCAATTCTTATTAAAATCTGATGAAGACTGATGGAAACTGTGATTACCCTTCTGAGCACCCTCCAGTTTTTCCTCTCACTTTCTCCTGTCTACCTGATCATTTTCTAGCTGCAGAACCATCAAATGGAAATTTACATCTTCATATTTCCATTTGATGATTATGTGAGCCCACTGTTGATCTTGGATGTTGCAGTTGTGCCACAGTGGTACAAAATGATTGATTGTTAAGATATCATCCTGTGTCATCTATGTCATCCCTCCTTATTGGATGATGCCAAGCTCCACACCTTAATCCATTTACTGTATATCATTGGTCTGCTTGCTTCTAGCTGAATGCAGTTTTTTTGATGTGCAGACATCTTTGGCATCACCTAAATTTCGGACGGTACTAAAATCAATTTATCATGATTTTGTGATGGGGAAATGACATTAAATGATGTCATTTCCCCATCACAAAATCGTGACAAATCATGGGAGGTGATCTTAGATATGCTCAGAGCTGGCATAAACCAGCTGGTTGCAGAAAAACGTTTATGATTGAGGGCATACCACTTAGGTGGTTTTGGTCTAACCATTGCGACCCGTGGCAGAAACCTTTTGGTAACCAGAGAAATGGATATCTTGAGGGCAGTGATCTTGAATGTTCTCAGAATAGGCATAGCTCTGAGCACATCCAAGATCATTACATTACATTGCATTACAAGATCATTACATTACATGCGCTTCAGCCTTACCAGTTGTAGTGCACGTAATGTTGGTTTTACAGTACCTGTCTATATTACTGAAGCAGTTGTATATTTCCATCAAGAGGCGAATCATAAACGTTTTTCTACAACTAGCTGGGCTGGTCAAGAATATTTGAATCAGTTCATGATTGGGAGATAAGACTCCAAATTACATGTATAAGTAGAATATTTTGCTTGTCATTGGCCATTCTCATTAAGTTGCAGAAGTCCTCGTTTGATTGTAAAAGTTTCAAAAGGGTTCTTTTTCTCGCAGTCACATTACAAGGCTGTGCAGGTCATTACCACATGCTTCGTCAGGGTCAACGTCATCATTGTCTTGCATATTTCAGTCATTTTGCAAATGTCCAAGTCCGATTCATACAATTTATAATCTAGTATGAGCTCTTCATTGTCATCATAGATCTTGACATATTTAATCTCTGACAGTATCTCTGTTTCTTCATTGCAAAATGGAATGTGCAGTGTTACCATCTAGCGCTTGTACTCGTTGAGATCCTGAGCCAAGTCATAGTTTCAATAGCATATTATGCGTGGATACTGTCGTTTCTTGTAGATATCGTAGTGCTGCATGTGTAATTATCAACAAAGCATGACAGAGTAACATGATCCAACATGATAGTATGATGATCATAACAATACAAATATTGTTGCAATCATACTATTCAATAAATGGCTACAATCAAAAATAATTAGGCTATTGGCTTAACCTCTTCCAGATATTGATTCGGTAGAGTAAGCAGCGGATGTGTGTATCCTATTTATCACTAACATTGATTCAGTAGAGTAAGTAGCGGGCATGAGCATAAATTACATAGTTCACGATTTTGGTTCTAGCTATTCGAAATTTAGTAGGTATCGTCAAAGATGTTTACACATAAAGCATCTTTCATGTATACAAGGGTACACATGCGATTTTTTTTTTTTACACCCATTCCTGACATGTAATGGCAGATATAGTACATTTTTACCAAATTCCAGGAGTGCCTGGATACTTTTGCCAATATACTCACCGAGTGGTGAGCTGTGAATATTTTAACAATGGGCTCGCAGTTTAAACGACTTCCTACTGAGTAAATTTGATTGGTCACAGAAGTGATGTCATCCGTGGCTTCCACTAGAGGCGCTTCCCATGCTCACATTACTAGTAGTGTGATAGAGTGCATGATGCATTTTTTGTGACTGGTATGATATCTCGAGTCAGGGGCAGATTTAGGAGGTTGGACAGATGCGGCTTATTACTCCCTTAACCATGCGTATAAGTGAATGTGTAAAACGTTCCTAGGTCTATCTAAAAAAAAAAAAAAAACTTAAAAACCTAGCCATCATGCCTCACCTTACGATGATAACTGGATACAACAGTCTGGAGTTCTAACTTTTTAGAATTTTTGAATACTATGACATCACAATCATGCTTCCTGAAGTTACTACTGCAGTAAGTATGATTGCAACAATACAAATATTTGTCAACAATTCCTTTTTTTCATCTCACATTTTTGTTACATTCCATTGTTAGGTTCCCCTAACAGCTGTTTATGTCGCTTCAACTACAAGATCGGTACATCAATCTTTGCTATTTTACAGAGATCTTTAGATACATTGCACTCACAAGTATACATCTCTTACTTTAGTTATCATAAATCCATTGTATCTTGTCTTCCAGAAATTATGAAAATCTGTGAATGACCAATAAAATATTTACAATAATAAAGTTATTTTATTTCATAATCGATATATACAAATAAAAATACCTAAAAGAAATGCGAAGGATGTTTTGCATAAACCATCTATCATGCATGCTCGGCACATGCATAACATTTTTATTCGTCTTTCTTTTTAACAACTAGGGAAATGTAATAGATACATTTTTTTTTTCATGATAAAATTTTATCAAATAAATATTGCAAATAAAAAATAACACTAAATATTTTCCATATCACAATTAACATAAAAACTATCACAATGCATTCCACAATATAAAAACAAATATTACATAAAAAACAAACTTTCTAGAAAAGAAGTACACAAAAAAATCACAGGTTACATGAAAAAAAACTTTAACAAATATTCAAGAAAAATTTATTCTAAAAATTGCCATATAGAATTTACTTCTTTATTAATATTTGTTGTTGATCTTCTGCTTTGCACAATAGCTGAGTGATGATTACAGAGGAATGATGATCTGGATCAAATTGAAGCAAAATGGTTTTCCATTTAGATGTATAGTCATCATAATCTGCAACGTGTTTAATTGTCACAATATTATTCATTTATGCTGAAAGCCCACTCAGCTTCAGCACTGCTAATCGCAATGGTTTCAGAGATATTTTCTGGCTTTCTTAATTGAAAAGGTAATTTCACTCGATTTTAAAGGTAAACTGTCTTTGACAAAATCTCTAAAATCATTAATTTTTATTTCATATTTTATCAGAAAACTTCAATTTCTCATTCGGTTTTCACCGTCTTGCCACCGAGACTAAAGTTCTTTCACATTCCATGATTCCGGGTAGCATATGTTTAAAATTTCTTTCAATGGTATCGTTATTTTCTTTATCTAATTTAAAATCACCCTGTTGCATTTATAACTTATCCTTTAAGGATAAAACAGTGCATTTAATAACTTGTCACGAGGTAATTTTTTTATTTCGATTTTGATTCCTTCAAATTCTTTCCACTTCAACATGCTCTCAATTTTAGCTTCATAATTTCCTTCAGAATTTTTCAAATTAGCAATAACATTGATAGTTCAAATAATTAATTTATATGCTTTTACCATTGTGATTCTGTAAAGCTTCTGAAGGTAAGAGAGTTCTTGCAGGATGTTGATCATTAGTGCTAAATGATTAATAAATTCCAAATTTAAAAGTCAATTTAATAATCCTGAATATTTAACTTCTGATTCAAAATGTTTGCACAAAGCGGGATAATTCCTCCTGCCCACAATTGCCGTCTGCAAGATACAAGCAGCTCATCATGGCCCAAACACACGACCAATCTTTATAGTTTCCACATCAAGTTCTTTAGCAATCATCTTTAATTTGTGCTAGTTTTTTGGAGATTGGTGTAACAGTTTTTTTTTTTTTTAAATTATTGCCTGTATGCTATATTTTAGAACATTTTCTACACAGTGAAAGGCTTGACAAAGTTTCAAAATCAGCCAACATTTCATCTTCGTAAAGTTTATATAATACCTTAGTTGCCTCATTCCCCTTCCCCTCTATGTTGCTACTCTCACTAGTTCTTTGAATACGGTGCAAAATGTCAGAATCACATGGATATTCAGCTATTGTGACCATGTAAACATAGACAGGAGAAATTTAATGGCAGGCATGGATCACTCACTTCTCCAAAAAAAGATATGCCCATTTGTTGGAGTAAAGGGGAATCACAATACAGGTTGACCAGAGGCTATAATCAGTGTTGAGAATCTTCTTAATCCTCTGACTGGCTATGGAAAGCATATTGACTAGCATGACTTCTCAGTATGTGACTGCATAGGTTTTACGGATGCCACTAACATTGTGTAACGGTAATCCCTTTCACCCTTAATTTGCACTTTCTAATTGCCTAAAGGCCAGAGGTGAGAACAATCATACACAATTGTCTCTCCTAATCCGTTCGTTACATGGAAATTTTATTCGTTCAACGGAAAATATTTTAAATGTAATTACCAAGGGGAATCAAAAAATTTCGCTATAAAGAAGTTGGTTAAACAGAGGTCCGACTGTAATTAAATCAAAAATGAAGCAATTTTAAAATACATAACCGATCAATTGTGGCATTAAAATGCTGGGAATGCCCTCCCACTGTAGTTTCGGCTCTGGATACTCAATAATTGCATTCAGGATTTCATTTGTAAAATAAATGATCGTCTCAATATTGTTGTTAGACCCTCAGCATGATGGTTGATGAGCTGAATAAGGAGATGATTTGTCAAATTCTTCGTGAAAACTTAGGGAAAATGAAGGTCTGTGCAAAATTTGTACCGTACAGCCTCACAGATGAGCAGAAACGAAATGGGCTTGCAAATTTTCAAAAAAAAAAAAAATAATAACAATGGGATCTTGTGAGCCCATGCGAGTCTGCTGTAGCTCACTACTGCACTCACCCACATACATATACACCTATCCACTTATGAGGTGTGGCAGTCAAGTTCCCTGACTGGTGCAATAAAAAGACCACAGGGTAAAGGAGCTAAAAAGTGGTTTTATTTTTGATTCAGAGTAATCATCACCTAATTGAATGCATTGTTCTAAATGCATGTTCACCATTCTAAAAGTTTCTGAAAAGAGTCAGCAAAGCCATCCAAAGAGATGATGTTCAGTTTGGCAGTTGCATTTTTCTTTATTTTTTAACATTTTTGAAATCTCTCTCTCTCTCTCCTTTGAGGGCAGGGCAGTTTTCACCTTGGGAAAGAGGTCCACTGGTGCTAGATTAGGAGAGCAGGGTGCATGATTCTGTACAATGCCATGTTTCGTCAGAAATTTTTTCACAAAAGATGAGCCGAAACAATGAAACAAATTCATCGTTTCTGCTCATCCGTGAGGCTGTACGGTACAAATTTTGCACAGACCTTCATTTTCCCTAAGTTTTCACGAAGAATTTGACAAATCATCTCCTTATTCAGCTCATCAACCATCATGCTGAGGGTCTAACAACAATATTTTGTCATAATTTCCTTAACTTTTGCAACTTAGTCCTCATTTTGAGAGGTTCACAGATGCCTATTTCTAGGGTCATCACTAACATCCTCACATCTGCCCTAAAACCATTCAAACATACTGGTTTGACAATGTTTCATCACCAGAAACAGTTTTTAACATTCTATTCATATTTTTCTGTTGCAGATTTTTAGTCTAAAGCAGAATTTGCTATTCATTTATTGCTTCATTGCAAAACCATGACTGGAATGTTAACACTAGTAATGAAACTGTTTGTTACTTGCAACTTGTCAGCCTACTGGGAATTCTCTATACCACTATTTGTTGGAGGAAGTTTGAACTACAACATACCAGTTCCATTTATTTTCAGACTCATTGAACATGACTGCAGTGGCACTGGTCCAGGAACTTTATTGTCACAACTGGTATATATACTCATAGGCTGATCATTTAATTCAGAGTGGTAGCACTACCATAGAGCCATACGAGTTTCAGTGAAGTGAGAGTGAGGGAGTCCAACAATACACTGATACAGTTGAACGTTCTGACATGGTGTCTGGTAGTTTACATAGTGACCTTAAATTACATGCTATAAGTGTAACAGAGAACATGAGAAAAATGTCAGAGGTTTACACAAGTGTTTGAAGAAAATTGTACTTTTGAAGTGGCACAGGTGCATTAATCTGTGGCTGCTGACTTGCAGCCTGGACAGCTGAGGACTCCCACCACTCTGAAGCAAATTGCAAAGACCCAGGAGATTCTGGTTGAAGACTGGACTGTGATGTAGCTAAGCAGCATAGTAAAAAAAGTAAAATTAAAATTAATTAATTTTGGATTAATTTGTGCACATCACAGTTTCTTCTTTCTGACAGAGTGGAATATTCTCTTTTGTCATTAAATGAATAGAATTTTGAAAAAAAAATTGCGTTGATTAAATTAACGTACATACTTTTCCTATATTGAAAGAATATTTTGGAATACACCAATGAATGAAGGTGAACAGGCCTCTTGTTCCAGGTTCCATATTGATAGAGTAATTTATATTATCCAACTGGAAAACAGTAACGAAGGTTTATCTAAAAGTAATAAATGGGTTAATACAGGAATGAAGAATGTGCTTGGTGTGGTCATTCCAGACAAACAGAGTGTGCACAAGGTTGGTGCACTTAATGCTAGGAATTGTTCCTGCGAATGGAGGGTGCGTGCGTGAGGTGTATATCAATGCTTGTCACATTGTAAGACAACTTCCTCTATGATTGGGTGCATGTGCACGCCTCTGTTATGATTTAAGACACTATAGCAACCAGATATATGAAGTGACTTGAGCCACAACTGTTGATGGTAGTGGCGTGAGTGGTCAGTGACCTCAGTATCGTGCCAGGGATTTAGGTTGTGCTGCATGGACCAATAGTGTTCTGCAACCGCAGAGTGCTCGGAGTCAGCAGACTGGATGGCCCTCTCATGTTCTGAGATGTTGTCCTGGATTCTCCTGGCAGTTTCCTCCACGTAGCAGCTGCCACAATCATGGCATATACTGCATCATGTGCCATGATTGTGCCATGTGCCACAATCATGGCACATGATGCAGTGTATTGAGCCACTTCTTAAAAAGGAAGGAATAGGTGTTTTCACCCTCGTGACAAGTGATCGTAATTTTCTACTGGGAAGCTGCAAGCACTTTATCTGGTACCCACATTTCCTGGCGCAGTATAGCCTTAGTTGTTTTTGCGCCAATAAACCCAAAATCAAATCAAATCTGGTACCCATATAGGATCTTAGAAAGCCATTCTGAAATGCCTGGGTAATACGGGATGTAGGTGGCAGAGACCATCTCATCTCTTTGGGGGGGGGACAATATAAATTACTCTGTCTACACCAATGAAAATACACTTTTGCTTAATAACGAAAGATTATTTTTTAGCACATTCAGAGGGAGTGATATTTTATTTAGTTGACAAACTTTTGCTCTTGCTTTGGAAGAAGAAAAGATAGGCACATAAGGAAATATCTTTTCATTGATGCTTTACAAAGTATTCTTTCAATGTGTTATAGCATAAAATGTATTTGTAATTCCTGCTTCCATATTGTATATAAATTAATTTAAATTTTATAAACTCATTTTAATTATTTGAACAATATTTATATTTGGAACAATGTGCAATAGTTTTCTAATTTTTTGGAAAATTTCAGAAGGGAAAGATACAGTTATGTGTAATTTGGAAACAGAGGCTGAAAGAATGGGCTTTGATATGAAGAATGTATGGAAGATAAGCAAACTGAATGTTGATTACCAGTAAGTGTTTAAATTGATGAATGACAGCTAACTTATTTTTAATTGATATATAATATATAAAAAATCAAACCCATCACCAACATGTAAACCACAAAACCTGTTATTTTTAAGACTTCTTTTTTTTTTTATATAAAATTAGAAGAGGTCATAACTTTGTTTGTGTAGGAGTGTATCATGCAGTTGTTATAAAGATAAGAGCACAAGGAACATAAGTATAAAAGAAGAATAAAAGTATATATTTGTAAGCTCCTTTCTCTGCTGTTTAAAATATTGGAAAGAAGCTTGAAAATTGATAAGTATAACTTTGCCCACTGATTATAATATGACTATGTTGGTTGCATAAAAGTAGAACAATATTCTCCTTTTAGAAGAAAGAAAAAACAACAAATCTAGTACAGTGGTACCTTGGATTGCGAGTAACTTGGTCTACGAGTGTTTTGCAAGACGAGCAAAAATTTTTAATAAATTTTAACTTGATAAATGAGTGAGGTCTTGCAATACGAGTACAGTCAGTCCTCGTATAACACATGTTTACACTACACGAATTTGATCATACACGATTTATAAATATGCGAACGATAGCTTATATAACACGAACCGAATTCGCTTATGCGCGATTCGCCTTTGTGTTTACAAGAAATGGCAGTCGAACGCAGAATCACCCCAACCGAATGCAACACGATAGGAATGAAGAGAAGATTCTGAAAATGTATTTTTTTTTTTTTTTGTTTTTTATATCAGTGAAGGGGAAACACATTTCACCATAATAACATAAACCAACACAATTTCAGCTATCAGTATAATCGCAAATGCAATTAGATCGAGTTGACTACCAGTTTATAACAGATTCCACTAGCAGGAACGTAACTGGAAATTGTTTTTATTGTTTTATGGTAGTAACCCCTAGAAATGTGCTTTAGTAAAATGTGAGGTGTTAATAGTGTATCTCTGCCTTTACGGTGTTGTTTATTCAATTGCTGGGCACCTCCGTAGCCAGGTGGGAAGAAGCAGCAGTGCGTAGCACACGCTTCTTGATTAGACCGGGGTTCGAGCCTGTCACCACCAAATACGGAGGATGCGGAAAGGTCAGGGAATGACCACCGCATATCCCGGAGCAATATGGCCTTAGTTGCTAATGCTCCTAAAAACCAAACAAACATTATTCAATTGCTACACACGCGCAACTTTGTTTATGTGTATCAAGCTTGCCTCCTCATTTTGTAATAGTGCGATCGATGAATCCGTTTAACGACAATGCAATGTCATATTTCCGTGAAATCCTCAAGATGAGGCAAAAGCAAGTGTCATTGGAGAGGTTCCTTGTTAAAGTCGCACAAAAAGAAAGAGTCACCAGATAGCAATGATTCCGTTAGTGAAAGTCGTCCTACCATAAATTCGATTGTTTTATGTATATTAAATTTAAATATTAAAAATATGAAAAGGTATGTATGTATTTTGTATTAATCATTTTTACAGTATATGAATATTTTTGAGTTTTGGAACAAATAATCTGGGTTTCCATGATTTCTTAATGGAAAATTTGCTTTGATATACGAGTGCTTTGGATTACGAGCACGTTTCCGGAACGAATTATGCTCGCAAACCAAGGTACCACTGTAGTCTGGATCTAGAATAATGCCAAATTTCAAAATATTCCTGACACCTACCTTATTTAAATTTCTGTTATCTAGTAAAGACAATTTGGATTTTAGTTAGAAATTGTAGTATACTATACAGGTATATAAAAAAAAATGCAGAGTAATGTATATGTTAAATTAAGATTATAAGAATTAAATAATCAAGGAATGACAGATAATTAAATACTAATTCTGTCAAATTAGTATTTAATTATTTGTAGTAGCAGATTAGTATTCTCATATTGTGGTTTAGTACAGTAAACCCTCGCTATTCGCGTGGGTTACATTCCTGAAAAATTCCGCAAATACTAAGTTATGGCTCCCATAGTAATAAAGGGGTTCCATTCCAAAGTATGAAATATATAAGAAAAACTAGTCTAAAATTTTGTCTATGTATATATTATATGTACCTTCATAATATGACTATGTACATAGACAGTACACAGTGAAATGCAAGCATATGGCATTGAAATGAAAATAAGAAACAATTTAATATTAAATGTAATATTTATTAGAAATTTCAAACAAATCTTTCAAACCAGCGTCTTTGCTAGCTAAAAAACTTATCCCGCCAGTGCTATCACCAGTTTTGCTAAAGTGTTGATAAAGATGTTTTGCCTTTTCACGAATGATGAGTGAACTTAACGGAATTTTATTTTGAGTTCGGTCTTCTGTCCACAGATTTAAAGCCTTTTCCATTTTTTCTAATTTAACACCATGAGTTACAGAGCAAATTTTTGAAGCAATTAGCGCGTTTTCACGGACACTACGGTGGATTTTTTCTTCCGATTTTTTTTTGATTGATTGTACCGTTGACTCACTGATTTTATAATGTTTTGCCACTGAGGAGACACTTTCACCATTAGAAATTTTGTCTAATAACTCAATTTTATTCGCTAATGTCATAGCCTTCTTTGATCTTTTCACATTTCCCTTGTTATTTGTAGCCATATTTTTGTACGGGTTAGAAAGAACTTGTCCACAATAAGTAACTTTCTGCCGTTAACACACTCGAAAAAGTCTGTTTTACACTGCAAAACGGTAGAGTTATCGCTTTTGTAAGCATATCAATTTATAAATTGATAAATTTATTCAATTTATAAGCATATAAATTAAAAGCAAACGACGAAACCCTCCATGACAAGCGCATAACACATACTGAACAAGGATTAGCGAGAAACATTCACGCTCGTGATTTTGTCACCCCCCACCCCCCCACCCACTGAGTGCTGTTTTGACCGGGAAAGATAATTTTAGCCACGCCCACATTTTCTTATGGCGGAAAATGTTCACGGCGCTTTAAAATTCACATTTTTTTAGGTTTCATTTTATATTAAATCAGCGACCGCGAATAGCGGGGGTTTACTGTATTTTCATACATTCTGAGGGTTTTGCTCTGAATCTTTATTAAATATTAAACTAAGAAATGCCATTTGGCATTTCTCATTTTAGAATTGCAGGCACCGTCCAGTGTCCAAGTGATCTTCAATTTCTTTCGTTCCATGTTCTTAAGAAATTAGGTAGCTTTGATAATTTTTTGAATTGTATATACAGGTGACCCCCGTATAACACGGTACTTCTACAACACGGTTTGAGAATTGCAGCAATCCTTGAGCAACACGGTAATTCTACAACAAGGTTTTGCTCTAACACAGTTTGAGAATTGCTGGAAATCTCACATTTTTTGAGCTTTTGTGCTGGGAAAACCCTGCTATTATATTAGATGTAATTTTCAACATTTCCATTCCTTTTTGTGAATCCTTGCTGTTGACTCGCTAGTGGTTATCACTTTCATTATATTTTTCTAAGGCACATTTCTGGAGGTCACTACCAAAACACAATAAAAACAATTTGCAGTTCCGGTGTATTGGACATTTTCTGTTAATGTCATCTATTATAAATGGGTAGTAAACTCGATCTTGCATTTTCTATAGTACCTATAGCTGGAATTCTGTGGGTTTTCATTTTATTGTAGTGAAATGTGTTTCCCCTTCCTTGAAATATTCAATCATATATAAAACATAAATAAATTTTCAGAAACTCATTACTCCGTATCTCACTTGTGCATATTGTATTTGTTGCAACTTGTGCGTGCCTTGTTCTTTGTTATTAATTGCTCATAATGTTTACTGTTTTAAATTTTACAACCAAAAAAAAAAAAAAAAAATTCATTGAACAGAAATATCAATTAGTATGTACATATTACAGTACATATTAATTAAGCTATATATGTAAGCGTAAATTTATTTTTATTTTGCTAACTGGAAAATATTCTTCCGATTTTCACGTATCATTTAAAGCGGGGTCCACCGTATTTTGTTGGGAGATCCCTGGGTTAGGTTCTGTGCTATTGAACTTGTGCCTGTTTGAGACCATAAAAACTTGTGACTTCGAAGCGTGCAGTTCATGACTTTTAGTGAGTAGAAAGTACACGAAATCTAGATGCTGCAGAAGAGATTGTGCTTAGCAGCGATGAAGATGAAGAAAATTAAATGAATGTACATTACCTGACATACAAGTATCACAGTTTGTAAGATAAGACGCTTGTTCAGTTGTTACTATTTAAGTTACTACCATTATAAAAATAAAGTTAAAATATTAAGTTATTACTGCTATAAAAATAAAGTTAAAATATTAAGTTATTACTACTATAAAAATTAAGTTTTTGATAGTTATAATAAAAAAAATGGTGTATTTTTGTTAGCTTTTGGAATGTAACTCCCTTTTTGTACTGGTTCTTAGTGCCATATAACATGGTTTCTCATTACATGAAATTTTGTAGGAACCAAACTATCATGTTATACAAGGGTTACCTGTAATTGCATTATATATAAAAAAATTATATTTTCTAATTGTAATTTATTTTTTTACTTAAATAGGTCTTAAATACATATCAAAGATTACATAATTTTTCTTTGAATGAGAAAAGGAGAGCTTCAGTGATATGTATTTATCAGATTTTAAGCATTTAAGCGTCTAGATCAGTGGTTTTCAACCTTTTTTTTTTAATAACGGCACCCCTAAGTAATTTATTTTATTTTGCGGCACCCCTACTCTGCCTGTTTGATCCAATTCTCTCTTTGTGAGGCAGGCCTCGCTTAACGCGAGTTCAATTAACACGGTTTTCAGTTACTGCGATTGGAAAAAATGATACCACTTTTTACTTTACGCGATTCAAATTTCCAGTTAACGCGATCTTTTATTTCTGATAGTTGAAAAAGATTCGAATCGCGCACTAAATGTCTGACTGCCAATAAACAAGCGTTTGTCCGCTTCCCGCCTCAGTGTGTTCCATCAACTAAGTAGACGTGTCACTTGTTTGTCTCCACCTAATAAAGTCACGTGCAGACGTATTTAAAAATTCTAATTTTCTACCCCTGTTAATTATGGATAAAAGAAAGAGTGAAAAACAACGTGATTGTAATAAAAAAAACGAAAAGTTATTACTTTAGCTGATAAACTTGAAGTTATTAAAAAACATGAACGTGGTGCAAACCATGCGAAAATCATAAGAGATCTAGGATACAGTGAGTCTACCGTACGAACTATCTTGAGCCGTAAGAACGAATATAAAGAGAAAGGTAAAGTTTCATCATCTTCTTTTGTCTTACAAAATACCAGAAACAGAACTCTAATAATGATTGAAATGGAAAGTCTTATCAATTTGGATAGAAGATTGCAATCAAAAAAGAATTCCATTATCTAAGGACAATATTCAGAGCAAAGCTATTAACCTTTTTACTAAGCTCAAAGAAACAAAATATCAAGGGGAGACTGAAATGTTTGTTGCTAGTTCAGGGTGGTTTGGACGTTTCAAAAATCGAGCACGACTGCATAATGTTAAAGTAACAGGGGAAGCTGCTAGTGCTGATGAAGATGCTGCAGCCAAATTTCCTGCAGAATTGCAAAAAATCATTCAGGATGCTGAATACGACGATCGGCAAATATTTAATGTAGACGAAACGGGCGTATTTTGGAAACGGATGCCAACTAAAACTTATTTGGCTGCAAATGAAGCATCACAACCTGGGTATAAAGTCTCAAAAGATCGACTAACACTTTTATTAGGAGGTAACGCTGAAGGTGATTTTAAATTGAAACCCATGCTTGTGTACCGTGCACAAAATCCTAGGGCTTTAAAAGGATACAGCCATCGCACTCTTCCAGTCATTTTTCGTTCAAATAAAAAAGCATGGATGACCAAAGCCCTATTTGAAGACTGGTTTACGTCTTATTTCTGTCCAACAGTTGAAGCCTATTGCAAGAAAAATAATCTTACTTTTAAAGCTCTGTTGCTTTTAGATAATGCACCTGGACATCCTTCTGCACTTGGCGACTTAAATGAAAATGTGAAAGTTGTTTTTTTACCGGCGAATACGACTTCGTTATTGCAACCCATGGACCAGGGGACGATTGCAACTTTCAAGGCTTACTATCTCCGCAGAACCTTTGCACAGGCACTTGAAGCTATAACAGGAGATAATGCAATTTCTGTACCAGAATTTTGGAAAAAATATAACATACGATTGGCCATTGAAAACATTCATGCAGCATGGGAAGAAGTGACAGCCAGCAATATGAGAGCAGTTTGGAAGCATCTTTTACCCCGCGCAAACGATTTTACTTGCTTCAAAGATGCAGTTCAAAAAGTTATTGAAGACATAACTAATATTGGTAATGAACTTGGTTTCAAAGGCTTGGATGCGGCTAATGTTCGAGAATCACTGAATTCGCATTTAGAACAGCTAAGTGACAATGATCTCCTTCAAATAGAGCAACAGCGTGCGCATGAAGAAGCTGAAGAAAAAGAGTGTGAGCCAGATGAAAATGTTACCTCAAAGGAGATAACGGTAAAAGAACTAGGCGAAATCTTTCGTATCGCAGAGAACCTTAAACAAAAGGTAATGGATGTTGATCCTAACATCGAAAGAAGCATGTTATTTCTCCAGGGCCTAGAGAAGCTTGTTGTCGGCTATCGGAAATTGTATGATGAAAAAACGAAAGCCAAAACTGTTCAAACGACTGTGTTCAAATATTTCTGTAGCAAATAGTTAGTTTCTCCATTATATATTTTGAACAATAAACATTTAATTCTATAATTTTTATTATCTTTTACATGGCATGCAGTTAAAAAGTTATTTAAAAGGTATTATTTAAAAGTTATTTAAAATTCTTTATGGACATTCCAGAAGGTCAAGTACCAATTATAATTTTTCCTATTGGTTATGATATTCGATTAACGCGTTTCTGTTTTGCGCGATGCGCTCGAGGGGCGAATTAATCGCGTTAATCAAAGCCCGCCTGTATATATATATATATATAATATTAAAAAATATATATGTTTATATTTATAATATTAAAAAATATTTATGTTTGTTATATGATATTTATTACAATATAATTATAAAAATTACATTTCATAATACAAATTTTGTATATAATTTTATTCTTTATATAGAAGTACTAAGTAAACGTAAATTATAGATCACCACAAAATTAAAAAGATACTGTACACCATTTTATAATGAAATAAACACATAAATTAAAAAATAATAAGTTTAAGTAACTTAAACCCAAATTATGTGGCACCCCTGGAATGTTGTTGCGGCACCCCGGTGGCACCCATCTAGATATTGGGTTTGAAATTCATCTTCTGCAATCACCCAGGTTATAAATTTATTATTTTTTAATCACTGCATTATTGCTATTATGGATATGATATTTCAATTTTATTCAGCTATTATTATTATTATTTACTGGAAAAATAAATGAGAAATATTCATAAATGTCCATACTGTAAACTTTTGATTTTGTATTTCTATATCAGGGGTCTAATCAATAAAAGGGATCTAAGTCTAAAATGTTACAATAGGTTAGTGGTTTTCAGCCTGTGTGTGTCATATAACCCTGGATTTCATAAATGTTTCTTAAATTTTTTTTTGTCAGATTCTTTTAAACTTTTTAAAAAATTGAAGACATATTTGGCTTACAAAAAAGGTTTTGTCCTGAAAAAAAAAAAAAAAATGGTTGAAAAGAACTGCAATAGGATATTTAATAAAGATTCACGAAAAAAGCCTCAGACTATGGAAAAATTTAAACATATACGTTAGTGCAGATGTATTGTGTCTGCATACAGTAAATTAACTGAAGTTATTATAGTGGCCTTTTTTTCATTACATCTCATATTGTGAATGCCTTCACAATGAGTTGCCTATTAAATTATACTACAAATAAGTTTTTTGGTGTTTGCAGGCCGGCCCCTAGTTAGTTCACAGACCGAACTTATTGGTAACTCTCTAGAAGACTTCTGGATCAGTAGTGTATAATCTTGCTACCTCTACTCTGCCAGATAGTGACTGGATGAAGTCCGAGGAGTGTGTGTATGCAGGGGGGACAATGTTGAGGCCACATTATAGTCAAGGATCTGGGTATATTCTTATCATGTATACGCCATATCCAAAAATTATTACTTCATACAGCATGTCCCCCCCCACCCCAATTTTTCTAACTATTGAATACACCATGAATTGTCAAACTAATAGAGCAAGCTTATATGCCAAAAGATCTAAACATCCCAAACACTTCCTAGTTCATTTCACAAGTATATGTGGTCTCAGTTATAATCTCAACGATGTCCATTTCCACTTACAATCTGCCAAACCCCATGTACTTTTTCTTACAGAATACCGGACAATCATAACCATACAGCCAACATGCTAGATCTTTTCCTCAGAAACAACCCTTCTAAGTACACGGTCGAAGTGAGTGGTCATTTAGGCACCTCAGATCACAGCTTCGTGATTGTCTCTTCTCCGTTGAAGCCTCTATCTCATGGCTATTCCCAACCTCTTGTTGTTTGGTATTACAAGAATGCAAAATGGGATGACCTGCGAGATTTCTTTTCCTTGGTTGGATTACTGTTTCAAAACTTCTGATGTCAACGTTTGCTTAGATCGTGTCAGTGAAATTATTCTTGTAGAAATGGAATCCTTTATTCCATGCTCCACTTTAAAATCACGTCCTTTATCTAAACCATGGTTTTCCAATAAATGTGCTAAGGCTGTTCAAGAGAAGAATGTTGCATATCGTAATTGGCTTTTTTCCAATTCTTCAGGTTCATTTTCTGTCTACACCAAAGCTCGCAACAATTGTAAAGCAGTTATTAATCAGTCCAAACTAGATTTTGAACAGGCTAAGCATAGAAAACTTGCTTCTTGCCCTAGTGCTAGCCGAGCATTCTGGTTTCTTGCTAAAGCTGTTGGCTGCAACTTTTGTCCATCTCTGCTCCCACCTCTGTCAAAACCAGATGCATTCTAGATGCCTTCTAAACAAGCTTCCATCTTATGGTTTGACAACTGTTATTTGCAATTGGTTATCCAGTTTTCTCTCTGACTGCTCACTGAGGGTAAACAGACAGATGGCTGTCTGTCTTCTAACTTCTCCACTAATGCTGGTGTCCCCCAAGGTTCGGTTCTTTCCCCCACTCTTTTCCTCTTGTATATTAATGACCTTCTTCCATTGACCGGAAATCCTATCCATTGTTTTGCTGATGATAGCACATTGCATTCCACTTTCCAGTTTGAGTAACCTTGACATGTCCAATGAGCTTCAACTTCTCAAATATCCGCTACCAATTCCTTAAATGCTGATCTCGAAGTAATTCTCCAGTCGGGCAAAGACAACTTGGTTGATTTCAATCTTTCTAAAACTCAGTCCTGTCTTATATCTCGCAAAACAGGATTCTTTTACTCCTATGCTTATCTTTGGTGACTCTCCAATTTCTAGGCTTGATGAGATATATATATATATTTTTTTTTTTGGGGATTATCCTGACTTCTAATCTCTCTTGGCACAAGCACATTACAAATATTGCTTCCTCTGCATCTAAAAAACTTGGTTTTCTCTTGGCGTTAATTTTCTTCCAAACAGTTGTTTGAAAGAAAAGTACAAATTGCAAATCCACCCTACCATGGAATATTGTTCCCACATCTAGGGCAGTGCCCCCAAAACCTCTCTCAGGCTTCTAGATTCCATTCAGAAGAGGGCAGTTATGTTAATTAATGAGTCATCTCTAAGGTCAATGAGACAGAGTCTCTCCACTCTGTCTCATAGACCTACTGTTTCTGCTGTATGCGTTTTCTACAGATACTTCCATGGGCACTGTTCTTCTGAATTGGCTTCTATAATTCCCGCTCTCTCTCTTTCAAAACAGTCTGAACACGTGCCACCACCAGCCAATGTCTAATTACCGTTCAACTTCAAACTCACAGAACCAACTTTTCATCTTCCTTGTTTATTCATTCAACTGCTGTTTTCTGGAACAACCTTCTTTCATGTGTATTTCCTGAAAATTAGTCTACAGAAGTTCAAATCTAAGGTCCACAAATATCTTTTGTCTTCTTAGCCTTCAACCCAAGCACGGTACTAAGTATTATAGGTTCTAATACCTCCCATGTTTGGGGTTTTCGTAAAAAAATAAAATAAAATAAGTAATGCTTCTCCAATATAGAAGACAGCTGTTACTTATTTTCAGTGGATACCACCACTAGATAGCCTTTTCAGAACCAATTTTACCCTTCATTGGTAGGTTAGGTGGGTGGGTAGGTAGTATAACAGCTGACAACCTAGTTGTGATATTAAGTCTGCAATATGAGAGACACCAAATATGGCATCTCTCATATTGTGGTTTAGTATTTTTCCAAATCCCAAATCTTTTTTGCTCTAAATCTTTATTAAGTGTTAAACTAATAAATGTCATTTGGTAGTTCTCATATTGTGGACTTAATTTTACCACTAGGTGTCAGCTGTTATACCATCAGGGTACCCATCCACTGACGAAAGCCAAATAGCCCTGAAATGGCTGTCTGGGTGGTGTTATCCACTGAGAATAATTATAGGCTTCTCTATTGGAAAAGCATTACTTATTTGAAGTATAACCCAATAGGCTACTCGTGAAAGCATTCATAATATGAAATGGAATGAAATGATGCCATTGTAATAAATTTGGTTAATTTATCCATATAGACAATGCATTTGCACTAACTTAATGTCTAAAAAAATTAATATTTAGACACATAAGTTAATCAATCAATCCACATCTTGCCTCTGATGTTATTAGTTGTTGAGTAGACAACTAATAACATAAAATAATGACAGTAGTTATTTAAAAAAAATTCTGTTTGTTTTCATTTGATTTAATGCAGTTTTTGAAAGTTTAAAATGCAGCTGTCACTAGACATACATCCAAGAAAGCTGCTTTAATAGCACAAGTTACAAAAAATAAATTGTTAATAACAGCATATACTCCCCCCCCCACAGAATGAAATGTAAGGGATGTGATTTTTTTGCTTTTTAAGGGATAAGATTTTTTTGCTATTTATAACGTGGCTGTCAAATTGAGATTAAAAGTATATATAAATTAAAAACAGTCAAATATACAACACCAATAAGAGCCACCACCAATAATATAATTAACCATAATTAGTAAATGTTAACCATAACATTTACTAATGTAGTAAATTAGTTAACCATAATTAACCATAATTTTATATTTATTGATAAATATATATATATTTATCTATATAAAAATATAGATATATAAATATAAAAATTCAGAGTGAAATAGAATACATTTATGATGATAAATATGAGTAAATGAAATAAATGCGATAAATAAAAGGATCTAAGTCTAAAATGTTAATTGAATTTAATAATTTAAAAATGGGGGTACAAGATTGCTATAATCGTTCAAAAAAATAAATGGAATAAGAGATTTTTTTGTGATAGTTCAGGAAGGGACAAAAAAAAAATTAGGAATGAAAGGAGATTGGAGCAGACTATCATGTTAATGGTTTTATACAAAAAATGAAGGACAGCACTAACTGATTTGAGAAAGTAGGTGCAAGGGTTACTTGTAACAATCTCTGTAAAAGTGAATCTTACCTCTGGTTTGATCATTTATTTTATAATCTCATGTTGGATTTTTTCGAGAAAAGTTATGAGATGCTCTGATCAGAAAGACCAGATGATGGCAGCATAATTGAGTTTGGGGTATTAATGCTATAAATTATAAATTCTGTAAAGCAAGGAAGGGAGAGACTAAAGGGATTGTCTCTTCAAGAAGCCTAACAGTTGAAAACCTCTATAGGTTATATTTTTAATATGGTCACAAAATTACTGTTAAGTGCAATGAGAATATCTAACAATGTGAATGCTAATCATTTTGTAAAATGGGTGTTGGGGATCAGAAAAAAATCATCACACATGATTTACAGGTATTGATAGAGAAATTATTGTTAAGGGCCCAAGAGTAAAAATGATCTAGAGAATCTTGCAAAGACTGATAATGAGTTAAATTGCTGAATTCCATATAAAATTCGAAATGACCAGTTTAAACCAAAAAAAAAAAAAATTGGAGTTTTTTAAAAAATAGGCAGGGTCATTGATGTTAAAGATTGAAGAGTGAGGATCTGTGAGGGACTCCACCATTATGGGTGAACAAAGAGGTGCCATTGATTAAGACTCTATACTGTTGATTATTGATGATATCCAATTTAGTACAGGATTTCTGAAAGCATAAGAAAACAGTTTCCTGCTTAGCATTTGTAATCTACTGAGTCGAATGTACAAAATAAGTCTGTATGTGATGTTGGCTTTATGGCTGGCATCAAGCTACATTGAGACAGATCATCAAAAGGTTAGGAGCTAAGCTATCACTGATCATCCAGGCCCACTGTTTTGTTGAGACTTTTCTTTTCTAATGAAAACCTCAAACGTGAGAGGTATTAGAGCCTATAGTACTTAGTACCGTGCATGGGTTGGAGGTTGAGAAGATGAAAGAAGATATTTGTTGACATTAGACTCGAACATCTGTAGATTGTAATTTTCAGGAAATACTTATTAAGGAAGGTTGTTTCAGAAAATGGAAGTTCAGTGAATAAATGAGGAAGAAGAAAAGTTGGTTCTGCGAATTTGAAGTTGGACAGTAAAAGGATGTTGACTCTTTGTGGCATGTGATCAGACTGCTTTGAAAGAGAAAGCAGTAATTATAGAAGCCAATTCAGAAGAACAGTGCCCATGGAAGTATCTATAGAAAAGGCATGCAGCAGAAACAGAATGTCTATGAGACAGAGAGTGGAAAGACTCTAAGAGATGAATCATTAATTAATCTAATTGCTCTCTCTTCAGTGGAATCCAGACGTCTGAGCATATGGCTGCACCACCCCAGATATGGGAACAATATTCCATGGTAGGACGGATTTGCGATTTGTACAGAGCGAACAGCTGTTTGGTAGAAAAGTAACGTTGAGAGCGAAAGAGAAAACTCAGTTTTTTAGATGCAGAGGAAACACTATTTGTAATGTGCTTCTGCCGAGAGAGAGAGAGAGAGAGAGAGAGAGAGAGAGAAGTCAGGGTAATCCCCAATGGAGATATATGATCTGGCCTAAAAATCGGAGTGTCATCGAAGATAAGCATAGAAGCAGAAGAATCCTTTTTTCGAGATATAAGACTGGATTAAGATTTAGAAGGATTGGAATCAACTAAGTTATCTTTGCACCCCCACTGGAGATCAGCATTTAAGGAATTGGTAGTGCATAAACGAGAAGTTGAAGCAGTTTGAGCAGGGCAAGGTTTCTCAAACTGGAAGGAGGAATGCAATGTGCTATCATCAGCAAAACTATGGATAGGATATGGATTTCCAGTCAATGGAAGAAGGTCATTAATATACAGGAGGAAAAGAGTGGGAGAAAGAACTGAACCTTTGGAAACACCAGCATTAGTGGAGAAGTTAGAAGACAGAACAATCTACCATCACTTGAGAGCAAGAATAGGTGTATACTTGCATATATACCAATGCTAGGAGTATAGTAAATAAATTTGATGAATTTGAAGTGCTGGTTAAGACATCCAAGGCATATATTGTTATGATATCAGAGACGTGTTTCTACATGGATATATGCAATGCAGAATTGGAATTTGGAGAGTACAATGTGATCTACTGAGTCGAATGTACAAAATAAGTCTGTATGTGATGTTGGCTTTATGGCTGGCATCAAGCTACATTGAGACAGATCATCATACTGAAAGGATAGACAGGACAGGAAGGGAAGAGGGACTATGCTGTTAGTTCAGAAACACACAAAATCTAATGAAGTGCATCCAATTGACATTGGTGGACAATGCAATGTTAAGCCAGTGTGGTGCGACATAAGCACTGGGAAAGGGAAAATGAGAGTAGATGTGTGTTGTAAGCCCAATGAATCTGATGAGTATAATGAGCAATTATGCAGGGAAATAGAGTGGGCCAGTAAATTAGAATGTCTTATAATGGGGGATTTTAACTTTCCAGATATTGACTGGAACTTGTGGGTTGGTCATTTGCACACTAGCAAGACTTTTTTGGATTTATTGGATGACTGTTTTCTACAGCGACATGTTCGAGAGGCAACCAGAGGGTGTAATACTCTTGATCTGATTATCAGCTGTGATTCTTCGTGCGATAAGAATCTGCAGATAAAAGAACCACTAGGTGGCAGTGATCACAGTGTACTGATGTGGGATTTACTTAAAGATGTAACTACCATCAGGGATAATGGGAAGTGTTTTTGCTTTCGTAAAGGTGAGTACAGTGCTCTCAGAAAGTTTTTTTTTAAATTCTGTACAGTGAGATCAACTGATAATGTTACCAATGGCGAATTCTAAATAGGAAGCCTTCAGGGAATTAAAATTTGAGGGTACTAGACTTTTCATACCAACTAAGAAATACTATTCAGGGTTTAGGCCTAAATGGATATCAGATGAATTAACGCGGATTGTGGCAGAGAAGAAAAATGCATGGGATGCATATAAATTATCAGGCGACGCAGAAGCCTATGGCGATTTTATAAAATAATCTTTAATCAAGTCACAAAGGAGGTTAGACAGGCGAAGGCAGATTACGAGAAATCTTTGGCAAAGAATGCAAAGAAATACAGCAAAGACTTCTTTACATATCTAAACTCTTAAAGGGAGGGAATGAATCAGGTTGGGACACTTGATATCTATGGTTTGATTGTTGATGATCATTCTCAGATAGCCTGCCAAATTAAATGAGTATTTTGCATCTACATTCACACATGAGGAGTTGTTCAAGGATGTGAGAGCCAGATGTTTAGCATTAGCATTAGTAGAGGCATTTGATGCAAGAAAGCAAGCTTATGCAGCATCAGCCAAAAAAAAAAAAAAAAAAAAAACCCACTTCCACTTCACCCCTCTGTTCGTTCAAATTATACCTGTCCAGCTGAGCCTTAAACTTATTTAGGCTATCAACCTCCACTACAAGGGATGGAAGTCTGTTCCACCAACCAACCACCCGCTGGCTAAAGGCAAATTTCCGCACGTCTATCCTACATCTGTCTTTCCTCAATTTCAATTTATGCCCTCTCATGTGATTATTCTGAGCTAGAGGAAGAATCCCATCAGCATTGAGCATGCTCAAACCATTCAAGGCTTTATACACCTCTATCAGATCACCTCGCTGGTGCCTAGTCTCCAGACACTATAATTTGCAAAACTTAAGCCTTTCTTCTTAAGAGCACCCTTTTGTTCCATTCACTAATCTTGTTGCCCTTCTCTGTACTTGTTCCAGCAGCTCTACATCCTTCTTGAAATGAGGCCTCCAGACCTGTATACAGTACTCCAGGTGTGGCCTGACCATTGCCTTATACAAGGGAATAATCACCTCCTTATCCCTGCTGGAAAAATTCCTGTATATCATTGACAATACTCCATGAGCTACTCTTGCAGCCCGTCTGCACTGCTCAGAGAACTTCATATCTGCCTGCACAACCACCCCCAAGTCCCTTTCATTCTCTACCACTGTCAGTGTAGTACCACAGAGTTGATACGTTGCTCTGGGGTTGCTGTTTCCCATGTGTAGTACTTTACATTTGTCAATGTTAAACTTCATTTGCCACCTCTCAGCCCATCTGTTCAACCTTTCCAGATCCTGTTGCAGCAGCATAGTGTCAGTAGTGTCCTTGACAACCCTGCCAACCTTTGTATCGTCTGCAAACGTGGACATTAAGCTTGATATACCATCATCAATATCATTTATAAATACAGAAAACAATAATGGACCCAACACTGAGCCCTGAGGGACTCCACTAATAACATTAGTCCACGATGAGCAGTGTCCATTGATTACCACTCTCTGTCTTCTCCCCCTCAACCACCCCTTTATCCATAGTAGCAATTTGCCTCCAATGTCACACTGCTCCAATTTGTGTAGCAGTCTTCCATATGCAACAGTATCAAAAGCCTTTCTAAGATCCAAGTATATAATATCAAAGCTATTCCCTGCATCCAGTTCTTTTGCGACTGCATCATAATATCCAATCAAATTGGTCAGGCAAGACTTCCCCTTAACAAAACCATGCTGTGTCCGAGCTATAATTGAAGTCTTGTCTAAATGATCCTGCAGTGCTTCTTTAACCAGTGCCTCCATTAACTTTCCTGGAACAGAAGTTAAGCTCACAGGTCTATAATTACTTGTGTCAGCCTTTGATCCTCCTTTGTGAATTGGGGTCACATTTGCACATTTCCAGTCTATGGGTACCTCCCCTGAGTCCAAGGAAGCTCTCATAATTATGGCTAAGGGTTTGCTTACTTCCTTTGCTGCCTCCTTTAATATAACTGGATAGATCCCATCCACCCCGGGTGCCTTTCTTGTGTTTATCTTCAACAGTTTCTCCTCCACTTTACTCCCAGTTATTTCAGATTCTGTAGCTTACTGCTAGAGTTGAATACACCTCTGGCATTCCCCTCGCTGTATAACTCCTCATGTGTGAATGTCGATGCAAAATATTCATTTAGTTTGTTAGCTACCTGAGCAGGATCATCAACAGTTGACCCATCAATATCAAGTGGACCAATCTGATTCATCCCCTTCCTTCTAGAGTTTACGTAAGTAAAGAACTCTTTGCTGTTTTTCTTTGCATCCCTTGCCAAGGATTTCTCGTAATCTGCCTTCGCCTGCCTAACCTCCTTTGTAACTTGGTTGCATATCAACTTGTATCTATCATAGGCTTCTGTGTCATGTGTTAATGTGTAAGTATCCCATGCATTTTTCTTCTCTGCCATATGCCTCATTAGTTCATCTGACATCCATTTTGGCCTAAACCTTGAACAATATTTCTTAGTTGGTATGTAAAGCCTAATAGCTTCCAAGATTAATTCTTTGAATGCTTCCCATTTTGAATTTGCTGTTGGTAACATCATCAATTGGTCCCACTGTATAGAATTTAAATACTGTCTCAGTCCATCGTAGTCACCTTTACGGAAGCAATAACCCTTCCCTTTACCCCTAATGGTAGTTACCTCTTTGAGTAAATCCCACTTCAGCACACTGTGATCACTGCCACCTAGTGGTTCATATATCTGCAGATTCTTAATGCATGAAGAATCACTGCTGATAATCAAATCAAGAGTATTACTCCCTCTAGTTGCTTCCCGAACATGCTGATGTAGAAAACAATCATCCAATAAATCCACAAAAGCCCTGCTAGTGTGTGAGTAACCAGCTCCCAAATTCCAGTCAATATCTGGGAAATTAAAATCTCCCATTATAAGACTCTCTGATTTACTGGCCCACTCTATTTCCCTGTACAGTTCCTTATTATACTCATCAGAGTCATTAGGCCTATAGCACACTCCTACTCTCAATTTTGATCTCCCAATGCTTATGTCACACCAAACTGACTCAACACTGCACTGTCCAGCAATGTCGACTGGCTTCACTTCCTTGGTTTTTATGTGTTTCTTAACTAATAGCCTAACCCCTCCCCCCTTCCTATCCTGTCTATCCTTTCTGCAGACGTTGTACTCCCCAAATTGCAGTTCTGCATCCCTTATATCTGTGTGACACCATGTCTCTGATATCCCAACAATATCTGCCTTTGATGTTTTGAGCAATACCTCAAATTCATCAAATTTATTTACTAAACTCCTAGCATTGGTGTACACGCAAGTATACCTGCACCTGTTTCTATTCTTAGCTACCCTAACACAACCCATGTGTTTACTTTACTGCAATGGCTCCCAGCAGTCTCTGAAATATCATGCATCTTGTTTTTCAGGCTTCTGCTCATTCTAATAGAAGCAGTGCAAGAATCTCTTTTACCTCTGCCAGTGGCTACTGTCAATCTACTGGTCTTTGTCTCCCCCCAAGCTAGCAGTTTTCCGACCCACCTAACACTGCCTCAATAGCATCAGCAAATATTCTTGCACCCTTTCTATTTAAGTGTATCCCATCCCTGTAGAAGCAATCTCTCCTGTTAACAAGTACAGTCCAGGCTGAAAAAAATTCTACCCCTTGAGCCTTGCACAATCTTTCCAGGGCCGAATTGATCGCCAAGGCTCTTCATATCATACTCTTACTCATACTCTTTATCATACTCTTAACAGGGAGCTAAGTGATTTTGTAATATATGAGAGCAAAGTGGAGGAGAAATTGTTGAAGTTGAATATAAGGAAGGCACCTGGGGTCAATGGGATCTATCCAATTATATTAAAGGAGGCAGCAAAGGAAGTAAGTAAACCTTTAGCCATAATTGTGAAAGCTTCCATAGACTCAGGGGAAGTCCCCGTGGACTGCAGAAATGCAAATGTGTCCCCAATTCACAAAGGGGGATCAAATGGTGACACAGGTAATTACAGACCTGTTAGTCTAACTTATGTTCCAGGGAAAATAATGGAGTCACTGGTTAAGGAAGCGATGCTGGATCATCTAGACAAGACTGCAGTTATAGTTCAGACATGGCATGGGTTTGTTAAGGGGAAGTCTTGTCTGACAAATTTGATTGGATACTATGATGCATTCACAAAGGAATTGGATGCAAAGAATAATTTTGATATCGTATACTTGGATTTTAGGAAAGCTTTTGATACTGTGGCACGTGGAAGACTACTGTACAAATTGGAGCACTATGGAATTAAGAGCAAGTTGCTGCAATGGATAAAAGGATGGTTGAGTGGGAAAAGACAGAGAGTGGTTATCAATGGACACCACTCTTATTGGTCTAATGTTTCGGCGTTGGGCCCATTGATATTTTTGGTATTTATCAATGATATTGATGAAGGTATATCAGGGTTAATGTCTAAGTTTGCAGACGATACGAAGGTTGGCAGGGTTGTTAATGGCAGTAATGATAGTACGCTACTGCAACAAGATGGGCTGAGAGGTGGCAGCCGAAGTTTAATCTTGACAATTGTAAAGTACTGCATATGGTTAGCTGTAACCTCAAAGTAACGTATCAGCTGGTTTGTACTACACTCAGGGTAGTGGAGAATGAAAACGACCTGGGAGTAATTGTGAAGTCAGATAAGAAGTTTTCTGAGCAGTGCAGATGGTTTGCAAGAGTAGCTCATGGGGTCTTGTCAATGATATATAGGAATTTTGTTATCAGGGATAAGGGGGTGATTGTCCCTTTGTATAAGGCAATGGTCAGGCCACACCTTGAGTACTGTATACAGGTCTGGAGGCCTCATTGTAGGAAAGATGTAGAGCTGCCGGAACGAGTATAGAGAAGGACAGGGAGATTTGTGTGTGGAAAAAAGTGTTGGTGTTACCAAGAAAGGCTTAAGTTCTGCAAATTATTCCTCAAATTCCTAAGACTTGTTACAAACAAAACTAATTTGTTTGTAACAAGTGTTAGGAATTAGCTAACCTTGAAAAATATATCCAAGAATTGAAAAACATGTTTTTGCTAAGTACAGTACACTTTTACCATTTTCTTCTGCCGTAAAAAAATTATTTTGGCAAAGGTAAAGAAAGCCAACATGAGAACCAAGGCAAACGATGGGAAATTTACTGGACAAACTGATATGTCGCTGCTGCAGTTTCTACTTCCATTCTCAGTAAACAAATGGTGCGTGTTATTAGTAGCGGCAGTAGAAGTCGAGAATGATATATTGATTGACACTTAGGCGTGACAGATGATGTACTGATTGGTGCGTGAACACAACAGACGATAAAGTCATAGCATTAAGAGAGTGATTAATTTATGATAGGCATATATGTAAAAAAATTTTCGTTATTTTCCTATTATTTCCTAACCTTTAAAGTTGGGTAAGAAAACCTTTTCCTGTTTTTTTTCCTAACCTAACGTTTAAGGTCAGGTTAGGAAATATAAAGAAAAAAAAAATAAAGAAACCTTGTTAAAATTTCAGAACAGGGTATGCACTCCAGTGTAACATAACCTAACCGTTTTTTTAATAGCTGCTTGAATCTGTCCGAATTACAGTGTAAACTAACCTAATCTTTTTTCACTAGCCAAAAATCAAAGGTTCGGTTAGGAAACCTAACTTTAAAAATGTACAAAGAAATCAGTAATATGGTTTTTTAATAGCAAAAACACTCATGAACTTCAATAATTTGCTTTTAATAATGAGAAAAAACTAATCATTACATCATCTGTCATGCCTATGTAATCAATCAATATATTATTCTCGACTTCTATTGCTGCCCGATAACATGCACTGCCTATTTACTGAGAATGCAGGGAAAAACTGTGGTAGCGGAAAACCAGTTTTTCTGGTTAGCTGCGGTTCTTGTGTTGGTTCTTGTGTTGTTTTCTTTATCTTAGCCATTATTTGATTAATGAATGAGTGAATAATTTACAGCCACTCCCTGGCTTACATAATACTTAATTTATGGAAATTTGACTTGATGCAAGTTTTTGCTGGCTGGTGCAAACTTAAAAAAATCATGGAAACTTATTTTGCATCCCGTAGGAATAAATGGAGGTATAGTGAAAATATCGTTATGTAAATCCAATAACACATTTGGTTTTTTTGGCAATTCATTCCAAAACCTTGGAAGTCAAAATTTTTGTTTATAACTAACTTATTTATCTCTCTACAAGGTCATTTTTATAATGGAAATTGCACTACACTTTCATGGTTATCATATGTTCCGTTATAAGAATCAGTTTTTGAACGCCTTTGTGATATTTTTCTAAAACACATTTCTGGAGGTCACTACCATAAAACAATACAAATAATATGCACTTTCCGGTTTATTGGGTTTTTCTGTTAGTGGAATCTATTACAAATGGGTAGTAAACTCGATCTTATTGCATTTACGATAATACTGATAACTGGAATTCTGTGGGTTTTTACGTTACAATATTATGGTGAACTTCACTGAAATCTTCAACCATATAAAACACATGAATAAATTTTCAGAATTTTCTCTTCATTCCTAATTACTTATTACAATGGTGAAGGGAAAGGGACCAACAGAAAGTGCAAGTGCTAGGAAATGAAACAAAATTGATTTAGAAATGAAGATGATTAATTACGAAGCAGGACAAAGTTTGTCATCTATTGCACACAATCAGGTCTTGCTGCTTCAACAGTGAATACTATTTTAAGGGACAGTTTAAAAAGAGCGCGTATAAAAGAATATGTTAAAGGATCAACGCATTTACGATCAACAGTGATCACAAAACAGCTTTCAGGTGCTGTGTAAAAGGTGTAAGAGCTGTTAATAATATTGATGGAAAATCAGATTCAGAAGCAAGTGCCCCTGAGTCCAATGGCCATTCAAGCAAAAGCAAGAAGTATTTATGAAGATATTAAGGATAAGTACGGCAAACCCCAAGCCAAGTTCATGGTAAGCAACGGGTGGTTTAATAGGTTCAAGCATCGCACTGGTTTCCAAAACATTAAAGTATGCAGTGAAGTTGCCACTGCCGATTCTGCAGCTGCAGATAAATTTTGTGATGTGTTGGAAAAAACCCCTTCTAAATCTCCACAGCCCTCAACTTCAGCGACGTACTCATCAACTGGAGAGTTAATTCTGGCAACAATGCTCGAAAGGTAAAACTTGCTGACATTATGCCTGTCTCCTCTCTTTTTGTAATTTTATAATTTTGAAATTTTTGTAATTTTGTACACTTTAATTTTTCCTGCACACAAGATAAAAAAATTGAATAAATAATTCTATTTACATGTTCATCAAACATTTCTTTTTTGCTTCAATCAAATTTGCAAGTGCTGCATGTAAGCATTTAAGGAAATTCCGACTTACATAGAGTTCCACGGAATGCAACTCTTACTTAAGTCGGGGAGTGGCTGTATTCTTCTTAACAGAATGTTTCATTTTGAATAAAAAAATAATTTTTATTCTTGAATAAAATAACTACTTTTTTTTTTGTTTATTTTGAATAAATTTTTCCAACACTGTGGTTATGAGGAACATGGGCAGATTAAATGTCAACCTCAGGGCTCATAGCATTGGCTGGAATGAGATGAGTGGTTATGGGATGGCAGAAGAAGAAGGCCCATAGACTAAATTAATAGTCTAAATGCCAATTTCTTGGGAAAGAAAGTTGAGTATCAATTCCTGGTTTGTCTGAAGCTCTAGCAGCAGGATTGGAAATGTGCTTACTGTAGTTGGCAAGTTTGGAGGTTGTATAATGAGAAAAAGTTGTAATGATGTGAAAGTTTGTCATTTGCTTAGAAAAGAAATGAGGTCCAGGTAAAATTGAAGCTTCAGCAGCTGAGGAGAGTGATAATGAAGGTTGTTTAACAGGAACATTGGCTTTTGTCTGATCAATGCTGGTTAACTTGAAGGATATGTTACTTACGTTGCTGCCCACTCACTGGATTTATGACAGAGAATAATTTTTTTTTATATTTTTTTATTTGATTTGACCCTTCTCCATCTCCCTGTCATTATATATTTGGTGACAGAGTTTCTCAATCATTTTTGCAAAACCTCAGTTTTTTTCTGTCTTTTTATTATTTTTTTTTTCCCCATAAAAATAGTAAGTTACTTTAAAATTGGATTTATTTTAATTTTTCAAATTTCTGCTTATTTCCATTAACAGATTTACTGTTAAGTGTGCTGTGTGGTAGTCTACATTGGAAAATAACACACAATAATGGTGTCATTCTCTGTTCATTAATTTCATAATACTTGTGTAGTGGGAAGCTAATTAACAATGCCTTTCAGGCAGATACCAAAGAAATTTGATGTAATAAGATTTCAGGAGAATATATGTGCAAGATTTTCATAAAATATGAAAAAAGGTAACACATTTGCCTTGTGCACCCTATGAAGATGTGATTTCTAAACTTAAGGCAGTGGGAAACATGATGTAATCAGACATTTGTAAGCAGATAAGCATAATGATAGTGTGCAGTGCAAAGAATGAAATGCAAAATTGGATAATGCATTTCATGGTGACAGTGTTGTCATATATAACAAATGGGTATTTGCATTGTTTGTCTTAGAACATATCTTCCTCTGAGGTGGTCTAATCATTCAGGCATGTTGTTCAGAATTGTTTCCTAAGAGTGAATTAGCAAAAAGATAAGGTTGTGGAAGAACCAAAACAGGCATTGTTAGCAAAACTGTATAAATAGCATTAGCACATGATGCAAGGAAGCAAGCTTATATAACATCAGCCAAAAAGAATAATAAAAAAACCCCCCTAAATTCACCCATCCACTCGCTCCAAATGTTTGTCTAGTTCTGCCTTGAATCTATTTAAGCTATCAATTTCTACAATGACAGATGGAAGTTTATTCCGGCAATGAACCACCCCCTGGCTGAAGGCAAACTTCCGCACATCTATCCTACATCTGTCTTTCATCAGTTTGAATTTATGCCCTCTCAGGTGATTATTCTGAGCAAGAGGAAGAATCCCATCAGCATTCAGCATGCTCAAACCATTCAAGGCTTTATACACCTCAATCAGATCACCTCGCAGGTGCCCAGTCTCCAGACACTATAATTTGCAAAACTTAAGCCTTTCTTCGTAAGAGTAACCCTTTGTTCCACTCACTAATCTTGTTGCCCGTCTGTACTCATTCCAACAGCTCTACATCCTTCTTAAAATGCGGCCTGACTATTGCATTATACAAGGGGATAATCACCTCCTTATCCCTGCTAGAAAAATTCCTGTATATATCCTTGACAAAACACTATGACTCTTGCAGACTGTCTGCTCAGAAAACTTCATATCTGCCTACACAATTACTCCCATGTCCTTTTCACTCTCTACCACTGTCAGTGTAGTACCACGCAGTTGATATATGTGTGTGTGTGAAGCCGACCGGGCTAGCCGAGTGGGTAAAGTACCTGCCCGGCAACCCAAAGGTCGCGGGTTCGATTCCCGCCTCGGGCTTGGATCAAAGTACTGCAAAAACCTTGGGAGGTGCAATATGGCCACAGAAGCCGATGCGCCAACAACTACCAAATCAAAAAAAAAAAAAAAAAAAAAGTTGATATGTTATTCTAGGGGTTACTGCTTCCCATATGCAGTACTTTACATTTGTCAATGTTAAGCTTCAGTTGCCACCTCTCAGCCCATCTGCTCAACTTTTCTAGATCCTGTTGCATCAGCGTACTGTCATTAGTGTCATTAACAAACATGCCGACCTTCGTATCATTTGCAAACTTGGACGCTAAGCCTGATATACCATAATCAATATCATTAATGAATACAGAAAACAACAATGGACCCAACACTTAACTCTAGTGGACTCCACTAATAACATTAGTCCACGAAGAGCAGTGTCCATTGATTACCACTCTCTGTCTTCTCCAACTCAACCATCCCTTTATCCATAGCAGCAATTTGCTTCCAATGCCACACTGCTCCAACTTGTGCAGCAGTTTTCCATGAGCAACAGTATCAAAAGCCTTTCTAAGATCCAAATAGAGTCGAACGTCCCTATAACAAATTCAATAAATGCGGCAAAAAAATTCATTATAGAGAAATTTCGTTATACAGAGAATATCTTTTTTATTAGAAATTGTTATCTAATTAGAAAATGAAAACGAATCTACATTTATTTTTAATGTATTTTTTTTCAAAAACATACTTATTTAAATTATGTTTACACAATTTTCGCCGGTAAATATCACAAATTAAAAAAATCTGTAATTTTCGTTTGCACAGTACAATTAAAAAATTGTCTGATTCTCAAAGAAAACCTCACATTTGTTCAGAGCATTAAAAGCATTATCAGGAACATTTTTAACAAAACTGTAGACCCATACGAACCATTTTAAAAGCGTTAATCATTTGTTCGCGAGTTGGCTTTTCTGCGGGTTGGTCTGATGCGTCTTCAGCATCATCGTTAATTTCTTCGTGATCATAGTCGCATCTAACACTGTTCAGCAGTATTACATCTTCATTTGGATGTTCTGCTGTGATCTACATAAACATAACTATCCAGTGTTATTTCATTTTCAATGTTTCCAGACGATTCTAATGTCCAAAAGTTTTTCAGTTGTGAAAGGGGTAGTTCATCTTGTTCGTCCAGTCGTTGTTCGACTTCTGTATTCAATTCAAATCCCGCTTTCGAAAAACAATTTTGAATAGTGTATTCAGTGACATCGTTTGTCCAAACTTTTCCCAGTTCAGAGATGCAATCTCTAAGGTTAATTGTAACCTCCAAGTTTCTATTTTCTGATAACGCATTGACAATCTTCATTATTATTCTCTTTCGATAATGAAATTTAAAATTTTTAATAATGCCTTGGTCCATTGGCTGGAGTTTTGACATTATGTTTGGTGGTAAAAACAACTTCGCACTTTTAAGTTTGGCAGAAATATTGGCAGGATGTGCCGGACAGTTGTCAGTTGCCAATACAATTTTCCTTTTTTCTTTTGTTATACGCTTGTCTAGTTTTAATATCCATTCTTCAAAAATATCACTTGTCATCCATGTTTTTTTATTAAAAGGTTTAGTCAACTTCCAAAGATTTTGTGCCTCTAAAACATCTTGGATTTTTTGATATTCTGATGACTAAAAGTTTTAATTTTTCACTTCCTGTCATATTTGCTCCAACTGGCACAGTGATTCTTTCTTTGCTTTGTTTTCTGCCAAAACATTTATCATCATTAAAAGCAAGTGTATTCAACTCTAGCAGTAAGCTAGAGAATCTTGTAATAACTGAGAGTAAAGTGGAGGAGAAATTGTTGAAGATAAACACAAGAAAGGCACCTGGGGTGGATGGGATCTATCCAGTTATATTAAAGGAGACAGCAAAGGAAGTAAGCAAACCCTTAGCCATAATTATGAGAGCTTCCTTGGACTCAGGGGAGGTACCCACAGACTGGAGATGTGCAAATGTGACCCCAATTCACAAAGGAGGATTAAAGGCTGACACAAGTAAGTATAGACCTGTGAGTTTAACTTCTGTTCCAGGAAAATTAATGGAGGCACTGGTTAAAGAAGCACTGCAGGATCATCTAGACAAGACTTCAGTTATAGCTTGGACACAGCATGGTTTTGTTAAGGGGAAGTCTTGCCTGACCTATTTGATTGGATACTATGATGCAGTCACAAAAGAACTGGATGCAGGGAATAGCTTTGATATTATATACTTGGATTTTAGAAAGGCTTTTGATACTGTTGCACATGGAAGACTGCTACACAAATTGGAGCAGTGTGACATTGGAGGCAAATTGCTGCTATGGATAAAGGGGTGGTTGAGGGGGAGAAGACAGAGAGTGGTAATCAATGTACACTGCTCATCGTGGACTAATGTTATTAGTGGAGTCCCTCAGGGCTCAGTGTTGGGTCCATTATTGTTTTCTGTATTTATAAATGATATTGATGATGGTATATCAAGCTTAATGTCCAAGTTTGCAGACGATACAAAGGTTGGCAGGGTTGTCAAGGACACTACTGACACTATGCTGCTGCAACAGGATCTGGAAAGGTTGAGCAGATGGGCTGAGAGGTGGCAAATGAAGTTTAACATTGACAAATGTAAAGTACTACATATGGGGAAACAGCAACCCCAGAGCAACGTATCAACTCTGTGGTATTACACTGAGAGTGGTAGAGAATGAAAGGGACCTGGGGGTGGTTGTGCAGGCAGATATGAAGTTCTCTGAGCAGTGCAGACGGGCTGCAAGAGTAGCTCATGGTGTATTGTCAATGATATATAGGAATTTTTCTAGCAGGGATAAGGAGGTGATTATTCCCTTGTATAATAAAAGATAATAATTGAAAGATATAATACCTGAAAAGATAATAAAGAAAAGAAAAGATAATAACTGAAAGATATAATATAATAAAAGATAATAACTGAAAGATGAAACTGAAAAATATAATAACTGAAAGGGTAGCCGTGGGGATAAGCACCGGACCGCCAGTAACAACGACATGGGTTCCGAGCCTCGGAAAAAGAAAATAAAATTTTTAACGGAGGGGTGAAATGGGAGTGGTGTGTGTTTTTTTTTTTTTTTTTTTTTTTTGGCTGATGCTGAATAAGCTTGCTTTCTTGCGTCATATGCCTCTATTAATGCTAATGCTAATAAGGCAATGGTTAGCCAGCCTTGAGCCAGCGGGTGGTTGATTGGTGGAACAGACTTCCATCCCTTGTTGTGGAAATTGATAGCCTAAATAAGTTTAAGGCTCAGTTGGACAGGTCTGGAGGCCTCATTTCAAGAAGGATGTAGAGCCGCTGGAACGAGTATAGAGAAGGGCAACAAGATTGGTGAATGGAATGAAGCTCTTACAAAGAAAGGCTTAAGTTTTGCAAATTAGTGTCTGGAGACCAGGTACCAGCGAGGTGATCTGATAGAGGTGTATAAAGCCTTGAATGTTTGAGCCTGCTCAGTGCCGATGGGATTCTTCCTCTTGCTCAGAATAATCACCTGAGAGGGCATAAATTGAAATTGAGGAAAGACAGATGTAGGATAGACGTGCGGAAATTTGCCTTTAGCCAGCGAGTGGTTGGTTGGTTGGTGGAACAGACTTCCATCCCTTGTCGTGGAAGTTGATAGCCTAAATAAGTTTAAGGTTCAGCTCGACAGGTATTTCGAATGAACAGAGGGGTGAAGTAGAAGTTGTTTTTTTTTTTTTTTTTTTTTTGGCTGATGCTGCATAAGCTTGCTTTCTTGTATCAAATGCCTCTACTAATGCTAAAGTGTTCTATTCAGTAAACATTTAAAGAATAAACCCATTTCGTCAGCATTAAAAACATCCTTATGCTCATTTCTTCCAAAATCTTCTTTAAGGTATTGTTCCTCCAACTGTTGCAATCTTCTTCGCTTACATTAACACTTTCTCCATAAATAACCTTTTCCACAATTCTGTGGCGCTTCTTAAATTTATCTAGCCGCCCAGTTCTTGCATTAAATTCTGTATGTCTAAGGGACTGTGCAAATTTCAGAGTTTGTTGCTTAATTATTAGGTCCGATATTGGCATATTCTTTTCACGTATCATTTGCCCCCATTTTAGAACAACTTTATCAACATCTTCGTATATATGCAACTTAATTCGCTTCTTGTCTGCTCCTCCTTCAATTGCATTTAAAATCGATTCTCGATTTTTTTAAAATCGTAGATAAACTGTTTGCAGATATGCCATATTTCTCTGCAACATCTTTTTTTCTTAAAACCCTGGTCAATATCATAACAATCTTTGCTTTATTATTAATACTTTAAATACTTTCTCTTTGACATTGTTTCAGCAATTGTAAAGATTACTCAAATGCAGCTCTTGCCGATACACACACCACCAACTTCGCTGCGCTGGCCATATAGTGAATTGTTAGTACCGCCTACTCAATGACGTTCGCTTGCCAAGTCAACAGTATCACTCACTTTGAAGAAATATACAACTTTGTGAATTTCTTTTATTCTGCTTTCATTCATATATGCACAAAATAAAATTTATGATTAACGTATGCTGTATGTTACTTTTCAAAAAAAAAAAAAAAATCATGAAAACCATCTACTGGGAGTCCAGTTAGACGAGAACGGACATATCATCATATAATGATTGACATGAAGGTCACGTGGTACAGTTGAGGTGAGAAACGAATGTCACTCATTAGGTGTTACTAAAAACCGACTATGGTAGCATTCTGTGTATTTCTGCTGCAGCATACTAAAGGTTTATCACAGCGAATTTTGTTTTCCCCTGAGCCAACATCAATTTACAAATCTACCCTATTTATTGTAAAGTTTAAGACCAATTTTAAGGAAACTCATTTGGTTTAATAACTGTAACAAAAATGAAACAAAGACCCTCCTACCGGTGTCAATGGCCAAAAGTGTTCACTAAAAGGATTATTATTTAATTCCAGATGTTAATGCGCAATTTCGGAAGGAAGGAGGCAGTATATTCGAGTGGCTGTTTAGCAGTAAAAGCTTGAAAATGCTTTTACTAATTTTTTTTAAAAATTCGTTATAGAGAGACTAACACTTCGTTATATGGGGTTAATTTTACATTTAATTTCGTTTCAAGGTGCAATGTTTTGCGAAAAAATCCGTAATATAGAGAAATTCGTTAAATAGAAGTTCGTAATAGAGAAGTTCCACTGTATATGATATCAACATTATTCTTTGCATCCAGTTCCTTAGTGACTATATCATAATATCCAATCAAATTGGTCAGACAAGACTTCCCCTTAACAAACCCATGCTGTGTTCAAGCTATAACTGAAGTCGTCTATGTAATCCTGCAATGCTTCTTTAACCAGTGCCTCCATTAATTTCCCTGGAACAGAAGTTAAACTAACAGGTCTGTAATTACCTGTGTCTCCCTTTGATCCTCCTTTGTGGATTGGGGTCACAATTGCACAACTTCAGTTCATGGGTACCTCCCCTGAGTCTGAGGAAGCTCCCATAATTATGGCTAAGGGTTTGCTTACTTCCTTTGCTGCCTCCTTTAATATAACTGAATAGATTCCATCCACCCCAGGTGCCTTATGTTTATCTTCAACGATTTCTCCTCCATTTTACTCTCAGTTATTACAAGATTATCTAGCTTACTGCCAGAGTTTAATTCACCTCTGGCATTCCCCTCCCCGAATAACTCCTCATGTGTGAATGTAGATGCAAAATATTCATTTAGTTTGTTAGCTACCTGAGCAGGATCATCAACAGTTGAACCATCGATATCAAGTGGACCAATCTGATTCATCCTCTTTCTTCTAGAGTTTACATCAGTAAAGAACTCTTTGCTGTTTTTCTTTGCATCCTTTGCCAAAGATTTCTTGTAATCTGCTTTTGCCTGCCTAACCTCCTTTGTGACTTGGTTACAGACCAGCTTATATCTATCATAGGCTTCTGTGTCACCTGTTAATTTATATCTATCCCATGCAGTTTTCTTCTCTGTCACATGTCTCATTAGTTCATCTGACATCCATTTAGGTCTAAATCTTGAACAATATTTCTTAGTTGGTATGAAAAGCCTAGTACCTTCCAAGATTAATTCTTTGAATGTTTCCCCATTTTGAATTTGCTGTTGGTAAATCATCAGTTGGTCCACCGTATAGAATTTAAATACTGTCTCAGACCACTGTAGTCACCTTTACGAAAGCAAAAACCCTTCCCTTTACCCCTGATGGTAGTTACCTCTTTGAGTAAATCCCACTTCAGCACTCTGTGATCACTGTCACCTAGTGGTGCCTTTATCTGCAAATTCTTAATGCATGAAGAATCACTACTGATAATCAGATCAAGAATATTACTCCCTCTAGATGCCTTCCGAAGATGCTGCTGTAGAAAACAATCATCCAATAAATCCACAAAAGCCTTGCTAGTGTGTGAGTGACCAACCCACAAATTCCAGTCAATCTCTGGGAAATTAAAATCCCCCATATCTCAGATTTACTGGCCCACTCTGTTTCTCTGCACAATTGCTCATTATATTCATAAGATTCATTATACCTATAACACACACACACCTATCTCATTTTTCCTTTCCCAGTACTTATATCACACCAAACAGACTCAACGTTGCATTGTCCACCCACATCAATTGGATGCACTTCCTTAGATTTCATGTGTTTCTTAACTAACAGCATAACCCTCCTCCCTTTGTACCCTGTCTATCTTTTCTGTAGACATTGTACTCCACAAATTCCAATACTGCACTGCTTATGTCTGTGTGACACTATGATTGATATCCCAACAATATCTACCTTTGATGTGTTGACTAGCACTTCAAGCTCATCAGATTTATTAACTATACTCCTAGCATTGAGGTACATTCACCTGTTTCTACTCTTAGTTACCCTAACACAGCCCATGTATTTACCTGTTCCACTATGACTTCCAGCAGTCCTGGATATCCTCATCGCCTTGCTTTCCATGTTCTGTTCATTTCAATAGAAGTAGTGCAAGAATCATTTTCACCTCTGCCCGCGCTACTCTTAATCTATTAGTCCGTGTGTCCCCCCAAGCTAGCAGTTTTCCAACCCACCTAACTCTGCTTCGATAGCATCAGCAAATATTCTTGAACCCTTTCTATTTAAGTGTATCTCATCCCTGTAGGAGCAGTCTCTCTTGTTAACAAGCACAGGCTAGGCTGAGAAAAATTCTGCCTCTTGAGCCTTGCAAAATCTCTCCTGGGCTGAATCGATCGACAAGGCTCTCATCATATACTCTCTCCTATTGTGTCTCGGCAGAATTGCAGACACTTTCAAATTCAACCCTAACTCGCGGCTTCTTTTCAGCATTGACTTGTACTTGTTAAGTAATTCCACTTGTCTCCTATTCTTAATATCATTAGTGCCAATGTGTATAACAATATCACCCTTTGTGCCCTTAAAAGATGATATCTGCTCTACAACGTCATCAACCTTTGCCCCTGGCAGACACACCCTGGTCCTGTTCCACCTATCCTTTTTGCACAATATGTTTCCCATTTCCCTGACAATAGTCACTGACAACAACTAGTTCCTTTGGGACCAGCACATTCTGCCTTGGGGGTTGCCACTGTGTTGCATGATGTTCAGGTGCAAGCTCTGGCATTGATGTGTGCAGCTGAGAGCTTCATGGGCCTCTCAATTTAAATCCTTTGAGGGCATCCTCCCTGTCCTTCAAGTTCTCATATAGGCCCATAACAACGCTGAGTTCGTGCCCGATTTCCTCACACTCCTTACATTGTGCACACACGAAGACATTCCCCTTGGCAGTATCATGTCCCGTTTTTGATTGCTCCACAAACATCAAAATAGCAGTGCATTTCAAAAGACTGATTCGGAGGACAACCCCCCTCCCAAAGTTCTCCCCTGAGCCACAGCACTTCCATTAGTTTGAGCCTTTTGCTTTGCTTTTCTGGTCTGAGTCATGGTTTGTGTTCAATTTCAAATAAAATAGCAATACAAAATGTAACCTTAAACGTATATACCAATGCAGTTATAACACTATATATATGTATTTCGGTATCGAATATTATCTCCAAGTTACGTTTTATGATTTTCTTATCTCCTGTCAACTTATATGTATTAATTTATGTTACGTTTGTAAAAACTAGGTTGTTATATTTATTTAGTTAAAAAAGTACAATTTAATTTAGAATGAAATTTAATAAGATTTGTAAATTTTACTGATTAATTGATACTACTACTATACTCGCTATGTAGTATTCCGTTAAACCTTACGCTGTCTAGTTCGGTGTATACGTTGTATCTTATAACAATGATGGCAAGTTATGAATGGTAAATCTACGGACATGAGGTATTAATTACTTTCCAAATCGGGCTATCTAAATTCAAAATAAACCTCGGAGCTTGACTAGGTCTATAAGCAAAAATAGATAGGGAAAGAAGAGGGAGTGATGGTTCTGAAAAATTGGCAATTTTTTATTCTACAGATGGCTCTAATCAAAGTGATTCCAAGCTATATTGTGTTGTCGTGATCTTTTGTAATTAAAAAAAAATAAATAAAATAATTCAAGCTGAAAGAAGCTTGCTCTTAGTGCTAACATTGGAAGGTGACTATATCATGCAACGTTGGACATCTTCTGAATAACCAGAATGTATGTGGGATTCCTTCAAAAATATGTTTGGCACTTAGTGTTGATAATGCACCTGTTATGGTAATCCTAAAAACTGGAATAGCATGAGTATTAAAAGAGATTGAGCAGTTGGTGGTAATAGACTGTCCTCATCATTTTATTAATTTGTGTGATGAAAAGGGTGCTGTATGCCTTCCTGTGAAAGGGGATTAAAATTTGATGGACATTTGCTACTACCTAGAAAGAAGTGCCAAAAAGAAAGATGGATTTAAAGAACAACTAACTGATGCATGCCAGTGAAGTAAAAATGATTTTGAAGCATATGCATGCATGTTGATAGTTGCTACTACCTAGAAAGAAAAAAATGCTAAAAGGAAAGGTATATTTAAACAGTTCTAACTGATGCATGCCAATTGAAATAAAAAAACATTTTTTTGAAGCATGTATATACACATTGTCTTTGGTTAAATGTGTAACTAGACTTTAAACAGCTTTAAGCAGACAAGTCTGTTTAAAGAAGAGTTTACAAGTGATGAGCACCTTTAACTTTGAAAAGCAATGTGAGCACTTTTCAGAGTTATCAAATTGAAAGTTACCAATCAGTCACTAGTGAGTGGCACTGATTCATGTTCAAATTCAACCCATGATCCAAAAGTTTTGAAAGAAGGCAAATTGAAATCAAGAACTTTTGAAAATTGTAAACTATAAAAAAAAAAAAAAAAAAAAAAAAAAAAAAGCAATCCCAAACAGACAAAGAAAGCTAATAATTGTAGGCATGTTTTCCTCACTTGTTCAGAAAGTCTATGTTTCTCTCTTTTGGCTTGAATAAAGCAGTTTGCTTGTTTCTTTTAAATGTTAAATAAATAATATTGAAGTCAATACTACTAGATATGTTGAAGAATGTTATGTGCAAATTATTATGCAAACAGTTTAAATCTACCTCTTCCATTTTGGGGGCGCCTATGTAGTCGGGTAGGCAGGAGCAGCAGTGCGTAGCACACGCTTCTTGATTAGACCGGGGTTCGAGCCCGTGACCACGAAATACGGAGGATGCAGAAAGGTCAGAGAATGACCACCGCATATCCCTGGAGCAATATGGCCTTAGTTGCTAATACTCCTAAAAACCAAAACAACAACAAAATACATTTTGGGAGTTGATTACCATAGTGGACTAAACCAGCTGGAGTCATAGGCATTTCTACTCCTAAGAACACAGAGAATCAAACAACAGGTGAAGATTCTGTTCTTTTGTTCAGTGAGGAACCAATTCATTGATGCATATGACTAATTGGTGTACAAATTCTCATTGAAAAATGTTATAAATGTCAAGGTAGTACAAACTTCATCAACTAGCAGTGCGTTTTCAAAATTGAAATTTTTTTTGCATGGAAGTTTCCAGTGCTTCTTTGTGTTGTTAAAGATAAATGGACGAAGCAGTAGATGTTTTGCAGCATCAGTTCTGTCAGTTTTGGTGTGAGAACCTTCCAGATGCTATTAAGAAAGAATTGATGTATAGTGGTTCTTGGTTGGAGAGCTGACAAGTGCACAAGGAAGGTTGAAATATAACAAATTATTCCTAGTCATGCTTGGCATTTTAACAAATTTTCATAGCAACTGCTGGGCATAAGAGATTATTCAGTCAAGTTAGAAAACCCAATACTGAGTTCAAATCTTTTCTTTCTGGTGAAGCTTTGGAAATGCTCCTGACAGCCAAATCTAGACAGCAGGGTCAATGTTATGAATGAACTTTGACTCAACATTTCTGAGGAGGGTGCTGTTGCAAATCCCTGAAAAAATGTCTTTCTTGAAGACATTTTTTCAGGGATTAAATATTTGGATTCTATTAGCTGAATTCTTTTTTTCTGTCTGTTATTCTATTAGCTGAATTCTTTTTTTCTTTTTTTTTTTCTGAATTCATTTTTCTGTCTGTGGATTTCTATTTGGATTCTATTAGGCATTAATAGATTAATGTCTAATAGAATCCAAATAGAAATCCACAGACAGAAAAATGTTAGATAAACTAATGTTTAAAAGCATGCCATACTGGTAAACAATCCTATCTTTGTATTTTTTTATATAATATGTATTTTGCTAGTAAACTTTAAAATTATAGTATATAGTTAAACTTAAAAAAAAAAAAAAAAACTTTGTTTTTCTAAGATCTACTTCTCTTCTCTTTTTTTGTGGGGGGGGAGACTGCTTTTTGAAAAGAACATTCTGTTTTTCATCTGTTTTGTCCTTAAAAACCTGTTTTCCTCCTCCTTTTTTACAAATGCTAGTTTTTTGAAAGGTAAAAGTTGGCAACTATTGCTGTGTTAGTTAGCATTGTGTTAGTTTGTATTACAACATTAAGATGGCCAGCACTATACTATCAAATTGAGTTAATTGAGACTTGAAATTAAGATTGATTTGCATTGGTCATAGGGTAATTTTTAAGTCGTTAATTGACTTAATATGCCCAGAGGTATCAAGAGATAGACTTTCCAGGTTAGTATTCAGATGCAATATATTTAGATTTGTTTGATCTTCATTTTTAACATAATAGCATCTGAATTCTTTCGCTTTTCTGAGTAGTCTGATATGGACATGAAGTTGTGTAATCTTGAATGCAAGTACCTTGCAGGAGTGAATTCTCAATTTGATTCTCGCAGTTGATGGGACTTCAAGGCAGCAATGTTGGGTAGGAGGAGTAACTGGTGTGTTTATTTGCCTTTGATATTTATGGTATGGAAGGAACAAATGACATGTTGGTCTGCCTAGATTGCAGATTCATTGACTAAGGCAGGGGAAAAGAGGGAGAAAAATTAGAATTAACACTTACAAGTGCAGCATTGCCAACAACTCCAGGCATTATAATTTAGTTTTTTTTTTTTTTTTTTTTTCATTCTTTACTGCAAGAAAAGGGAAGAAAACTCCTCAACAGGAAACACAGACGAGATAGACCATTGGTTGAATTGAATATTGCTCAAACTGCAGGTTTGTGACTCCTTCATAATTAACTTTAAAACAGCATGTAATAAACTGAATAACTAAGAAAAAAAAGTTAATGGTTTTTAAAATCAGTGTGTAACTTTCTCCTACTTAAACATTATCACTGTGATAGCTAATTTTTTAATTGGCATTTCTGTTATTAGGATCTCAAATGTATCCTCGTGTAAGTTTTTTTTTTTTTTTTTTTTTCCCCTTTAACATTATTCTAGTGATGTGTTAACCTAACAGTTGCATTGCATCCCCTTACAGGGGCAGTGGGGAAAATATTTAATCCTGTTGGCTTGTTGGTTGGGGATTAGTTTTTTTTTGTAACTTCCTAATTTTGTAATTTTTGTAATTTTGTGATTCTTTTTGTAACTTCCTAATAGTGCCTTTTGTCTTGTGTTTGCTGGTTTTTATCTGTTTATATTGGTTTGTTTTTTTGTGAAAGCAGAAACATAAATGATATCAGTAACATAAACGATAACAGTAACACAATGCAGTAACATAAATGATATCATCTACTCTCTCCCTGAGAGAGTAGATATCATTTATGTTACTGCATTGTGTCTGTGAAGTATGGTTTGGTGTGAAGTGAACATTAATTTTCATCACAATGGCATGTTTTTCACAATTCAGAAACTTCTTAAAATTCACTTGCCTATGTGGGTCTTATCATGGAAAATAAGAGAAACTCTGGCTAGAGTTTGTAGCCACAAACTCTAGCTAACCTCAGTGGATTTGCATTCCAGTAAGGTCAAAACTGTCCCATGTTACCAGAAAAAAAAAATGTCCAGAATGTTATTCTGAAAAGGTTTCATCATGGCAGTAAAATTGATGCTTTAACAGTAGTGGAAGCCACAGATCACATTTTACAATTCTATGAAAGGGAATGAACTGACATAGTTGGTTGAGTGTGTGCTATGTACTATATGCTGGTGCATAATTTTTTTTCCCCCTAATGAATTAAAAGGTATCAATTTGCAAGTGATATGTAGGTAGTAATATACAAAGAAGGTGGCTTTTCATAAGAAAAAATAAAAACAATTGTGATAAAGATGGGCATACCAAGTGATGTACTGCAGTTGTTTTTGTGTTTCACCCATGCAGAATTTTCATGTAGTGAATGTCACAAGAGCCTTGTAAAAAAGGGTATGAATGATTTCATGGTACTCTTTCTTGTTTATAATATTTTTTGCATACACAGCCAAAATTAATAGAAATTTATTATTTTTTCACTGAAATGCATTTTTTTTGTAAATATTGGCTTAATTTGTAGTTGGAGTAATGTGCCAAAGATTTGTGCAATTAATGCCTCCACAGACTTAAATTTGACAGATATTAAATGTTTCAGTATTTTTCTTAGAATTTAAGTGTAATTAATAAATTTTTATTTTGTTAAAGGAGAGTTTTTTTTAGGTAAAAAACATAAAATTTTAAATATTTTCAGTTATTGTTATTAAAAAACAAATGGAACCAATGGGCTTCGAAATCTACCAGTAAAATGTAAGCATTACTACACTGAAAGCACAACTTAAACCAAATACCTTTTTATGAATATTAAAGTTAAATTCTGAGGCCTATCAGGGACCAATATCACTTATATTATTAAAGGGCCAATAATACTGTTGGTTTAAAAAATAAAAATTAGTTAATTAGCTGTTCCAGAAAATTACACAGCAATTAACCAGTGACAATCTGCTCTGTATAATTGAGGTCAGAAAGGCTAAACTAAACTAGCAGCTGATCTTTAGGTTATCATTATCTTGTTCAATTAAAACTTAGTATTGAGTACTTGATACTTTGTATATTGATAAAGCAAAAGACATAGGATATATTTTCAAAAGGGCTTCTAATGGAATGCTTTGAAATGCTTTCTTGGGCTTCTGTTGGAACATGTAGCAGCCTGGAAGGCAAGGTGTCGGGGTAATTCAGGCCCTGCTGTGGTTCATCATGGAACAAGTAAATAACTAAGAGTAAGAACATGCACATGTGTAATTACATGTACATTAATGCTAGGAGCAATGTAAATAAATTTGATGAATATGAAGTACTGATTAAGTCATAAAATGCAGACATTGTAGGGATAGTGGAGATATGGTGTCACTCAGACATAAGTGATGCTAAATTTGAATATGGGGAGTACAGTATATACAGGAGGGGTGGAGGGGTTATGCTCTTAGTTAAAGAGCATATTAAGTCTAAGGCAGTGCATCCAGTTATGTTTAATGTGAGTGACCAGTGCAGTGATATAAGAACTGGGAAAACAAAACTGAGCGTAGCAATGTGTTATAGGCCTAATGACTGTGATGAGTATAACAGCTGTACAGAGAAATAGTGGGCCAGTAAATCAGATATCTTGTAATGGGGGATTTTTAACTTTCCAGATGTTGACCAGAATTTGTGGGTTGGTCACTCACACATTAGCAAGGCTTAAATTTCTTGGATGACTGTTTTCTATAGCAGCATGTTAGAGGAAACAATCTGGTTATCACCAGTGATTCTACGTGCATTAAGGACTATACTAGATGAGTGCTTGAAGTGCGGTGTTGGCAATGCCTTCCAATGCCCAGTTTTACAGGAAGCAGAGGGAAAAGGCATGCAAACTTGATTGGAGGCATTACAATCACGAACACCTTGGTGTTTGCATAGCCTCAGAAGACATTCTACCCGTGCATGGGGTGGTTGGCCTCAATTGGTTTGTTATACTTTGGGGAAGATGATGTTTGACACAGAGGAGTTTATTTGTGAGGTGGAAAGGAGGCCTCCCTTGTACAACACATCATTAAAAGACTACTCCAGCAAAGAAATAAGGGCAAAGTGTTGTATTGAAATTGGGAAATAAATGTTTCCAAACTGGGATGAACTATGTAATGATGAAAAGAATCAGAAAGCTCAATTCTGAACCATACATTTATTGTAAATATTACTTCCATTTTAGTACTGTTTCTTTAGTTAACAAAATACAAGTTTGTTCACTTGCAGAGACAATTTATTGGTAGATTCTGGTTTATCTGTGTATGGAATCATGAATGTATATAATTTAAGTTAATGAAGAACCTTATTATTATTAAATAAAATCAAAACAGTAATTGGAAAACTGCTGAAGAATATCTACTGCAACAGTACAACTAACGTTGGCATTAACAAAAAAGAATTGCATGGTTTGTCATCTTTCAAAACGAATTTTGAACCTTTCGTTTCAAACACAACTTCGGTGTCTTTCTTTTTTGAAAAGTATTGTGAAAGCAATGAAAGTATGCAGTAAACCATAAAGTACAGATTCGTTGACAGTGTGATACAGGAAAAAAAAGAAAAAGACAATAATAAAATAATGCATGCAACTGTTTCTTGGCAAATAAAACATGACCGAAAGAATTGCAACGGATTGTGTTTGTGAAACAAAAAGAATAGTACTTCCTTTCTTCAATTCATATTGCATCTACTAACACAAAATTGAGGAAATTCGTCTATTGGAAGCCACACTGGAAACGGGGAAAAAGTGATATAAAACTAATAACACTGCAATGTGCATTTGATAAAAAAAAGTTTACTTTATTGTAATTGTTTTTACGGAATAATATCGATACAGCACATTTTCTGTGTTTGTATATTTGATCTTCTAATGAAATTTAAAGAAAATATTTCTATTGATAGCTGCATTACAAACTTCGAAAATTTGTGTCTTCATATGAGCATTCGTAAAATCAAACAACACCAATCTTTTATTACATGGAAATTAATCTGTTACAGTGTGGGTGGTGGAGAATGTTTTCTTCTTCAAATGGATGGAAAGTACTTGTCAATATTCCACCTGGAAATAATGTAGAGTAGTGGGAAGACTGTAACATAGGTGCTTAATTCTGAGAAGTCCCGTGCAGTTAAATCAAACAGGAAGTTACCCTTTATGTTACCGAAAGTAATCCTGTAAGTCACCAATCTTACAAATAACTTAATCTCTGAATAAGAATAGGGGTAGAAATAAAATAATTTTACAAGCAAAGAAAACAACATTTCGGAAATATTTCAGTTAGTGGGAGTTGGCCTGTCGGTAAGGCACATAAAGCATAGATGTAAACATCGGTATTGATTCCCTCATCACATATCAAATTTTGCGTTTTTTCCCCTAATTAACATTAGAAGTTCATCAAAACTCTATCGACATTCTGTAAAATGAAAAAAAAACTTCTTGGAAGACTTGCTGTGTGTTTCAAACATAACATAAAACTGCCCTGATTTTAACCTATTTGAATTTTCTGGATTAAGCCACTATCCTCGTTTTCTCTTTCTACTTGTAATCAACACTATACATAAATGCCAAATGCATCCAACTTGAACAACATCTATCCTGAAACTGGGAATAGAACAAGTGAGTCGCTGGTGATATCCAATGAAACACTAGGAGTGCTCCATCTAGTTTGAAACGATCTGATATTAAGGAGCACTACGTGAAGTTTGCTGTTGTGGAGGTGTTCACGACACCAGCTGGCACTCACACCTCAAGAGCTTGTCTAGTATAACCCTAAGGCATGAAGGGAAACTTCTATCGCTGGAAAAAAGCCCCACTGGGTGGCAGTGATCACAGTGTACTAATGTACAATTTAAATAAAGACATAACTACTGTCAAGGGTAATGGGAAAGGCTTTTGCTTTCATACGGGTGACTACAGTGGTCTTAGACAGTTTTTTAAATTCTAGGCAGTGGGACCAACTGATGAGGTTACCAATAGAAAATTCTAAATGGGGAGCATTCAGGGAACTAATCATAAAGCTACTAGGCTTTTCACTAAGAAATACTGTTCAAGTTTTTGTCCTAAATGGATGTCAGATGAACTGATAAGACATATGGCAGAAAATAAAAATGCATGGAATGCATATAAATTACCAGATGATACAGAAGCCTATGGTAGATATAAATTAGTCTGTAATTAATTCACAAAGGAGGTTAGGCAAGCTAAAGGCAATTTATGAGATGTCTCTGGCAACGACTTCTATGCATATATTAACAGTAGAAGGAAGGGGTTGAATCACATTGGGCCACTTGATGTCTATGGGTTAACCGTTGATGACCCTGCTCAGGTTGTGGACAAATTGAATAGGTAGCTTGCATCTAGTTCACACAAGGAATTCTTTAGGGAAGGGGATACCAGAAGTTTATCAAACTCTTAATTGGAAGCTAAATGACTTTGTGTTAACTGAAAGGAAAGTGCAAGAGAAATTGTTGAAGCTGAACATAAAAAAGGAGGGAATGTATCCAATTATATTAAGGGAGGCAGCAAAGGAAGTAAACAAACCCTTAGCCATAATTATGAGAGTATTCTTGAAGGAGGTCTCTATGGTCTGAAGATATGCAAATGTATCCCCAATTATTAAAGGGGTTCAAAAGTTGACCTGAGTAATTACAGACCTGTTAGGTTAGTGGTTTCAACCTTTTTTTAATAACTGCACCCCTAAGTAATTTATTTTATTTTGCGGCAGCCCTACTCAATTATACTGCATTCCTGGACCATCTGGTTATACTGCATTCCTGGACCATCTGGACAGGAATGCAGTTATACTGCAGTCACAGCATGGATTTGTTATGGGGTGGTCTTGTCTAACCAATCTAATAGGTTACTATGATTCAGTGACCAAGGAACTGGATGCAAAAAAATAATTTTGATTTCATGTTAGTAGAGTTCCTCAGGATTCAGTGTTGGGTCCATTGTTGTTTGTAATATTTATTAATGATATTGATGAAGGTATTATTATTAGCCATATGGTGCAAGGAAGCCTGAGGCTTATGCTGCAACAGCAAAAAAAAAAAAAAAATTCTGCATTACCCCGAGAGAGAGAGAGAGAGAGAGAGAGAGAGAGAGAGAGAGAGAGAGAGAGAGAGAGAGAGAGAGAGAGAAGTAGAAGGGAATCAGTGAGAAAGCAAGAAAGAGAAGAATGATGATACCCTGGGTTCAGGACCCTGGGTTTGCCAAGCCCATACTCACCAGGCACATTATAGGCAGTGTAGCTTATGCACCATTAAACACTCATAACACACACATACTCACCAGATGTGAGCCCTTGGGGTGGTATATATCAGGCTTAATGTCTAAGTTTGCAGATTATACGAAGGTTGGCATGGTGGTTAATAACAGTAATGATGGTATGCTACTGAAACTGGAAAAATTAGGTTGATGGGCTGAGAAATGGCAGTTGAAGTGGCAATGATATCCTAGAGTAACATCAACTGTGTGGACACTCAGGGTAGTGGAAAATGGAAAAGACCCAGGGGCAAAATTGTGCAGTCAGATATGAAATTTTCTGAGATATAGGCTGTCCACAACAGCTCATGGGGTTTTATCAGTGATATACAGAACCTTTGCTAGCAAGGATAAAGAGGTGATTATCCCCTTGTACAAGGCCATGGTTAGGCCATACCTTGAGTACCGTAACAGTTATGGAAGCCTCTCATTAGGTGAGGGTGTACATCTGTTAGAACGGGTTCAGGAGAAGGGCAACCAGATTGGTGAAGGGAACAAAAGGATGCTTTTACCTAGAAAGGCTTCAGTTCTGAAAATTCCTGCATCTGTAGATTTAGGTGCCTGTGGGGAGATCTCTATGAAGTGTTTAAGGCCTTGAATGGATTGAGTAAGCTAAATGTTAATGGCATTCTTCCTCTTGTTGCAACTATATACGTGAGGGGCATAAATTCAACTTAAGGGTGGTTACAATATAGATGTGCTGTTGTCTTCAGCCAGCAGGTGGTTGATTGTTGGAACCGGCTTCCATCTGTTTTTTGGAATTGGATGGTTTGAATAAATTCAGGAAAGAACTAGTCAAAATCTTGGAGGGTATGGATAGGTGAAGTGTGTTTTATTTTTTTTTTGACCTATGCTATATAAGCTTGCTTTCTTGCATCATTTTCCACCACCACCACCACCACTACTTCTTTTGCTATATTCAGGAATAAATAAGTAAATCAAGAGCTATCTTTTCCTATGTATTTAGCAACCAGAAAAAATTTTCTAACATAATTACGTGGTCTAGAAGCCATTTTAATTTATTTTTCACGAAGCTGTCACAGATATTCTCTTAGGTATATCAAGCTGGGCTTGCTACATGGGAGTCTAAAACGCTGAAGGAATTGATATTCAGGTGACATTCATGTCAAGTGGACTGTATTTCAGCAAAGTATTGTCAATCGGTGACAACCAAATCCTCTGCTTGCACCTTAACAATGGCAGGACTGTTAGTAATCGAGGGTATAACCCTCATGTAAGTAGGGGTCAAGGTGTGGTGTCTACATCATGTGGAAGAATGCTGTCCCTCTATGTTACCAGTCAATAATAGGTGGTAGATGACTCTCATCCACTGAAATACCACCACTTTGTTTATTGTGGAGTTGAAGTGGTGGAACCCATGTTTGTCTCCAGAGCAAAGCGGCAGCAACCCCCCCCCATCTCTTCCATCATGCAATATGAGTGATGTCTTTTGAGGTTATGATGAACATACTGGTGATATACAATTTTCCTTACATTTCGAGGGTAATTAACGGTGTTTGAAGTCTGGCTGCTGGATAGTCCACCAGACTGAACCTGTTGGTAACTCTCTAGTAGGCTTCTATATTAACTATTGTATAATTCCACTACCTCTACTTCCAGATATTGAATAGAGGTGGGGTACATTGTTGGGGTCACATTAAGTCAAAGAACTGGATATATTCTTGCTGTGTGTATGCCATATCCAAAAACTTCATTATTTCATACAACATGTTCATCCCACCTTGTCTTACTACTGAATACATCACGAATAGTCAAACTAATAGAACAAACACATTGGTAAAAAGATCTCATCCTCCCAAGCTTTTCTTTGTTCATTTCACAAATATATGTGGTCTCAGTTCTAATCTTCATGATATCCATTTCCACTTACTGTCTGCCAAACTCCACATACTTTTTCAGAAAGAATCCCAATTATCAAATGATTCAACCACTGCTCATCTCATTTGTCCTAATATATAATTATTAGTTGTACGCTTTCGCATCAAAGGTGGTATTGTGCATATGTCCATATTCCTTGTCAGAGGCTCAGTAATTTGGAATCTCCTCTTTTCGATTTTCTCTGTCTTTAAATTTCTCTACCCCATTCTATCAAATTCATCTGGTGCCTCTATTGTTCTCCCAGCTCCACTAATCACTTGGAATTCTTTGATTTCCTCGCTTTGAAAGTTTACTTTCTCCAGTCCAACTTTCCTATCAGTGAGGTAATTTTCCTTGGTGATTTCAATGTTCACAACTCCAGCTGGCTTCTGTTTTCCAGTCACATGGGCCCAGCTGGTTGAGATGGTTAGGCCTTTGCAATTACTAATGACCTCACACAGATTGTTCATTTACTTACCATAATACCTGTCATTTTTAATGACACAGCCAAGACTCTTGATCTTTTTCTCACAAACAACCCTTCTAAGTACACGGTTGAGTGAGTGAGTGAGTGGTTCTCTAGGTACTTCAGGTTACAACTTGGTAATGGTCTCTTCTCCAGTGCAGCTTTTCTCTCATGGCCATTCTCAACTTCATGTTGTTTGGCATTACAAGAAATCAAAATGGGCTGACTTGTGAGATTTCTTGTTTTCCATGGTCAGATTGCAGTTTCAAATCTTGTGAAGTCAACTTTTTCTCAGATTGTGTCAGAGAAATTATTCCTGTAGGGATCCTTTATTCTCCACTCCACCTTAAAATCAAAATCTGTATCTAAACCTTGGTTTTCCCAGCAATGTGGTTAAGTTGTTGCATATTGCAATTGGCTTACATCCAAATTTCCAGGTTCATTTTCTGCTTACACAAAAGCTCACAACAATTGTAAAGCAGCTATTAATCAGTCCAAAATAGATTTTGAACAGGCTAAGAGGAGAAAACTTGCTTCTTCTCCAAATGGTAGTCAAGAATCTGGTCTCTTGTTAAAGCTATTTGTGCAGCTTTTGTCCATTACTTCCCACCTCTGTCAAAACCAGATTCTTCGCTTCAGCTAAAGATAAAGCTGATCTGCTCGCATCCTGTTATTATTCTAACTCTTGTATTGATGATCTTGGTAAACTATCTCCTACCATTCCCAGTATACTCCATTCAATGCCTCCTGTAGTTTTCCATCAAAGGATATCAGAAGAATTTTGAACAGCCTTGATGCCAAGAAAGGGCCAGGTCCTGATTGTATTTCTCCACTTGTTCTCAAAACTAGAGTTTATTCCGGTTCTGTATTGCCTTTTTACACTTTCATATTCCACTGGTGTTATCCCATTTCCTGAAAAGGGGTGACAAATCTCTTCCATTCAGTTATTGTCCCCTTGCACTTACTTCTACTCTTTCTAAAGTAATCAAGAAATCTCTTACTGCCAACTCCTAAACTATCTAGAAACCTTCTATCTGATCAATGATCACCAGTATGGGTTCCGTCAGTGTCAATCCAATGATGATATTCTGGCTTATGTTACCCTTCTATGGACAAATTCAATGGAAAAGTTTGGTGAATTACAAGCAGTTGCGGCACCTCCGTAGCCTGGTGGGCAGGAGCAGTGCATAGCACACGCTTCTTGATTAGACCGGGGTTCTAGCCCGTGCCCCCCCAAATACGGAGGTCAGGGAACGACCTCCGCATATCCCCATAGCAATATGGCCTTAGTTGCTAATGCTCCTAAAAACCAAATAACAACAACAACAAGCAGTTGCTGTTGATATTTTAAAGGCTTTTTGATCATGTTTGTCATAAAAGTTTTCTAAATAAGCTTCCATCTTGTGGTTTGCCAACTGTTTTCTGTAATTGGATATCCAGTTTTCTCTCTGACTGCTCATGACAGTTGACAGTAGAAATCTCTCTGTCTTCTAACGTCTCCAAGGGTTCAGTTCTTTATCCCAATCTCTTCCTCTTGTGCATTAATGACCTTCCATTGACTGTAAATCCTATACATACTTTTGCTGATGATAGCACATTGCATTCCTCCTTCCACTTTCAGAAACCTTTCCGTGCACAACAAACAATTTCAAATTCTTGAATATTCACTACCAATTTCTTAAATGTTGATCTCTAGGCAATTCTCCAGTTGGGGAAAAATAACTTAGCTGAACTCAGTCCTGTCTTATGTCTCACAAAAAGGATTCTTCTGCTCCTGTGCTTATCTTCAATGACTCAGAATTCCAGACAAGATCACATATCTCTATTACCGATTGGTCTGACTTGTTATCCCTCTTGGCTTAAGCACATCACATATATTTCTTCCTGGGCTTTCTCTTATAAAAAGCTGGGCTTTCTCTTTTGATCTCAGCGATACTGTTCTAAACAGCTGTGCACTTTGTACAAATCGCAAATCCGTCCTACCATGAATAATGTTCCCACATTTTGGGCGGTGCCCCAAAATCTATCTCAGGCTTCTAGAGAAAATGAAGGCAGTTAGGTTAATTAGTGACTCTTTAACAAAGTCTCTCCACTCTGTCTTATAGACATTCTGTTTCTGCTGCATGCCTTTTCTATGGATACTTCCACGGCCACTGTTCTTCTGAATTGGCTTCTATAATACCTACTGTCATTTTCAAATGACTCTGAATATGTGCTGCAACCAATCAACATCCTTTTACTGTCCCATTTCAAACTCAGAACCAACTTTTCTTTTTTCATTTATTCCTTCAACTTCTGCTTTCTGGAACAACCTCCCATCATATGAGGACCAGTACGAAAGTAATGCCTCCTAAATTTTTGCTTTCAAATATGGCGCCGTAGATCATTTCACATGTCACTGAGTGGTCACTTCACTAGAAGTCTAATTTCACCATACTCAGTGGCACTGTGATCAGTCTCTTGAGTCTAGCACACAGTTTAAAATGGTGGTGGATGTTACAGATATACATATCAAACAAAGAGTGGCGATTGAATTCCTTACGAAGGAAGAAGTGATGTCTATCGAAATTCGTACTCATCTCAGAAATTTTTATGGTGACAATACTGTAGATGTGAGTACAGTTAGATGTTAGGTAAGACACTTTAAGAGTGGGGAAAGTGACATAGTTGACAAGCCCTGAAGCTGCTGGTCAGTAATGTCAGTGGCAACAAGAGCTGGATTGATGTGCTGATCAAAGAGGATTGCCACATCACAACATGCGGATTGTGCGAAGCAGTAGATATAGAGAAACCTATTGTGATAACCATCATAAAGGAACTAGGCTACAACAAGGTTTGTGCCTGGTTGGTTCTGAAAATGCTGACACTTGGCAAAAAGAAGCCTGGAAAGTCATCTGTATGGAACTTCTCCAGCACTATGAAGGTGAAGGAGTGGTTTTTCTTTCATGCATAGTCACAGGTGATGAAACTTTGGTCCACCACTATGACCGTGAAATGAAGAGACAGTCGATGGAGTAGCACCATCAAAATTCACCAAGCAAGAAGAAGTTCAAAGACCGCCTTCTGTTAGCAAAGTCATGGCGACAGTGTTTTGGACTTATTGGAGTCCAAAACACTTCTTGGACTTCTTGCTTGTGGACTTCTTGGAGTGTGCACCAGAATCAACTCATTGATATGTGGAAAAGTTGCAAGCCCGCATCTATACAATTTGATTGGACAAAAACCTTAATGAGGTTCTTTCTTCTCCATGACAGTGCACAACCACACATCAGTTTGTACATGATGGAGGCCATTGCAAAACTGTGGTGCACTTTTCTTCCTTACCCTCTCATAGCCCAGGTCTTTCTTCCTTCTGACCATCACCGCTTTGACCTGCTGAAGGATGAATTCTGTGGAATCTATTTTTTTAGCATTAGCATTTAGCATTAGTAGAGGCATATGATGTAAGAAAGCAAGCTTATGCAGCATCAGCCAAAAAAAAAAAAAAAAAAAAACCACTCCCATTTCACTCCTCCGTTTTGTTTGAAATACCTGTCCAGCTGAGCCTTAAATAAATAAGGCTCAGCTGGCTAAAGGCAAATTTCCGGACATCTATCCTACATCTGTTTTTCCTCAATTTGCATTTATGCCCTCTCAGGTGATTATTCTGAGCAAGAGAAAGAATCCCATCGGCATTGAGCATACTCAATGTATGCTCAGTGACACCATTGCGCATGGAAGACTATTGCACAAACCGGAGCAGAATGGCACTAAGGGCAAGTTGCCACAATGGACAAAAGCCACAATTATACCAGATTATCTTAACAAATAAGTAACACTAGCCACTATCTGCACAACTATTTACTGTGCTGCTATAGCAGCCAACAGGATGAATGGAAACCAGAGAACAACATAACACAAAATGCAAAGAAGGCTACAGCAGAAAACAGAAGAGATAAGAGTGAAGGTAGGTCAACTGACCCAGTACCAATGGGGTAACAGAAGTAAGAAGCTGATCAAAAAAAGTGAAAGCCATCCTCAAGAAAGACAACATCCACAGCAAACACAAGACCTATAATCACAGGATCAAAGAATACCTAGACAACCTCAAGTAGAAACTCCTGGTTCTCAGCAAGAGACTTTGCCATTACAGGGAGAGAGCCCAGGGGAAAATAGACAATAGGATATTTGAAGAAAATCAGAGAGCCTTCTACAGGAAAAGTGGACAAGAGGAGAAGGAAGGCAACAGACCCTAAAACAGAAGGCACTCGAGAAGTTCTGGGATAACCCATGGAGCAGTGAAGTTAGCCATAATGGCCATGTCCTCTGGATATATCTAGAAAGGAAGGAAACCAAGAATGTGCAAGAGATAACAGAATGGGAGATTCGGGAGGAAGAAGTACAACAGTTGACCAGGAAGTCCCACTACTGGCAAACCTCGGGAAGAGGTAACATTCCCAACTACTGGTACAAGAGGTTCACCTGCACACACACACACAGAGGCACATAGCAGAGCAATTCACCCAGATAGTAATGCATCCTGACAATCCCAACGTCTATGACTCAAGGAATCACCTACCTAAGAAGATATCAGACCACTTGGAGAACCAGAACGTCATGGCTGAGCAGCAAAAGGAATGTAAGCAGATGAGCAATGGATGCAAGGGGCAATCGACCACTGATGCTGCAGTTATGGAGCAAGCCTACAAGAAACACCACAACCTGTACACAGCCTACACTGACTACTACAAGACCTTCGACTCCATGCTAATAGAGACACTGAAAATTTAGAAAGTCAACCAGACACTGACACACTTCCTAGAAACAACCACGGCGAAATGGAGAACCACCATCAAGGTCAAGAATATCACAACCAGACTGATCCCCATCAGAAAAGGAATTTTCCAGGGAGATGCCCTGAGTCCACTATGGTTCTGTCTAGCACTCACCCCACTGTCCACCATGTTCAATAACAGCAAGTATGGATATACCCTTAAAGAAGGGAGGAAGAACTTGCACTCTCTCTCTCTCTCTCTCTCTCTCTCACCTGATGTACATGGATGCCATAAAACTCTAAGGGGCAAATGAGAAGAAACTCCAACAGCTACACTGGATCACCGAAGAAATCAGCAATGACATCAGGGTGAAATCTGGACTAGACAAATGAAAGATCCACGGATTGCACCAGGGGGAAATTAGTTAGCCGATACTACCAGCTGAAGACTGGTGAAGAGATTGAAGCCATGACAGAGGGAGATACACATAAATATCTGGGGATGATGCAGGCTTATCGGTTAGAGCACAAGGAGATCAAGGCCTGCCTGACTGAGAAATACCATCAGCGACTGAGAAGCCTACTAAATTCAAAGCTGAATGGTGGGAACATGGTCACAGCCATAAACACTTACACAGTTCCAATACTAATGTACTCCTTTGGGATTGTAGGCTGGACCAACACTAAGCTGGAGGAGATTATGAGATCAATCAGGATAATGATAACCAAGACCTGCTACTACCACCACCAGAAGATGGACATCAAGAGACTGACTATAGCCCATAAAGAAGGAGGGAGGTGATTGACTGACTTAACTGAATAAGAGAAGAAAGCAATATAGAACTTGCAGGACTATATTCCAGGAAAACACAGAACCAATCTACCAAGCCATAAGAAAGATAAACAAACAGCACACAACACTCAACCTCAACAAGGAGACCACACTCACACAGATAGAAGAAACAAAGACAGAAAGATGGACAAAGAAAACACTCCATGGCAGACAATACAATGACCTCCATCAAGACTACATAGATAAGATGGCTTATCGTATCTATGTAGTCTTGATGGAGTAATCAGAGTAACAGATGACACATGTTGTCAATGCCACCCAGCCCTAGAAACAATCCAGCACATCACCGCAGGATGATCACCCAGATGGCGTACACTCACAAACATGACCAAGTGGCCAGGATAATACATTAGAAGCTAGCACAAAAATACCAGCTGATCAAAGAAAGCTTACCGTATTACAAGTACAAGCCTCAGTCCATACTAGAGACCACCAATCACAGACTATACTGGGACCATGTCATAATAACGGACAAGATGATCCCTCAAAACAGACTAGACATAACCCTCAATGACAAGGAGGAAATGGCTACCTATCTCCAGAAAACATATGAGGAAAAGATCAGAAAGTACTTGGACCTAAGACAGGAAATCAAAGATATATGGCATATGGAACAAGTAATGACCAGCATGGTGCCAAAGAGCATCCATAAGACCCCAGCAGCAATAGGTCTCCCAGAGAATACTTACATGGAACTCCAGAAAGTCACAATCTGAACGCCTGCAGGATGGTAAGAAAGTTCCTTAACTAAGTAATAATAATAACAGTAACTGGACACAACTAACTAACTACCCCATGCACTTGGTACCAGTACCCTTCACAGGGTGGAAAAAACCCCATAAAGGAGAAAAAAGTTTTATAATAATAATAATATTATAAAACTATAAATAGACTTATTATTAAAGTTTATAAAACTAGAAACTTTTTCTCCCTTATAGGATAGAAAGTTTCATAATAATAATAAATAATACAAGAGGATTCAAATTTTAACTGAATTTTATTTTTTAAATCATATAATTAATGCAGTTTTCTGTCATATAAGACGGTGCAACAGAATAACTTCCATACACAGAAAACCAACTGCAGTTGTGTAGCACCATCTTTACATAGCATTTCACATTGTGAACTCCTTCACAACAAGTTTGAGAGGTTGTTAGAGAATAATTTTTTTGTTATATTTCTTCTTCATGATAAGAAATAATATATATCTAAAAATAGTATTTTACGTGCGGCCTGCCTTCTTTTTGAATTCCTAATATGGCCCTTCAGCCAAAAAGTTTGCCCAGGTCTGCTATATACCTTTGATAATTCCAAATCTTCAAGGATAAAATGAAAAGATGTTGTAGGGAATGGTCTGTCTTTGCACAGATATCTTTGCACAGTTGTCAATCACCCATCCTCCATGATAAGTTTCTCCACAAATGTTGAGTTCTCAGATGTTTGTGATGAGTGAGGTCACTCATACTATGGTTTGTCTTGATTGGCCTTCTGTCGTCTTTAAATTTGCTAGTCTCCCATAAGCCATGTCATAGGAAATTGCAGATTTATTACAAATTGCCATGAGCTCATAATAGATGTCTCAATTTTTTTTTTTAACTTCTGGAAACAAACTTAATGACTGCTCACTATTCTTCCACTGAAAAATGCATGGTTCCAGAACAGTCCCAAAAACATGCCTTCAGAAGAAATTCACTTCAGACAATGCATATGTGGCGGAAAAAAAATTCCAGCTTGTGCAGAACAGAGCTAATACTTTGAGGTGATGATCGATGGCAGGAGTGTTTTTTTTTCCTTTTCTGGGAAACCTGCATCTGGGGTAGGGGCATTAGCGTTAGTAGAGCTTATGATGCAAGAAAGCAAGTTTATATAGCATCAGCCAAAAAAAAAAAAAAAAACAAAGAAAAAAACCACCCTTCCTCCATTTCACCCATCCATTCACTCCAAATGGTTGTCTAGGTCTGCCTTGAACTTATTTAAGTTGCTGACCTCCACTAAAACAGATGGAAGTTTGTTCCAACTATCAACCACCCGCTGGCTAAAGGCGAATTTCCACACATCTGTTCTACTATTGTCTTTCCTCAATTTGAATTTATGCCCCCTGAGGTGAGTAATCTGAGCAAGACGAAGAATCCCATTAGCATTTCGCTTGCTCAATCCGTTCAAGGCTTTTACACAATTAGATCACCTTGCAGGTGCCCAGTCTCCATAAGCTGCAATTTGCAGAACTTAAGCCTTTCCTGGTAACAACAACAACCCTTTATTCTTCTCACCAAGCTCGTTGCCCTTCTCTGTACTCGTTCCAGCAGCTCTACATCTTTCCTAAAATGAGGCCTCCAGACCTGTATACAGTACTCGAGGTGTGGCCTGACCATTGCCTTATGAGGGGACAATCACCTCCTTATATCTGCTAACAAAATTTCTGTTTAATATTGACAAGACACCATGACCTCTTGCAGTCTTCTTGCACTGATCAGAAAACTTCATATCTGACTGAATAATTACTCCCATTTCCTTTTCATTCTCCACTACCCTGAGTGTAGTACCACCCAGTTGATACGTTACTCTGGGGTTACTGCTACCCATATGCAGTACTTTACATTCGTCAGTGTTAAACTTCAGTTGCCACCTCTCAGCCCATCTACTCAACTTTTCCAGATCCTCTTGCAGTAGCATATTGTCATTAACAACCCTGCCAACTGTCTTCTCAACCTCCAACCCAAGCACGGTACTAAGTACTATAGGTTTTAATACCTCTCGTTTGGGGTTTCCATTTAAAAAAAAAAAAAAAAGAGGAAGAAGAGCTATTTGAATTTCAACTTTACATGTTGTGGGGTTGCTTTCCCCCCATTTGTACCCCCCCCCTTTTTTTTTTGATTGGATTTGACCGCAGCCCACAAAATGTAAATCTTTAATGCAATTCACAGAAAACTCCAGATTCTAGGGTGTTTTAAGTGGGTGCTAGCAGAACATTAAAAATCTTTTTTTTTTTTAATTTCAAACCTTTAATGAACATTTATATAGAACGTTTACAAAAAAAAAACCTACATACATGCATACCAATTTCCACATATATACTGTTCTATAGATCACCCATTCTACCTTAGTTACTCTCTAGTTATCATCTTAGTCATCCCCTTTACTCAAGAGATTCTCAATAATAAAATTTCTCTCTCTCCACACCATCACTTATGTTATCATGTGTTGGCACCTGGTTTAAATTAATGATATAGGTTAACATATCCTCCGAGTACTACCCCTATGCATATATTTTCTTACTAATTCCTTTGTAATATTTCTCTCTCTTTATTTACTCTTGTACCACCCCTTTGTTATTCATGATCATTGACATTTATTACAATTTATCTCAACTTTAGTAACTAACTTGCCTAATACAACTGGAATTTTTCTTAGAAAAGACTCACTCCATTCCTTACAGAGTTTAGATTTTGAGTCCTTGAATTCGAGATTCGAAAAAAACAGGAACAGACTTATGTTCTGAATTGGTCGCTGATTCCACATTCCTTGCACTCAGGCTTCCTCCTGGCTGACAGGCTTACGTCCACTTCTTGAGCACTCTGATCCTTCTTCGTGGCAGACAGACTTACGTTCACTTCTTGGGCACTCTGATCCTTCTTCGTGGCGGACAGGCTTACGTTCCTTTCTTGAGCACTCTGATTTTTCTTCGTGGCAGACAAGCTTATGCCCATTCCGTTCCAGCAGCCTATGTTACTAAGTTCTCCTATTAAACTCTGCCCCACGCACTTACAAAAAAACACTGCACTCTCTCTCTCTCTCTCTCCACCCCCCAACCTTTCTCCGGGACTTCTCCAGGACTCGTAACCAATCGCCCATACTCTGTTAAATTTTTCATTCCTTTCTATTTGCTGAAATATCTGACCACAACCCTCTCCCTTGTGCACAAACCAAACCCTTTTCCTGTAATTTTCTTATTTATTATTTTTTTTTTACACAGCAGTATGACCTTTTCATGTTTGCCAGTCACCTCCAAAAATCTAGTTTCGTGTTCACACTTTCTCTGCCAAATATGGCCAACTTACCCAAATATCAGCCTACCTGATGCCATTTTCTTTTTTTTTTGTGACACTGGACATCCACTCATTTCCTGTTTACTTCTAAATGGTGGCTTAGATCAAATGGGATGCTTCATAACCCAGTTTCACGGTCCTATTGTTCTTGTCTTTAGTAACCCCTTTCTCGCCCATTTGCAAATGGCACTCCTTCTCCAGTCATGGCTGCTGTACCTGTTTGTTCTCTTATATTATTTGAAATTTTTTGTTTCCAGTTAGCCACTATTTTAACACATGTCTATAACTTCCCCAAATCCAGTGTTTCTCCAACTTTAACCTTTATTTCATTCAAACTAAATATTTGATCTTAATACTTACTATTGTTAAAGTTTAATACTTCTTTTCCATCGCCCTTCCTGGATTTATTCTAGCTAAATGAAAATTTCTGTTTTATTTGTAAGCTTTAGGTTTTACTGTGTGTTTAAAAAAAGATGCTCCTGATGCACAGTGCATAATATGTAATAAAATATTAGCAAACAGTTCTTTGGCTCCAGCTAAACTTGTGTTTTGTAAGTGTTCCGTGAATATGTTGTGAGATGAAAAGTGTTCCGTGACTAAAAAAGTTTGGGAAACGCTGACCTAAGGAAAGTGTTTCCTAATTTAATAGATGAAAAACTAAAAGGAGGACTTTTTCATTGAACCTCAAATGAAGAAACTCCTCAAAGATGATGTATTTGAAACAAAGCCTCGACATACTGAATAACAGCTTGGCAATCTTTTAAAGTAATTGTGTTTTAAAAGATTGCCAAATTTTAAAAGATTTGGCAGCCTCCCAAGAGTGTGTTACCACACTCTTAGGCTGCCAAATGTCTTTGAAAATACATTATCAAAGTTCACCCCCCCCTTCAGTTTGGAAGATGTAAGTGTTGAACATGGAGAACACTTTCATGAGGACATCCATGGTGAAAAGGTTGCTGAGATACTGCCATAATGGGAAATTATTGCTAGTTTTCTTAAGAGGGAAAACAAAATGGACTATGAGAAAAAAACTGTGGGGCAAACATTTTTAATAAGGAAATATAATGTATGTAGTATATTATATTTTTGTTTAAAGTAATTTAAAACAAATAAGATTCAATTTTAAGATTATATATTTGAAATTGTATGATATTTATTAAGTTACTAAAATTTCAGTATATCTTTCAGTGAGATGTAATGGTCATAATTTTATTTTTGGAATTAGCATATCAATTTCTTTTAGAATCTGCAACTTTTGCTCCACAGCTGTGGATTTTTTTTGGTCAATATTATTATCACCAGGCAGACTATCTATTAAGATTTAGGATTGGTTTATAATTTTTTTTTTTGCGTGAAAAGATTCATTCTGGAGGGGAGGGTGACATCATCCAGATGTCATCCAATAATTGGGTTATTACCATTGAATTAATGTAGTTTAAGAAAATAGCAAACACTTATTAACACTAGTCATTTATTTGCAGCTTATGTTCAAGTTATCCCCAGTATATTTTAGTTCCCTCATCAATATCTGATAATGACTTAGAAGCTGCTGCAGATTTTCGATATTTACGTCGAATTCCTGTCATAGTATGGAGGTAGGTTAAATAGACATAATCAATAGAATATCAGATTACTTAAGCTATGTATGCAACCCTTTCTTTAGTGTTCTGGTACACCACCTGCAGTGAGTTTCTTAATGAAATTTTAAAAAAAATGAAAAACTGTATACATAAATGCTTTAAATTTTAATTTTTTTCCTGTATTGATTTTTTTGCTACTTTAAAAAATAAAAAAAAGTAATAAATAATTCATTGTTATTTTAATATATTATTTAATTCAGTTTTGTCAACTTCCAGATGCAAATTTCAGAGAATTTCTTTCACTTTCAGTTTCTTAAGTCTATATGTCTCCTATGCCATTTTTTTGAAACTGTTGTAAATTGAAATGTGGCTGCTATTACTTCTAATCAATTAGCATTAGTAGAGGCATATGATGTAAGAAAGCACACTTATATTAGCATCAGCCAAAAAAAAAAAAAAAAAACCCTTTCTATTTCACCCATCTATTCACTCCAAAAGTTTTTCTAGTTCAGCATTGAATTTATTTAAGCTGTCAACTTCCACAATGACAGATGGAAGTTTGTTTCAGATTTCAGAGCCTGCTGGCTAAAGGCAAATTTCCACACATCTGTTCTACAACTGTCTTTCCTCAATTTAAATATATGTCCCCTTAGGTGTGCAATCTGAGCAAGAATCCCATCAGCATTGAGCTTGCTCAAACCATTCAAAGTCTTATACACCTCATTGAGATCACCTTGCACGTGCCAAGTCTCCAGATGCTACAATTTGCACAACTTAAGCCTTTCTTGGTAACAGCAACCCTTTGTTCCACTCACTAATCTCATTATCCTTCTCTGTACTCATTCCAGCAGCTCTACATCTTTCCTAAAATGAGGCCACCAGACCTCTATGCAGTACTCAAGGTGTGGCCTGACCATTGCCTTATACAAGGGGACAATCACCTCCTTACTCCTGCTAGCAAAATTCCTGTATATCAGCGTTTCCCAAACTGGGGTCTGTGGACCCCTTGGGCCCTATAGACCAGTTCCGGAGGGGGGGGGGGGTCCACGAAATGTTCAGAAGGTATCAAGTAATAAATGTTTATTTTCTTAAAAAAAATGTACTGATAGAATCGCAATGAATTTCGTTATAGAATATTGCATATTTTTGATACGATTAGTATATATAATTGTATACATATTTCAGATTATTAGTTCCATGTATAGCAAATTGATGAGAAACAAAGTTATTGTTATTTATTTATCAAAAAATAAGAATAATTGGTGGATGGGATCTATCCAGTTATATTAAAGGAGGCAGCAAAGAAAGTAAGCAAACCCTTAGCCATAATTATGAGACTTGGACTCAGGGGAGGTACCCATAGACTGGAGATGTGCAAATGTGACCCCAGTTCACAAAGGAGGATCAAAGGCTGACACAAGTAATTATAGACCTGTGAGTTTAAATTCTGTTCCGGGAAAATTAATGGAGGCACTGGTTAAAGAAGCACTGCAGGATTATCTATACAAGACTTCAGTTATAGCTCGGACACAACATGGTTTTGTTAAGGGAAAGTCTTGCCTGACCAATTTGATTGGATACTATGATGCAGTCACAAAAGAACTAGATGCGGGTAATAACTTTGATATTATATACTTGGATCTTAGAAAGGCTTTTGATACTGTTGCACATGGAAGACTGCTGCACAAATTGGAGCAGTGTGGCATTGGAGGCAAATTGCTGCTATGGATAAAGGGGTGGTTGAGGGGGAGAAGACAGAGAGTGGTAATCAACGGACACTGCTCATCGTGGACTAATGTTATTAGTGGAGTCCCTCAGGGTTCAGTGTTGGGTCCATTATTGTTTTCTGTATTTATAAATAATATTGATGATGGTATATCAAGCTTAATGTCCAAGTTTGCAGAAGATACAAAGATTGGCAGGGTTGTTAAGGACACTACTGATGCTATGCTGCTGCAACAGGATCAAGAAAGGTTGAGCAGATGGGCTGAGAGGTGGCAAATGAATTTTAACATTGACAAATGTAAAGTACTACATATGGGAAACAGCAACCCCAGAGCAACGTATCAACTCTGTGGTACTACACTGACAGTGGTAGAGAATGAAAAGGACCTGGGGGTAATTGTGCAGGCAGATATGAAGTTCTCTGAGCAGTGCAGATGGGCCGAAAGAGTAGCTCATGGTGTCTTGTCAATGATATACAGGAATTTTTCTAGCAGGGATAAGGAGGTGATTATTCCCTTGTATAAGGCAATGGTCAGGCCACACCTTGAGTACTGTATACATGTTTGGAGGCCTCATTTCAAGAAGGATGTAGAGCTGCTGGAATGAGTACAGAGAAGGGCAACAAGATTAGTGAATGGAACAAAGGGTTGCTCTTACGAAGAAAGGCTTAAGTTTTGCAAATTACAGTGTCTGGAGACTAGGCACCGGCGAGGTGATCTGATAGAGGTGTATAAGGCCTTGAATGGTTTGAGCATGCTCAATGCCGATGGGATTCTTCCTCTTGCTCAGAATAATCACCTGACGGCAAAAATTCAAATTAAGGAAAGACAGATGTAGGATAAATGTGCAGAAATTTGTCTTTAGCCAGCGGGTAGTTGGTTGGTGGAACAGACTTCCATTCCTTGTTGTGGAAGTGGATAGCCTAAATAAATTTAAGGCTCAGCTGGACAGGTATTTCGAATGAACGGAGGGGTGAAGTGGAAGTGTTTTTTTTTTTTTTTTTTGTTTTTTTTTCGGCTGAGGCTGCATAAGCTTGCTTTCTTGCATCATATGCCTCTGCTAATGCTAATAAAGGTGAGTTGTTTCACACATAAAAACTTTAAATTTCTTTTCAGAAAACCCAGTACACACACACACACACACACACGCGCGCGCGCGCAAACATGTTTTGATTTTTGAAGAGGTGCGTAAATCTCAGTAGTTTGGGAATCGCTGCTGTACATCATTGACAAGACACCATGAGCTACTTTAGCAGCCTATCTAACCTGCTCATAAAACTTCATATCTGATTATACAATTACCCCCAGATAATTTTCAATCTCCACTAACCTGAGTGTAGTACCACCCAGTTTGTATGTTACTCTGGAGTTACTGCTACCCATATGCAGTACTTTGCATTTGTGAATGTTAAACTTCAGTTGCCACCTGCCCAATCTGCCCAACTTTTCCAGATCCTGGAAGAGGAAAAGGATTGCGGTAGCTTACCGTCCTTACTGTTGTTAACAACCCTACCAGCCTTCATATTGTCTAGAAACGTGGACATTAAGCCTGATAAACCTTCATCAATGTCATTGATAAATACAAAAAACAATGGGCCCAATACTGACCCTTGGGGAGGGCACCACTAATAACATTAGTCCATGAAGAGTAGTGTCCATTGATTACTACTCTGTCTTCTCCCACTCAACCATCATTTTATCCATAATAGCAACTTACCCTAATGCCATACTGCTCCAACTTGTAAAGTCTTCCATGTGCAGAAATATCAAAAGCTTTCCTAAAATCCAAGTATATGATATTAAAATTATTTTTTGCATCCAGTTCCTTTGTGACCACATCATAGTATACAATCAAATTGGTCAGACAAATCTTCAACTTAACAAACCCATGGTGTATCTGAACAGTAACTCCAGTCTTGTCTAGATGATCCTACAGTGCTTCTTTAACCAGTGATTTACCAGTGAGTTGTGCTCCAGTCCATGGGATCTCCCCTGAGTCCAAGGATGCCCTCATAATCATGGCTAAAGGCCTGCCTACTTCCTTTGCTGCCTCCTTTAATATAACTGGATAGATCCCATCCACTGCCGGATCTTTCTTATGTTAACTTCAACAATTTCTCCTCCACTTTACTCTCAGTTATTACAAATCATTTAGCTCCTTGTTAGAGTTTAATAAACATTTGGCATGCTCCTCCCTAAATGATTCCTCATGTGTGAACGTGGATGTAATATACTCATTCAGTTTGTCAGCTACCTGAGCAGAATCATCAATCATCGAAACATCAATGTCAAGTGGACCAATCTGATTCATCCCCTTCCTTCTAGAGTTTACATAAGTAAAGAAGTCATTGCATCCTTTGCCAAAGATTTCTTGTAATATGTCTGCTTGCCTAACATCCCTTGTGACTTGATTACAGACTATCTTATATCTACGATAGTCATCTGTGTCGCCTGATAATTTAGTTGCATCCCATCCATTTTTCTTCTCTGCCACGAGTCTCATTAGTTTATCTGACATTCATTTAGGCCTAAACCTTAAACGTTATTTCTTAGTTGGTGTGAAAATCCTAGTAGCTTCCAAGATTAATTCCATGAATGTTTCCCATTTAGAAATTGCTGTTGGTAACATCATCATTTGGTACCACTGTATAAAAATTAAAAACTGTCTGAGACCATTGTAATGACTTTTATGAAAGCAAAAACTCTTCTCTTTACCCCTGATGGTAGGTTACATCTTTGAGTAAATCTCATATCAGTACACCGTGATCACCGCCATCTAGTGGTTCCTTTATTTGCATATTCTTCATGCATTAATAATCACTGCTGATAATCAGAATAACAGTATTACTCTTGGTTGCCCCCCAAACATACTGCTGTAGAAAACAATCATCCAATAAATCCACAAAAGTCTTGCTAGTGCACGAGTGACCAACCAACAAGTTGCAGTGAATATCTGGGAAATTAAAATCCCACATTATAAGACGATCTGATTTACCAGTCCATGTTTCTCTGTACAGTTGCTTGTTGTACTCATCTGTCATTAGGTCTCTAACACACTCCTACTCTCAATTTTGCTTTCTCAGTGCTTATATCACACCAAACTGACTCAACACTGCATTGTTCACCCATGTCAACTGGATGCACTTCTTTAGATTTTATATGTTTCTTAACTTACAGCATGACTCCTCCTCCTTCCTTTCTATCCTTCCTGTACACATTGTACTTCCCAAATTCCAATTCTGCATTCCTTATCTCTGTGTGACACCATCTCTGATATCCCAACAACATCAGCCCTTGATTCCAGTCAGTCTCTGGGAAATTGAAATTCCCCATTATAAGACACTCTGATTTACTGGCCCACTATTTCTCTACTCATACGCATCAGATTCATTAGGCTTATAACACACACCTATTTTCATTTTTCTTTCCCAGTGCTTATGTCACACCAAACAGACTCAACATTGTATTGTCCACCAACATAAATTGCATGCACTTCCTTAGATTTTATGTTTCTTAACTAACAGCATAACCCCTCCTCCCTTCCTGTCCTGCCTATCCTTTCTATACACATTGTACTCCCCAAATTCCAATTCTGCACTGCTTATGTCTGTGTGACACCATGTCTCTGATATCCCAACAATATCTACCTTTGATGTCTTCACCAGCACCTCAAATTCATCAAATTTATTTACTATACTCTTTGAATTGGTGTACATGCAAGTATACATGCACTTGTTCTTACTCTTAGTTACCATAACACAACCCATGTATTTACTTGTTCCATGATGACTGCCAGTAGTCCTTGAAATCCCCAGCACTTTGCTTTCCAGGCTGTTGCTCATTCCAAAAGAAGCAGTGCAAGAATCACTTTCACCTCTGCCTGTGGCTACTGTTAATCTATGAGTCTGTGAATACACCCAAGCTTGCAGTTTTTCTACCCACCTGACACTGCCTCAATACCATCAGCAAATAGTTTTGCACACTTTATATTTAAGTGTCCCAACCCTATAGAAACATCCTCTTCTGTTAACAAGTTGCCGTGTGACTTGTAAAAGCTGCTGAATGTTTTTCGAACCATGTTCTAGTCGTCACTGCTCTGTGGGGAGGCACATTGTCCTGCTGGAAGAGTCCATTGTGGGTGCACGATGACCATGAAGGGATGCAGATGGTCTGCATGGATGGACACGTAACCTGGACCATTCAGAGATATATCTAGACATACCATAAGTCCCATCTGCCAGTTGAATTCGCCCCAGACCATTACCAACTATTCACCTACCTGAACAATTCCTTGTTGACATGACAGGTGCATATCTTCTTGTGGTTTTCATACTAATTCTCCCATCTGCTCGAAATAACTGGAAATGGGACACATCGGACCAAGAGACCCGTCTTTAATCATCCAAGGTCCAGTGCCAGTGTTCTTTTGCCCAGTTCAGGTGTAGTCCTGTGTCGTTGTGTTAGCAATGGGACTTCTGGTGGGTTGGCAGCTCCCATAACTTATTGTGGCTAAATATTGCCTGATGGTCTTGGTGGTGACGTTTCTGGCACCCCCCCATCTTTGAAGTTGGCAGTGATTTGTGCCACTGTTGCTCTCTGGTTCGCTGAAACAATGCGAGACAGACGTTGACGGCCACATTCATCCACCACCTTTTTCTCCCCACTGTGCTGTCCATCATGAGATGTTATTCCAGAAATGGCATATTCCCAATACACTCTTGATATTGTCGAACGAGGATAGTGCAATTTCTGTACCACCTCCACGATAGGGTGATCCATGCGCTGGTCACCCACTATCATCCATCTTTTAAAGTCAGTTAACTCATGACATTTATCCATACTGACATCGAATTACCCTCTATGTGAATACAGTGATACAGTGTACTTATATACCTGCCAAGCTGTGGGTTTGTCCACTAACATGAGGGTGACAGTGTTGCTTTGCCCAGGAACCCGGTATCCCATGAATTCTATCCTTTCAGTGTACTTGTTAAGTAAGTCCACACTTACTTAACAAGTAAGTGTGGACTTACTTAGTGCCAACATGTACAATAATATCACTCTTTGCGCCCTTAAAAGATGATATCTGCTCTACAATATCATCAACTTTTGTCCCTGGCAGACATACCCTTGTCCTCTTCCATCTATCCCTGACAATATAGTCACGGACAGTAACTAGCTCCTGTGCGTCCAGTGCATTCTGACTTGAAGATTGCTGCTGTGTTTCCTGATGCACAAGAGTGAGCTTTGGCGTTGAGTTGGGCAGCTGAGAGCTTGATCCGTCTCTCTCTCTCTCTCTCTCTCTCTCTCTCTCTCTCTCTCTCTCTCTCTCTGCATATGAATGCTGATCTTAATCATCAGTGATGTAGGAAAAATTTTCTCTGTCTACTATGGTATTTCACTATGGTGAAATGGCTGCCAGGTATTTCTTTTGGCATTGGGCATGCAACATGTTGCAAATAATTATGTAACATAGTATTTACATTTTTTAAAAATATATTAAGTAGTAGAAAGTGCAGTATTGTGGAAAATGATGGATGAAGATTGAGAAATACACGGTTCATGAATGGAAATTAAGCAACATTTACAGGTTAAACAATGGATACAGGTCAAACAAATGCTATAGGAATCCTGTTTGGAAATATGACAGTCAAAAGTACTATGGCAGAAGGCTGTGTAATTTTATGTGAAAATATTTAAGAAACCTGACAAAGAATGAGTAATTCAACTAGTAGTGTTAATGGCCTCAAGCAGTTATTTAAACTTTTTGAGAGGAATTCATATGAATAGATCCTTGATAATATTTCAGCACTTTTAAATATATGTTCACCTTTCTTGCCTTATTTGGTTTTATTAGTAAGTAGTACCAGTAACCTGGCATTGTTTTTCAGTTTTATTTAAAAAAAAATTTTTTTTTTCACTGAACAAAATTCAAAACTGATACTAGTCATTACTGTATATGAATTTTGATTATTTTGATTTCCATTGCCAATATTGTCTTTGATGCCTGAAGAATTTGTCTGTTTTGTGTTTTTATATTTTCTGAGGGTATCTTATAATTTTCAGCATTTGATTAAAAATCAAAATTTTCATGGTCTTGTTTTAATTATAATGTTAATGCTTTATTTTAAAGCATAATTTATGACATTTAACTTTAGAGTTGAAATGTAATATTTTTATATGTTATTTATTTTATATATCAGTATAAAATTTTCTTAATTGCTTAAATCAGATAATATTTAACATTAAACACTAATTGCTTTTTTGCTTTTTTTTAATTCTTTAAAAAATTAAAACTTTTTTTAAATTCTTTAAACTTAGTACCATGCATGTTTCTTGCAACCAAGGGATTGTTTATCAGTCTGTATACCAGTAAGTCAGACTAGAGCATTATTGGTAATACAGACTAGTAATATAGTCTGAATTACCAGTAACTCTAGTAGACTTGCATATTACTAATACTTTAGCTTGGGTGATTGGGTGATTTTACCTGAGCAGGTAAAATCACCCAATGGGAAAATTTTGAAAACAAAAAATTTTTTCTCCTTTGAAAAAAAATTGAAATGCACATGGGAAGTAAACACTTAATTTTTGTGGTAAGAACAAAGTAGTTGATTTCCAAAATTAATTTGTTACTGACATATTCTTGATAAAAGAGCAGGCATCGATATACGAACTGTGAGCTGGCAGACATGCACCTAGTGTATGGATTAGCAGAGGGAAATGGATGAGCCGCTCAATGAATTTATGGAGAACTCTTCCCAGACAGACATGTACCAGACCACTGTTTGTTGGCGCGTGTGCATCAAAATTTGTGCGATTATGGGTCATTTAGAGGAAACAGGAGTAGTGCAGGCAGACCACTTTCGACATGAACTCCCGCCATGGAAGAAAGTGTGTTGAATGCCGTCCAGAATAATCCTACTACCAGCACACATGCCGTTGCCTCTGCCTTAGGAATGTCTTGTTGCAGTGTACAGCGTATCTGGCATGATGATTCCTTACACCCCTTTCATCTCCAAAGGGTTCAGTTACTGCTCCGCCAAGATCATCCTGCACGTGTGGCTTTTGTGTAGTGGTTTCTCCAAGAAAGTGTTCTAGGCTTGAATTTTTCAGCCTATGTTTTGTTCACGGATGAGGCTGATTTCACTCGGGAAGGCTTCTTCAATCAGCACAATGCTCGTGTGGGCTTGCGACAACTCATGCGGCACAACATCGCTTCACAATAAATGTGTGGGCAGTATGGTCAGTGACTGCTTAGTCGGCTCATACCTGTTACCATCCCGCATGAACTCTGCTAAATATCGGATCTTTCTTGAACAAGTTCTACCAGGGATACTTGACGATGTTCCAGCAAATGTGAGACGCAACATCTGGTTTCAACATGACGGGGCGCCTGCCCATTATGGAAGGTGTGTTTGTGACCATTTGAACAGGCGTTTTGGGCGTCGATGGATTGGCCATGGTGGACCCATTGCCTGGCCCCCACGCTCACCTGATTTATCGAGCCTTGATTTCTTTCTGTGGGGGGGGCCTCATATCTATCATGTATGAATCGCCTGTGGAGACGGAAATGGATCTCGTGGCGAGATTCGTCTGCACTGCTGCTACTGTCAAAGAAACTCCAGGTGTGGTCGACCGTGTCCGCCAATCCATGCTGCGCTGGTGTCATGCAGTGGCGGATTTAGCACTTAAGAGGCCCCAGGTGCAATTCAATTTTGAGGCCCTCCCTATAAATATTTTCGGTACCACTACAGTGTGCATTCTGCGCTCACGTTTTTACTATAGCACGTGCCTAGATTTGGTGTTGCGGTTTTAATCATTTTGGTTGCGCAATTCTTTCATACATATTTTAACTAATGTTTAAATGAAAAAATGGCACAACTAAGCATTAATGATAATACGTATTCTACTTCAGATTCACTTAGTTCGCATAGATATTTCATCTAACATGTAGGGATATTCGCATAAGAGTTTACTAACTTCTCATATTAAATTATAGTTTTATTCAGTAACGGTAATAAAGATGAGTGTAAAAATTAAAAATGAAACAATTTTATTTTATTTTTTTTTGAGACTTGAGATTTGAGGTCTCCTCTATTTAAGAGGCTCCTTGCGCACGCTCCGTGCGCCTGTGCGGAAATCTGCCACTGGTGTCACGCATGCATCGTGTCTCATGGTGGAACCTTCGAGCAACTGTTGTAACATCATGAAATGCATCCATCTCGTACTCCATTGTTAATATTATGTCAAATAAATGTTTGCCACTAATTATTGTCTTGTGTCATTTCTGCTTCTTGTGCTTCTGCTACTACTTTTCCGTGACGTTTCCGGTTATAGGTTCCTATGCGATTCACATTCCTTTAGATGTTACCTGCCTCCCCTAAACGTTTGTACCAATATTTTTGAGACACCCTGTATATATATATATATACATACACTGGTGGGGTTAGACTTACTTGTAACTTACACTGGTGGGAGGATAATAGACAAGTACTTTGTTGGCTCTATGGGCCTCCAACATTTCAAAGTGGGACAAAATTTGCCCACAAATACTCTGATTTTAGGACATGATGGTATGAAGTGAGAAATTTCTTTATTTTCAAGTTAAACTTTAAAATTTGGTTTGCTTGAAAAGTTTTAAAGATTTATTTAAACTATTTAGGCATCAGCACTATGGAACAGTGATAGCTCGTTGTAGTCAGCCTCAAGTGGGGTGGTTTGGCTGGCATAATGAAAACGATGAAAAATTAGTTCAAGCTATATATGATGCATGTCTTATTGATGGTGGTCTTGAAGGTCATGGAAGCATGAAAGATGATGTTTATTCTTTAAAAAGCAATGCAGATGTCCTTGAAAATTCATTGCCACCAATAGGTAAGTTTTTTTCTTTATTATGTCATGTTTTACTTTTATGTTATAATAATTAAACAGTTAAAATAATTGATGTAATTTTATTGGCTGCTGTTACTACTGTTATGCAAAAATCTACTATATAGTTTCTGATAATTTATGCTGTCCACTATATGGTATTGTAGTACAAGTCTGAAATAAAGGTAAAATTGTTGTCAAATATTGTTCCATTGTTCTAAACCTTAGGAATTTTTTCCAAAATTAATTTCAAATTTGATATGCTTCTGGTTTGCAGCATTTGCATCAGTTACTTCAGAGGTATTCCTGGATGGTTTCAATAAAAATGCCAGACACATAGGAGGAAATTTTTTGCAAAAAAATAATTAGTAAGCAAATACTAATAAAGTTAATAAAATAGTAAGAAAATAGAGGCATAAGATGCAAGAAAGCAAGCTTATACAGCATCAGCCAAAAAAAAAAAAATTACTCTTTCCTTTTCACTGATGAATTCTCACGAAAACTTTATTCAGCTCTTCTTTGAATTTATTTAGGATATCAACTTCCACAATGACAGATGGAAGTTTGTTCCATTAATCAACTACCTGTTGGCTGCAGGCAAGTTTTCACACATCTGTTCTTCAACTGTCTTTCCTCTGTTTGAATTTGTGCCCCCTCTTTCTTTCCTCTATTTGAATATGTTTCAGCTTGTTCAAATCATTCAAGGCCTTATACACCTCAGTCAGATCATCTTGGAGGTGCCTAAACTACAGATGCTGCAAATTGCATACATAATTTCAGCTCTTTCTTGGTAAGAGCAATCCTTTGTTCTCCTCACAGGTCATTGCCGTTCTCTGTATATGATGGTTCCAGCAGCTTTACATTCTTCCTAAAATGAGTCTTCTAGACCTGTGTGCAGTTCTCAAAGTGTGGCCTGACCATTGCATTATACAAAGGAATAATCACCTTCTTATCCCTTCTAGCAAAATTCCTGTATATCATTGTCAAAAGGTGCCTCCGTAGCCAGGTGGGAAGGAGCAGCAGCAGTGCGTAGCACACCCTTCTTGATTAGACCGGGATTCGAGCCCATCACCACCAAAATATGGAGGATGCGGAAAGGTCAGGGAATGACCACCACATATCCCGGAGCAATATGGCCTTCGTTGCTAATGCTCCTAAAAACCAAATAACAAACAAACAAACAATCATTGTCAAAATCCCATGAACCGCTCTGGCAGCCTGTCTGCACTACTCAGAAAACTTCATATCTGACTGTACAATTACACAGGTCTTTTTCATTCACCACTACCCAGAGAGTATATACCACTCAGTTGGTATGTCACTCTGAGGTTACTTACTCCTATGGCTTACAATACCGAGATTCCAGGATCCCGGTCATTTTTTTTCAGGCATTCAAATCCCAGTATTGATACAAAAATACCAGTTTTTCGGTACTCATTTAATAAATAATAATCATCCATCATTTATTCACATAAAGGTTATAAAATCAACAACAATAAATTATTAATCGTTAAGACAATATCTTACAAATATATTTGTAAGACAATATGTAGACAATAAATCATTAATCATTAAGACAAAATCTTAATAATATATTTCTCTTAGTAAGTGCAATGTGTGTGGAAGTAAAGCACTTAAGAAATAACGAAAACATCATTACGAAAATATTTCCATTTCTGGCACGACTATTCCTTACACCCCTTTCATCTCCAAAGGGTTCAGTTACTGCTCCCCCAAGAACATCCTGCACGTGTGGGTTTTGCGTAGTGGTTTCTCCAAGAAAGTGTGTGGCTCATTAGTGGCAGTAGGGCCTGGTCGTGCAATTAAGGAATATGGTGAACAGTGGTATGGCAGGTGCAGAAGGGATAAAATTAAATGCTTCTGAACAATAGTTTAATCCCTCTATTGCACCACTACTTGAGGATGCAACACTTAGTGCATTTTGGGAAAGGGTGTGGAGCAGTTCAAAGGTATTGTGAAAAGATGATCTTCAATTAAGGGTGAAAGCACTTCATTGTGTGGGAAAAATATTCTGTTTTTCCCACCAAAGGAAGAAGAGTGAGTTTAAGAATAACATTGTGATTGGGTCAGGGTTAAATTAGACAGGGGGAGATAGGTAAATGCATGCAAATCCCTCTGGGATTAGCATTAGTAGAGGCATATGATGCAAGAAAGCAAGCTTATGCAGCATTGGCCAAAAAAAAAAATATCACTCCCATTTCACCCCTCCATTTGTTCCAAATACCTGTCCAGCTAGGCCTTAAATTTATTTAAGCTATCAACTTCCACAACAAAAAATGGAAGTCTGTTCCACCAACCAGCTACCCGCTTACTAAAGGCAAACTTCCTCACATCTATCCTACAATTGTCTTTTTTTTTGAATTTATGAATTTAATTTGAATTTATGCCCCCTCAGTTGATTATTCTGAGCAAGAGGAAGAATCCCATCAGCATTAAGCATTCTCAAACCATTCAAGGCTTTATACACCTCAATCAGATCACCTTTCAGGTATCTAGCTTCCAGACACTGTAATCTGCAAAATTTAAGCCTTTCTTCCTAAGAGCAACCCTTTGTTCCACTCACTAATCTTGCCCTTCTCTGTACTAGTGAGTACAGAGAACTTAAAATGAGGCCTCCAGACCTGTATACAGCACTCAAGGTGCGGCCTGACCAATGCCTTATACAAGGGGATAATCACCTCCTTATCCCTGCTAGAAAAATTCCTGTATATCATTGACAAGACACCATGAGCTACTCTTGCAGTCCATCTACACTGCTCAGAAAACTTCATATCTGCCTGCACAATTACCCCCAGGTCCTTTTCATTCTCTACCACTATTAGTGTAGTTCCACACAGTTGATATGTTACTCTGGGGTTACTGCTTCCCATATGTAATACCTTACATTTGTCAATGTTAAACTTCATTTGTCACCTCTTGGTGCCTCCATAGCCAGGTGGGCAGGAGCAGTAGTGCATAGCACACGCTTCTTGATTAGACTGGAGTTCGAGCTCATGACCACCAAATATGGAAGATGCAGAAAGGTCAGAGAATGACCACTGCATATCCCCGGAGCAATATGGCCTTAGTTGCTAATGCTCCTAAAAACTAAATAACAAATAAACACACAAACATTTGCCATTTTTCAGCCCATCTGCTCAAGTTTTTTAGATCCTTTTGCAGCAGCGTACTGTCATTAGTGTCCTTAACAACCCTGCCAACCTTCGTAGTTTCCAAAATTGGACATTAAGCTTGACATACCATCATCAAAATCATTTATAAATACAGAAAACAACAATGGACCCAGCACTGAACCCTGAGTGACTCCACTAATAACATTAGTCCACAATGAGCAGTGTCCATTGAGTACCACTCTATGTCTTCTCCCACTCAACCATCCATTTATCCATAACAGCAATTTGCCTGCAATGCCACACTGCTCCAATTTGTGCAGCAGTCTTCCATGTGCAACAGTATCAAAAGCCTCTCTTCCCTGCATCCAGTTCCTTTGTGACCATATCAAAGTATCCAATCAAATTGGCCAGGCAAGACTTTCCCTTAACAAAACCATGCTGTGTCCGAGCTATAACTGAAGTCTTGTCTAGATGATCCTGCAGTGCTTCTTTAACCAGTGCCTCCATTAATTTTCCTGGAACAGAAGTTAAACTAACAGGTCTATAATTACTTGTGTCAGCCTTTGATCCTCCTTTATGAATTGGGGTCACATTTCCACATCTCCAGTCTATGGGTACCTCCCCTGAGTCCAAGGCAAACTCTCATAATTATTGCTGAAAGTTTGCTTACTTCCTTTCCTGCCTCCTTTAATATAACTGGATAGATCCCATAACTCCAGGTGCCTTTTTATGTTTACCTTCAATAATTTCTCCTCCACTTTCCTCTCAGTTATTATAAAATCATCTGGCTCACTGCTAGAGTTTAATTCATCGCTGGCATTCCCCTCCCTGAATAACTCATGTGTGAATGTAGAAGCAAAATACTCATTTATTTTGTTAGCCACCTGAGCAGGATCATCAACGGTCGAATCATCAATATCCAGTGGACCAATCTGATTCATTCCTTTCCTTTTAGAGTTTTTACATAGGTAAAGAACTCTTTCCTGTTTTTCTTTACATCCTTTGCCTGCCTGATCTCCTTTGTGACTTGGTTACAGACCAACTTATATCTATCATAGGCTTCCATATCACCCATTAATTTATAAGTATCCCATGCATTTTTCTTCTCTGCCATATGTCTCATTAGTTCATCTGACATCCATTTAGGCCTAAACCTGGAACAACGTTTCTTAGTTGGTATGTAAAGCTTACTAACTTGCAAGACAAATTTTTTGAATGCCTCCCATTTAGAATTTTCTCTTGGTAACATCATCAGTTGGTCCCATCTTATAGAATTTAAATACTGTCTCAGACCACCGTAGTCGCTGTTACGAAAGCAAAAACCCTTCCCTTTACCCCTGATGGCAGTTACCTCTTTGAGTAAATCCCACTTCAGCACACTGATTACTGCCACCTAGCGGTTCCTTTATCTGCAGATTCTGAATGCACGAAGAATCACTACTGATAATCAGATCAAGAGTATTACTCCCTCTAGTTGCTTCCCAAACATACTGATGTAGAAAACAATGATCCAAAAATAATTCCACAAAAGCCTTGCTAGTGTGTGAGTGACCAACTCACAAATTCCAATCAATATCCGGGAAATTAAAACCCTCCATTATAAGACTCAATGATTTACTGGCCCACTCTATTTCCCTGTACAGTTTCTTATTACACTCCTCAGAGTCATTAGACCTATAACACACTCCTACTCTCAATGCTTATTTTGCACCAAACTCACTTGACTCTGCACTGTCTAGCGATGTCGACTGGCAGCACTTTCTTGGATTTTGTGTTTCTTAACTAATAGCATTACCTCTCCTCCCTTCCTATACTGTCTGTCCTTCCTGTACACATTGTACTCCCCAAATTCCAGTTCTGCATTCCTTATATCTGTGTTACACCACGTGTCTGATATCCCAACAATATCTGTCTTTGTTGTTTTGAGCAACACCTCAAATTCATCAAATTTATTTACCAAACTCCTAGCATTGGTGTATACGCAAGTATACATGCACCTGTTCCTCTTCTTAGCTACCCTAACACAACCCATGTGTTTACTTGTACTGCAATGACTCCCAGCAGTTTCTGAAATGCCTTTCATCTTGTTTTCCAGGCTGCTGCTCAATACAGTAAAAGCAGTGCAAGAATCACTTTCACCTCTGCCAGTGACTACTGTTAATCTATTATTCCTTGTATTCCCCCCCCCCCCAAGATAGCAGTTTTTCGATCCACCTAACACTGCCTCGATAGCATCACTTTCTATTTAAGTGTATCCCATCGCTGTAGATGCAGTCTCTGCTGTTAGCAAGTACAGACCAGGCTCAAAAAAATTCTACCCCTTGAGCCTTCCACAATCTTTCCAGGGCTGAATTGATCGACAAGGCTCTCATCATATACTCCCTCCTATCGTGTCTGGGCAGAATTGCAGACAATTTCAAATTCAACCCTAATTCATGGCTTTTTTTCAAAGAGCAAACATCAGAAGTTTTGAAACAGTAATCCGACCAAGGAAAAGAAGAAAAGAAATCTTGCTGGTCATCCCATTTTACATTCTTGTAATGTCATATAATATGAGGTTGGTAATAGCCATGAGATAATGGCTCCATTGGAGAAGAGAAAATCACCAAGTTGTCATCTGAGGTGCTAAAGGACCACTCTAAAGGAAGGGTTTTTGTGAGAAAAAGATCGAGCGTGTTGGCTGTATGGTTAGGATTGTCCAGTATCCTTGTTGGTAAATGAACAATCTGTGCAAGGTCATTTGTAATTGCAAAAGTCTTAGCATAGCATCTCGACCCGCTGGATCGAGATGCTAAGACTTTTGCAATTACTAACGGAAGCCAGCTGGAGTTGTGAACATTAAAATCACCAAGGAAAATTACCTCATGGTTAGGAAAGTTGGACTGGAGAAAGTCAAGTTGCAAAGAGAGGAAGTCAAAGAGCTCCAAGTGATTAGTGGAATTGGGAGAATGGTAGAGACAACAGATGAATATGACACAATGAGGTAGAGAGATTTTAAGCCAGAGAAGATAGAAAAGAGGAGATTCCAAATTACCAAGTCTCTTACAGGGAATATCAGAATGGACATATGCACAAGTACCACCTTTGAGGTGAAAGGAATCATATAGCAAATAATTTGGGTAACTGAGATGAGCAGTAGATGAATCAACCGATAGCTGAGATTCTGTCAGAAAAAGTACATGGGGTTTGGCAGACTCGAAGTGGAAACGGACATCGTTGAGATTAAAATTGAGACCACATATGTTTGTGAAATGAACTAGAAAGATTGAAAACTGAGCAGCAGAGGTTTTAGGCATGTTAGAAAATTGGTGTCAAAATTACACATTGCAAATTTCTAAGGGAAAGACTGTTCAGATGCTTTTGAAGAGGCACCTTAGTATAAATCGTGCCCCTACTTTTAAGCTTTATGGGGATGCGGTTTGGTATGTTAGAGTCATGAGGTATTTAGGTTTATAGCTTGAGGATCATCTCTTTTTTACTGAGCACATCAATTTTTTGAAAACCAATTTTCGAACATTATATGCCAAGCTTCGGAGGATCATTAGGACTGATTGGAGAATCAGAGGATGTTCTTTAAATTTATTATATGACTATTTGTTCCTCCCAATCATAATCTATGCCTCTGGAGCTTGGATTCACAGAATTAATAATGTTATTATACAGAAATATTTGATTCAAGCTCAGAGATTCGCTCTTCTCAGGTGACATTTGCATGCTGGACTGTCTCCAATGAAGCTTTACAGATTATTTCTGGAAGGCTTCCTGTTCAGTATGGGATTTTTCTGGCTGGATTATTATATTATACAAAACATAATATAAGAAGGACTATTCTGGGCATATGACATCTTGCCCAGAGAAAAATAGGAACTATTCTAAAGTTGATTTGAAATCTGAGAAAAAGAGAATTATTTTGCATTAATGGACATTTGGCAAGATGATTGGGAAAATGCAGAAAAAGGCCTTCAGACCTTTGTTTTTCCCCAATAATAAAATTATCAATCCAAAGCTAAAACCATGGCTTCAGTTTGGTTTTCAGGCCACAAGTCTCATTACTGGACATGGATTGGCATATAAATTGTCATTGTTAAGATTACGTGAGCAGGGGTCTTGTGTTTGTCGTGAATCGAAAACATCTGTTATGCTGGATTGTTATTTGGATATCATATCTAAATTGGAAAGATCAGTTGGTATTTTAGAGAAAGAGCAACTCTGGGTTCTGTTCACAGATCGTTGCATATTTTAATGACTTTGTGAGTGAAGTATTTAGAAGACAGAAAACACTAATGTGTATAGTGGTGGCCCGTGTCCTCATAGAAGGGGTGGGAATTCACCTGATTAAGATTTACGTATAGGAAGCATAAAGTCAATTTCTCTCACCTGGGGTGTAATGGCCAAATTGAAAGTTCAAAAACAAAAAAAAAAAATAAGAAAGGGATATATGTATTGAGCCCTTTTCATTGTCTATGCCAGCGTTTCTCAAACTGTGTTCTGTGAAAAATTGTAATTAAGAATTAAAGAAATAAAATAAAATAAATTTTGCATATTTGTAGCATACACCACTTTTGTATCAAGGCGCCTCCGTAGCCAGGTGGGCAGGAGCAGCAGTGCGTAGCACACGCTTCTTGATTAGACCGGGGTTCGAGCCCGTCACCACCAAATACGGAGGATGTGGAAAGGTCAGGGAATGACTACCGCATATCCCCAGAGCAATATGGCCTTAGTTGCTAATGCTCCTAAAAACCAAATAACAACAAATTAGATTAGCCACTGGCAGGGGTGAAAGAGATTCTTGCACTGCTTCTATTGGAATGAGCAGAAGCCTGAAAAACAAGATGCAGGATATTTCAGAGACTGCTGGAAGTCATTGCGGTACAAGTAAACACATGGGTTGTGTTAGGGTAGCTATGAATAGAAACAGGTGCATGTATACTTGCGTGAACACCAATGCTAGGAGTTTAGTAAATAAATTTGATGAATTTGAGGTATTGCTCAAAACATCAAAGGCAGATATTGTTGGGATATCAGAGACGTGGTGTCACACAGATATAAGGAATGCAGAACTGGAATTTGGGGAGTACAACATCTACAGAAAGGACAGACAGCATAGGAAGGGAGGAGGGGTTATGCTATTAGTTAAAAAACACATAAAATCCAAGGAAGTGAAGCCAGTCGACATCGATGGACAGGGCAGTGTTGAGTCAGTTTGGTGTGACATAAGCATAGGTAAATCAAAATTGAGAGTAGGAGTGTGCTATAGGCCTAATGACTCTGATGAGTATAATAAGATACTGTACAGGGAAATAGAATGGGCCAGTAAATCAGAGAGTCTTATAATGGGGGATTTTAATTTCCCAGATATTGACTGGAATTTGTGGGATGGTCACTCACACACTAGCAAGGCTTTTGTGGATTTATTGCATGATTGTTTTCTACACCATTATGTTCGGGAGGCAACTAGAGGGAGTAATACTCTTGATTTGATTATCAGTAGTGATTCTTCATGCATTAAGAATCTGCAGATAAAGGAACCACTAGGTGGCAGTGATCACAGTGTGCTGAAGTGGGATTTACTCAAGGAGGTAACTACCATCAGAGGTAAAGGGAAGGGTTTTTGCTTTCGTAAAGGCAACTATGATGGTCTGAGACAGTATTTAAATTCTATACAGTGGGACCAACTGATGTTACCAACAGCAAATTCAAAATGGGAAGCATTCAAGGAACTAATCTTGGAAGCTACCAGGCTTTACATACCAACCAAGAAATATTGTTCAAGGTTCAGGCCTAAATGGTTGTCAGATGAACTAATGAGACATATGGCAGAGAAGAAAAATGCATGGGATACATACAAATTAATGGGTGACATGGAAGCCTATGATAGATATAAGTTGGTCTGTAACCAAGTCACAAAGGAGATTAGGCAGGCAAAGGCAGATTATGAGAAATCCTTGGCAAAGGATGCAAAGAAAAACAGAAAAGAGTTCTTTACCTATTTAAACTCAAGAAGGAAAGGGATGAATCAGATTGGTCCACTGGATGTTGATGGTTCAACAGTTGAGGATCCTGCTCAGGTGGCTAACAATCTAAACGAGTATTTTGCATCTACATTCACACATGAGGAGTTATTCAGGAAGGGGAATGTCGTAGGTGAAGTAAACATTGGCAGTGAGCTAGATAATTTTGTAATAACTGAGAGGAAAGTGGAGGTGAAATTGTTGAGGATAAACATAAAAAAGGCACCCGGGGTGGATGGGATCTATCCAGTTATATTAAAGGAGGCAGCAAAGGAAGTAAGCAAACCCCTAGCCATAATTATGAGAGCTTCTTTGGACTCAGGGGAGGTACCCATAGACTGGAGACATGCAAATGTAACCCCAATTCACAAAGGAGGATCAAAGGCTGACACAAGTTATTATAGACCTGTTATTTTAACTTCGGTTCCAGGAAAATTAATGGAGGCACTGGTTAAAGAAGCACTGAAGGATCATCTGGACAAGAATTCAGTTATAGTTCTGACACAGCATGGTTTTGTTAAGGGCAGGTCTTGTCTGACCAATTTGATTGGATACTATGATGTAGTCACAAAAGAACTAGATGCAGGGAATAACTTTGATATTATATATTTGGATCTTAGAAAGGCTTTTGATACTGTTGCGCATGGAAGACTGCTGTACAAATTGGAGCAGTGTGGCATTGGAGGCAAATTGCTGCTATGGATAAAGTGATGGTTGAGTGGCAGAAGAGAGAGAGTGGTAATGAATGGACACTGCTCATTGTGGGCTAATGTTATTAGTGGAGTTCCTCAGGGTTCAGTGTTGGGTCCATTGTTGTTTTCTGTATTTATAAATGATATTGATGATGGTATATCAAGCTTAATGTCCAAGTTTGCAGACGATACAAAGGTTGGCAGGGTTGTTAAGGACACTACTGATGCTATGCTGCTGCAACAGGATCTGGAAAGGTTGAGCAGATGGGCTGAGAGGTGGCAAATGAAGTTTAACATTGACAAATGTAAAGTACTACATATGGGAAACAGTAACCCCAGAGCACTGACAGTGGTGGAGAATGAAAAGGACTTGGGGGTAATTGTGCAGGCAGATATGAAGTTCTCTGAGCAGTGCAGACGAGCTGCAAGAGTAGCTCATGGTGTCTTGTCAATGATATACAGCAATTTTTCTAGCAGGGATAGGGATGTGATTATTCCCTTGTATAAGGCAATGGTCAGGCCGCACCTTGAGTACTGTATACAGGTCTGGAGGGCGCATTTCAAGAAGGATGTAGAGCTGCTGGAACGAGTACAGGGAAGGGTGACAAGATTAGTGAATGGAACAAAGGGTTGCTCTTACGAAGCAAGGCTTAAGTTTTGCAAATTAGAGTCTGGAGACTAGGCATCGGCGAGGTGATCTGATAGAGGTGTATAAGGCTTTGAATGGCTTGAGCATGCTCAATGCCGATGGGATTCTTCCTCTTGCTCAGAATAATCACCTGAGAGGGCATAAATTCAAATTGAGGAAGGGCGGATGTCAGATAGATGTACGGAAATTTGCATTTAGCCAGCGGGCAGTTGGTTTGTGGAATAGACTTCCATCACTTGTTGTTGAAGTTGATAGCCTAAACAAATTTAAGGCTCAGCTGGACAGGTATTTCGAAAGAACGGAGGGGTGAAATGGGAGTAGTGGTTGTGTTTTTTTTTTTTTTTTTTTTTTTGGCTGATGCTGAATAAGCTTGCTTTCTTGCATCATATGCCTCTACTAATGCTAATGCCATTGAGGAGTCTTCCATCCTGCAGTGGGTTGATAATGGCTGCAGTTTACATTTTTTTTTTTTTTTTTTTTCTTAACTTGGGGGGGGGGAACTTGTAAACCTGGGAACTCATAAAGTGGGAACTGCCTGTATATTATTCATAGGAGAATTGTGGAAATCATTTTATATTTCAATTTTCACTATAGTAATGGTAGATGCAATTATAGTCTGAAGTACATGTGGTTTGTTTGTTTTATTAAATCACTGAAGATCCATGAAATATCGCTTTTCAATTTATTATTATTTTTTTAAAATCCAGGAGGGAATAAGTAAAGTGTTTTAAAAAAAAAGTTGAGTGAATATTACATTGTGCAGTGAAGAGAAAACATTACTTTTATGTTGCTATTAGTTAATTAATTAGTTTTCAGTTAGAAACAAGATAAATATTTTCTTTTCACTTCTGTTGATTATAGAAAAAGAAAAGTTTTGATTAATTTAAAGAATAAAAATTGAAGTCGTGCCTGAAATGTAAAGTACTGAGGATGTTATCTAGCTGTTTTCTACCTTTCTTTAGCATTTGCTAGTTCTCATAATTTTCCACAGTTCTGGCTAGTCCATAGATGGCTGTTATAAGTATATAAATTTTTTGGGCATCTGGTTTTTAACCAGTAAACTGTTAAATTATGTATTACCACATTATCTGTGGCTGACTATGTAGCCAATCTCTTGGGCCTTGTTATAACTAGCAAAATGCATTAAAAAACTAATAGCTTGGATGATTATGGTTTAGATAAGAGGTTCCCAACCTTTTTTGCCTTCTGACACTTTTAAAAAAAATACATTTTTCCTCATCTACCCCTCTCCAAAAAATACACACATTTTAATTTTAATGGATGTATTATAAGAAAAAAATACTAATAATATAATAGTTAATTATTTACAAAAATTAACAAGACAGTTATATTTTTTATATTTATTATTATTATTATATAATTTTCCCTGTTCCACCCCTTGGCATCTATTGACCCCTTTTTCAAAATGATTGACCTGTTGGGGAGGGTTTAACATTGAACCCATTGGGAATCCCCTGTTTCTGAGTGGTCATCGCAAGTGTGCCTAAGTCATATGCCAGGGTTCAAGTACATATGCCCGTGACTGCTAAATATGGTGCTATTTCTTGTATTCTCTCTATTGTGTGAACTCCTCTGACCATGTGGTTGTCCCGGAGTATCAACAGAATTTATTTATATAGTCAGTGTAGTTAAACCATGTCAATATATGATGTTAATAATTGGCAATTTATTTTATATTTGTATATATGAATTTGTATGTTGATATTTAATGATTTTCTCCTCTTGGCCATTTGTGTGGGCACATGTACCTAGCTATTCAATTATTAGCTAAATTAGTTTATTCTCCCATTCTAGCTTAAATGAACATAATTTCCTGTTAATGTTTTCAAAGAGATTGGCCCAGAGATTGTGCCAAAAGTGTAATCTGTTTTCTGAAGGGTATTTTTTATTTTTTGTCAATATTTTATTTAAAAAAAAAAAAAGAAAAAAAGATTTTTAGTCTTTTTTTTTTGGAATTTTTTTGGTGCGGTTTGAGATTTTTTCTCAAAAAGAATGAATATTTAAAAAAAAATTATTAAATTAAACTAAATGTGAGTATTACTATATAAATGCAATAAATGTAGTATTAAAATTATAATAATGATAACAGTGCTATTATTAATGAAATTTATTGAGGCCTTGTGCAACACAAAAGATTCTAATTACTGTATGCCAGCAAAGAAAGCAGACAAATAATGTTGAATTTCAAAAAAAATACGAGGAAAGAGTGTGAATGTAACTCGAACTTTTGAAGATAGATAGGCCACTCTTTACAACTCAGTGAATAGCTAAACACTGAGTTGTAAAGAGTGGCCTATCTATCTTCAAAGGTTTGAGTTATGTGTGAATGCATCACCTGCATTGCACCCACAATTTCTATGAAGTAAACTGTTATTTCTAATGAGCTATTTCTAGAATTTAGTTTATCATTACGTTAAATATGCACCAATATGTAGTATGCACTGATCATTAGAAAAACTCTGAGTTTTATTCCTTATTGTTTGTTTTGGGATTTTTTAGGCACATCGGCATCTGTGGCCATAGTGTGCCATTTTATACCTTAAAGTTATAAACTTTCTACGTGGGTACCCCATGTTGCATGCTTTATATCAAGTTGATAATTGAAGTCCTGTCTTGCTTTCTGCAGCATATCCTGTTTATGGCCTGCTACTTACTGCTGTGATGTTCTGTCATCTTTAATTCTTTAAGGTCATATGGCATGGATGATCTATAGATGATGTCCTTCACATACCTCTAGAGAAAGAAGCCACATTGAGTGTGATCTGGAGACCTGGGAGGCCACCTGCAGAAGAATTGGTCAGTAACAATAGCACAACCAATCTAGCGATGTGCAAGAGCTTCATTGAGGTAATGGCAGACTTCACAATGAAAATCAGGCAGAACGTCATCCAGATGGAAAATGTAGTTGTCCTATAACTGAGAGAAAAGCCATTTCATCAGCATGTCCTGATAGATAATCCCAGCAATTGTGTTTTCCATGAAAAAAAGGATGGGCTTTGGATCTCCCATTTATGCTCTGTGATGATGTGGATTTTCAGTGCTATAGATGAACACATTATAACAATTCACTTTACCACTTAAGTGAAATGTTGTTTCATCAGTGACGATCAGGTGGTTTGCAAATTTGAGAAATCATATTGTTTTAACTTTGTCACCAAATGCAACTTGTGATCTTTTCATGGATAATCATTTGTGTAGAACACTCCATATGGTTTCTGGGGCAACTGTAATTCCTGATTGGTACATCAATTTCCATGGACGTTATGGGAAAGCTTGTTGAATTTAGTCGATATTTTCTTCCAATATGTGAAGATGACCAGCGCTTTTTCTTTAGTAGATACAATTGTCTTTTTCAAATTGGCTTATACAAATGGCAAATGTTGCTCCTAGTTAGATCAATTCCAAAATGTGAATGGAATGTTTGTTGCACCACTGTCACACAGTTGTCTTCGTAAACTGTAGGACAGAATGCGTCTTGTTATGGAGACTATTTTCATAACAAGGTTATCCCTCGTTGGTTGACCTTGTTATGAAGTTTGAATTTCAATTTGAATTATACCTAGATAGTTTTTCTAATAAAAAAACTCTCCAAGTATGATTGAAATTCTTTGAGTCTGTCTCATTATTCTCACCTTTATTGGAATATGTTATTTTGAGAATGCAGATATTTTCAAATAGTGAAATTTAAAATTTAAATTCATACTAGTCTATATATTCCATAATATTTTTGTATTTATTTTTCCTTATGTGTAGAACAGTCTATAAAGTCAGACTCCCCTAGACAGAAATTGTTAATTTTAGATGCTCGATCCTATGCAGCAGCTGTAACTAATAGAGCAAAAGGAGGAGGTTGTGAATCCTTAGAACGCTATCCCAACTGTGAAATTCAGTTTATGAGCTTGGCAAATATTCATAGCATACGTAAGAGTTTTCAAAGTGTTCGAACTCTTTGTGCTTCAGTAGATTATCAAAAGTAAGTTTTATGATAATGGAATTTCATGTATATTCTTAAAAAAAATTACCAATAGAAAGATTAGTTTTGGAAATTAAAAAAAAAAATTGATTATATTATTTTGGTAAAGCATAACTTTCACTTTGAGCAATTCTCTGCTTAATGTGATAGCGGCATTCTTGAAAAGTACCACGTAAAGTGAAAGCAAGTTTTGTAAACAGTATTCTCCTATAAGAAAGAATGGAAAAGATTGTCTCATGCTATAAAATTTCATAAAATTTTCCTTATTTAATATAACCCCTCCCCCATTTATCATGAATACAATGGAACATTATTGGATCATATACAGGCATTCCCCTTTTAGCTGTCTTAATTGGCCATGAAAACAGAGCTCTAAGTGAATTTGCATGAAGCGGGAGAGATTTATGCATAGAATGTTATCTAAATGATTTTAATTGGTTTGTGTGACTAATATATCTGGCTGATTTAAAGGTACCATTTTTTTATATAACAATATTAAACAACACAGAAACATTTGAAGTTTTAAATACATAAATTATGCAATAAAACTTCCTTTATGATTAAGTACAGCAGTGTTCAATAAAATGCAAGAAAGCTTACTTTAAAATTATGGATCCTTATATGCATATTGTGTTTAAAAAAACAGCTTGCGATACTAATTTTCAAATCACAAAAAATCATTTAAGTGCAGTGTAAACCTGAAGCTTGCCTGAATCCAGTCTAAATTTATAGAATATAGAATGCTCAATTTAGTTTCCAGCAAAAGGTTTTTCTGATAGCTTTTCACTTTCTTCACATTATTAGCAGCTGACTTGCTTGATCTCTTTGAGGCTATTTAAAAAAATAAAATAAAATAAAAATTAACTACTCACATGGCAAGCTAAAATCAGCCACTCAGACACAAAATGGTAATGTTTAATTTTGTTTTATGCATATAAATATAAATGTAAGCAGTTATATAAATATAAGCAGTTTTTTAAGCAACATTTTAATAAATTTCAGGTAATTAGAACCTCCCAAGTATATCTGTGTTGGCAAACACTTGATGAAGTTGTCTGGTGAGTCAACTATGATAGGGGAGGACAACGTGTTTTGTTTGGGGTTCTGATTGGTATTGTGATTACGGAGTTGTTGATCTTATTTCCTGCAATGGAGATTGTGTTTCGAATCAATAGTAAAGGATATTTCCTAGCTGTAAACTTATTTGTAAGATATTGTAATTCCAGAACTGTATTTAATAGCATTGTAGACCTGGTTGTAAAGAACAGATTTTTTGTACTAAGTGGTGATGTGATTGAAAGTGTAAATATTTTCCTGTGTGTGTGTGTCTTTCCTATAAATTTTAGTTCCTTTATGATTTAGCCATGGAATTACAATATCTTTCAAATAAGTTCACAGCTAGGAAATATCTTTTACAATTGATCCAACACAATCTCCATTGCAGAATATAAGATAAATAACCCGCATAATAACAATACCAATCAGAACCCCAAACAAAACATATGTATCATCCTCCCCTATCATAGTCGACTTGCCAGACAACTTCATCAAGTGTTTGACAACACAGATATAACATTAACATTTTCATCCTACAACATATTAGGGACTATGTTTAACACATAAAAAACACATGAATATTCGATAATGTGACATCAACAACATTATTTATTTGATTAAATGCCAATCTGATTGTAATGCGTGCTATATCAGGAGTATTACTACTAAATAGGACACAATTAAAACTTCTAATGCATGGGCATTCTATTAGCATTAGTAGAGGCATATGATGCAAGAAAGCAAGCTTATGAAGCATCAGCCAAAAAAGAAAAACTTCCACTTCACCCCTCCGTTCGTTCGAAATACCTGTTCCAGCTGAGCCTTAAATTTATTTAGGCTATCAACTTCCACAACAAGGGATGGAAGTCTGTTCCACCAACCAACTACCAGCTGGCTAAAGGCAAATTTCCGCACATCTATCCTACCTATGTCTTTCCTCAATTTAAATTTATGCTCTCTGAGGTGATTATTCTGAGCAAGAGTAAGAGTCCCATCAGCACTGAGCATGCTCAAACCATTCAAGGCTTTATACACCTCTATCAGATCACCTCGCAGGTGCCTAGTCTCCAGACACTATAATTTGCAAAACTTAAGCCTTTCTTCGTAAGAGCAACCCTTTGTTCCATTCACTAATCTTGTTGCCCATCTCTGTACTCGTTCCAGCACTCTACATTCTTCTTAAAATGAGGCCTCCTCTCATAATTATACAGTACTCAAGGTGTGGCCTGACCATTGCCTTATACAAAACTTTGTACAAGGGAATAATCACCTCCTTATCCTTGTTATAAAAATTCCTGTATATCATTGATAAGACACCATGAGCTACTCTTGCAGCCCTTCTGCACTGCTCAGAGAACTTCATATCTGCCTGCACAATTACCCCCAGGTCCTTTTCATTCTCTACCACTGTCACTGCAGATTTGATACGTTTCTCTGGGGTTGTTGTTTCCCATATGTAGTACTTTACATTTGTCAATGTTAAATTTCCTTTTCCACCTCTCAGCCCATCTGCTCAACCTTTCCAGGTACTGTTGCAGCAGCATAGCATCAGTAGTGTCCTTAACAACCCTGCCAACCTTTGTATCGTCTGCAAACTTGGACATTAAGCTTGATATACCATCATCAATATTATTTATAAATACCGAAAACAATGATGGACCCAACACTGAACCCTGAGGGACTCCACTAATAACATTAGTCCGTGATGAGCAGTGTCCATTGATTACCACTTTCTGTCTTCTCCCCCTCAACCACCCCTTCATCCCTAGCAGCAATTTGCCTCCGATGCTACACTGCTCCAATTTGTGCGGCAGTCTTCCATGTGCAACAGTATCAAAAGCCTTTCTATGATCCAAGTATATAATAGCAAAGTTATTCCCTGCATCCAGCTGTTTTGTGACTGCATCATAGTATCCAATCAAATTGGTCAGGCAAGACTTCCCCTTAACAAAACCATGCTGTGTTCGAGCTATAACTGAAGTCTTGTCTAGATGATCCTGCAGTGCTTCTTTAACCAGTGCGTCCATTAATTTTCCGGGAACAGAAGTTAAACTCACAGGTCTATAATTACTTGTGTCAGCCTTTGATCCTCCTTTGTGAATTGGGGTCACATTTGCACATCTCCAGTCTATGGGTACCTCCCCTGAGTCCAAGGAAGCTCTCATAATTATGGTTAAGGGTTTGCTTACTTCCTTTGCTGCCTCCTTTAATATAACCAGATAGATCCCATCCACCCCAGGTGCCTTTCTTGTGTTTATCTTCAACAATTTATCCTCCACTTTACTCTCAGTTATTACAAGATTATCTAGCTTACTGCCAGAGTTGAATACACCTCTGCATTCTCCTTGCTGAATAACTCCTCATGTGTGAATGTCGATGCAAAATATTCATTTAGTTTGTTATCTACCTGAGCAGGATCATTAACAGTTGAACCATCAATATCCAGTGGACCAATCTGATTCATCCCTTTCCTTCTAGAATTTACATAAGTAAAGAACTGTTTTCTGTTTTTCTTTGCATCCTTTGCCAAGGATTTCTCATAATCTTCCTTTGCCTGCCTAACCTCCTTTGGGACTTGGTTACAGACCAGCTTATATCTATCATAGGCTTCTGTGTCACGTGTTAATTTATATGTATCCCATGCATTTTTTCCCTCTGCCATATGTCTCATTAGTTCATCTGACATCCATTTAGGCCTAAACCTTGAACAATATTTCTTAGTTGGTATGTAAAGCCTAGTAGCTTCCAAGATAAGTTCTTTGAATGCTTCCCATTTTGAATTTGCTGTTGGTAACATCATCAGTTGGTCCCACTGTATAGAATTTAAATATTGTCTCAGACCATCGTAGTCGCCTTTGCGAAAGCAATAACACTTGCCTTTACCACTGATGGTAGATACCTCTTTGAGTAACTACCATCAGTGGTAGTTACCTCTTTGAGTAAATCCCAGTTCAGCAGACTGTGATCACTGCCACCTAGTGGTTCCTTTATCTCCAGATTCTTAATGCTTGAAGGATCACTACTGATAATCAAATCAAGTATATTACTCCCTCTAGTTGCCTCCCGAACATGCTGATGTAGAAAACAATCATCCAATAAATCCACAAAAGCCTTGCTAGTGTGTGAGTGACCAAACCAGAAATTCCAGTCAATATAAGGGAAATAAGATCATAAGATCTTATTTCCCTTATATCTTGGATCATAAGAAATTTTAATTTCTTAAAATCTATTTATAAGACTCTTAAAATTATAAGACTCTCTGATTTACTGGCCCACTCTATTTCCCTGTACATTTTCTTATTATACTCATCAGAGTCATTAGGCCTATAGCACACTCCTACTCTCAATTTTGATCTCCGATTGCTTATGTCACACCAAACTGACTCAACACTGCACTGTCCAGCGATGTCGATTGGCTTCACTTCCTTGGATTTTATGCGTTTCTTAACTAATAGCATAACCCCCCTCCTCCCTTCCTATCCTGTCTGTCCTTTCTGTACATGTTGTACCCCCCCAAATTCCAGTTCTGCATTCTTTATATCTGTGTTACACCACGTCTCTGATGTCCCAACAATATCCGCCTTTGATGCTTTGAGAAATACCTCAAATTCATCAATTTTATTTACCAAACTCCTAGCATTGGTATACACGCAAGTATACATGCACCTTTTCCTATTCTTATCTTCCCTAACACAACCCATGTGTTTACTTGTACTGCAGTGACTCCCAGCAGTCTCTGAAACATCCTGCATCTTGTTTTCCAGGCTTCTGCTCTCATTCGAATAGAAGCAGTGCAAGAATCACTCTCAACTCTGCCAGTGCTACTGTTAATCTATTAGTCCTTGTATCTGCCCAATCTAGCAGTTTTGCGACCCACCTAAGACTGCCTCGATAGCATCAGCAAACATTCTTGCACCCTTTCTATTTAAGTGTATCCCATCCCCGTAGAAGCAGTCTCTCCTGTTAACAAGTACAGACCAGGCAGAAAAAAATTCTACCCCTTGAGCCTTGCACAATCTTTCCAGGGCTATCACTACAACAGCTTTAGGACTAATGAAGCCAGCATGGAACTTACGCAGCATATATGCATTCCCACAATCAAAACTCTTTAATTGATTCAGTCTTTACAATCATTAAATTAAAATCAAGTTATAAAATTTTCCCGCAGGAAGCACTTGTCACAGAATGGTGTCGTTCGTAACGCCACGTTCATCATCATCAGCCATTTTCTATCCACTGCAGGATGAAGGCCTCTTCAGCAAATTTCCAGTTCCTTCTGTTTTATGCAATGGCCATCCATTTACTACCCACAAACTCATGAATTTCATCTATCCATCTCTGCCGTTGTCTTCCGGGTTTTCTTCTAGCTCCTCTTGGGTACCATTCTCTTATTTTCTTAGTCCATCTGTCATCATGTCTTCGAGCTGTGTCCTGCCCAAGACATTTTAGTTCTTTAGTTTTGATAAGAATGTCCTATACTTGAATTTACTACTTAATCCATGTATTTCTTTTCTTATCTAACAGTCTGATTCCCAATATAATTCATTACATTCTTCGCTTTGTAGTTCTCAGCTTCTCTTCCATTCTTTTGGTGAGTGCCCAAGTTTGACTTTCATAAGTCATGGTGGGGGAGTATACATTGGTTCATTATTTTACATTTCAGACAAACTGGGATATTGCTCTTCAGTATGCGACTATATTTCCTGAATGCTATCTATCCAAAATTTATTCTTCTCTTGACTTCCAGCCATTTATCATTATTGCAGTTAATAACTTGTCCCAGATAAGTATGACTCCACCTTTTTCAATTACTTCTCCTTTAATCATTATGTCCCTTTCTGTGGCATACTTGTTCATCATTACTTTTGTTTTTTTTTTTTTTTAGCCATATTCATCTTTAGTCCAAAATCCTTACTAACTGTGCATAACTGATTAAGATTTTCCTCTAATTCTTTGGGATCGTGGCTTATGACCACAATGTCATCTCCAAATAGTTAATGTTTTAGGTACTCTCCATTCACAAAGACTCCTTTCTGTGACCAGTCTAATGTTTTCCGAAGCTGTTTACTGCTTCCTCAAGGGCAGCAGTAAACAGCTTCAGAGATATTTTGTCTCCTTGTCGAACTCCTTACTCAATTTTAAATTTGCTGTCTAGTCTAATAAAAGAGGTAGCGTTCTCATATATTTTCTTCAAAATCGTAATATATGGGGTATCTATGCCTTGTCTTTCCAGTGCCCGAAACATTGCCTTATGCTGTATGGTGTCGATTGCCTTTTCATAATCCACAAATGCCAGGCATAATGGTATTTTATATTCATTGGCTTTCTCCATTAGCTGTGATATTACGTGAAGGTGATCCATAGTTAAGAATCCTGTCCTAAAGCCAGCTTGCTCTTTTGGTTGATTCTCATCAAGTATTCTTTCTAATCTGTTAGTAATAACCCTTGTGAACAACTTGTAGATGTGGGATAACAAGCTAATTGGTCTATAATTGCCAATTTATGATTTATCTCCTTATGCAGCAAAACTACGATTGCATTATTCTACTGCTTAGGCGTTACACTTTTTCTGATGCATTTTGTGAAGAGCCTTGCTAGTTTTTGTGTTATGGCTCTTCCTCCCAATTTCAACAACTCTACAGTAACTTCATCTTCCCTCGGGGCTTTCTGATTCTTCATTTTCTTAAACACATGTTCTACCTCATCAGGAAGAATATCGGGTATGTTTTATGTGTTGCTAATTTGCGATCCATCTTCCCCACTGCTGGCATCATTCCCTCACTCCTTGTATAATTCTCAATAGTAGTCTTCTGCTATTTGAATTATGCCTTCTCTGCTATTTATAAGTATACCATCGCTATTCTTCAGTTTCAGTATCATTTCTCTTTCTGTATTACTGCTTATGGTATCTGATTTAAGTCCTTTGTTTTCCCTTAATGCTTGTTCTACTTTTCTTGTGTTAAATCTTCTTATGTCCTCTCTGAATCTAATGGCTTTGCATAACTCAGTATACTCAATTTTCTCCTTGTCAGTGTTTATCTTGCTCTTCATTTGTTGCCTTCGGTTCATCATAACAAGTGTTTCTTGACTAATGTTTTCTTCTTTGGATTTCTTTTTCCCTATAGGTTTCTTACTCTTTATCACTTTCAGAAAGTTGTAATATTGCTCATCGATATCTTTTATTTTACCCATATCCCCCCCCTCATTTCAAGAAGGATGTAGAGCTGCTGGAACGAGTACAGAGAAGGGCAACAAGATTAGTGAATGGAACAAAGGGGTGCTCTTACGAAGAAAGACCTAAGTTTTGCAAATTACAGTGTCTGGAGACTAGGCACCAGCGAGGTGATCTGATAGAGGTGTATAAAGCCTTGAATGGTTTAAGCATGCTCAATGCTGATGGGATTCTTCCTCTAGCTCAGAAAAATCACCTGAGAGGGCATAAATTGAAATTGAGGAAAGACAGATGTAGGATAGACGTGCGGAAATTTGCCTTTAGCCAGCGGGTGGTTGGTTGGTGGAACAGACTTCCATCCCTTGTGGTGGAGGTTGATAGCCTAAATAAGTTTAAGGCTCAGCTGGACAGGTATTTTGAATGAACAGAGGGGTGAAGTGGAAGTGGGGTTTTTCTTTTTTTTTTTTTTTGGCTGATGCTGCATAAGCTTGCTTTCTTGCATCAAATGCCTCTACTAATGCTAATGCTATCTTGGTCCTGAGCAGTCTGCAGAAGCTCAAATTTGTTCTTAAGTTCCAGTACATACTGTTTTTTTCTCCTCTTCTGTTATCTCAAAGACCTTTGTATTATTTACTCTAGTCAGTTTTTTCCTTTCCTACATCTATATCAAGTGTACATCTTGCCATTCTGTGATCACTTCCAACAGTTACCTTATTCAGGACGGTAACATCATTCACGATATATTTTCCGTTAGCAAGGATGAAGTCGATTTCATTGGTTGTTAATCTGTTTGGACTCTTCCATGTTCACTTTCTGTTCACCCTTTTAGTATTAGTAACGGCCGCATGGTGCAAGAAAGCCTATGGCTTATGCTGCAACAGCCAAAAAAAAAAAAAAAACGATGATAAAAACAAAAAAAAAAAAAAATAAATAACTAAATAATAATAATAATAATAAAAAAAAAAAGGAATTAAACCTATTATCCTATGCGCTTCCCTTACCCGAAAGTACTATCCAGATGACCTTTGAATTTCCCCAAACTGTCGGCCTCTACCACCCATGAAGGCAACTTATTCCAGTAATTTATAACTTGCTGGCTAAAATAAAACTTCCTGCAGTCCAATCTAAACATTTCTCCCCGTAACTTGAATTTATGTCCCCCTAGTTCTAGCATCATTTATAATCTTGAAAATTTCGTCCTCATTCATTTTACTGATGCCTCTCAGAGCCTTAAACACCTCAATCAAATCTCCTCTAAGGTGTCTAGTTTCCAAACTGCAACCCACATATTCGAAGTCTTTCTTCATAAGGACGCCCTTTTGCCGATCTCACCAGGCGAGTTACCCATCTTTGCACCCTTTCAAGAAGCTCGATGTCTTTCTTTAGGTGCGGTCTCCATACTTGAACACAGTATTCCAAGTGTGGTCTAACATAAGCCTTATATAATGGGATTATCACGTCCCTATCTCTACTTGCAAAAGTTCGATAGATCATCGATGCGACACCATGGGCCTTCCTTGCAACCTGTTTACAATGCTCAGAGAATTTCAAGTCTGACCGTATCGTAACACCCAAGTACCTTTCCTCCAGTACTAGGTTTAGTTGAACTCCACCAAGTGAATAAGTTATTTTGGGATTACAGTTTTCCAAGTGGTAATACCTTACACTTTGTTGTATTAAAGCATAGCTGCCATTTTTCTGACCATTCCTGAAGTCTATCTAGGTCTCTCTGAAGAAGCTCAGCTTGACAGTGATCATTAACTACTCTACCAATTTTAACATCATCTGCAAATTTAGACATCACGCCCTCTATCCCTTCATCAATGTCGTTTATGAAAATTAAAAACAACAGTGGTCCCAATACTGATCCTTGGGGAACCCCACTTCTTACATCAACCCAATCTGAGGAATAGCCATTTATCACAACCCTCTGCCTCCTGCCCCGAAGCCATCCTTCTATCCATCTAAGGATTTTCCCAGTGATTCCAACCTGTTCCAGCATATAATGCAACCGCTCATGTGGGACTGAGTCAAAAGCTTTGCTGAAATCTAAATAAACAATGTCGAAATTATTCCCTAAATCCAGCTCGTGAGTGACCCTTTCGAAATAGCGAACCAGATTTGTTAAACATGATTTTCCCTTTACAAAACCATGCTGAGTATCTTTGAGAATTTCAATTCGATCCAAATGATCCTGAATTCCACCCATGATTTTCCCTACTACTGAAGTCAGACTGACAGGTCGATAATTTCCAACTTCACTTTTAGAGCCACCCTTATGTATGGGAGATACATTTGCACTTTTCCAATCCAAGGGAATCTCCCCAGAGTCCAGTGATGCTCACATAATTAGCCTCAATGGTTCAATGCACTCGCTTGCCGCCTCCCTTAAGATTATAGGGTATATTCCATCAACTCCAGGAGCCTTACTGGTCTGTAGGCTCGAAAGTTTTTTCATTAAATAATCTTGCGAAATTTCAATATCATTAATTACATATTTTTTAACTTCGCTCCCACAATTTCCCATTGCCACAAAAGGCTTTTCATTTGTAAATATCGATGCAAAATAACTGTTGAGTTCATCTGCAACGGCAGCTGGTGTATTTAATACTATCCCCTTTCCCTTACATAAAGGTCCGATCTGGTTTGTCCTGCTCTTCTTGGCATTTATATATGTGAAGAATTCTTTATCCCCCCTCTTTGCTAGTGATTTCTCATAAACTGCCTTTGCCTGTTGAACCTTTTCTGTGGCTCTATTACACATCACTTTGTAGCTGTCTATTACACATCACCTTGTTTTTATTGCTCTGTAACCTTTCAATGCCACCTTTTTCTGCTCAAGTAATGCGGCAACTTCACTATTCATCCAACTTGGAACCCTTCTCGTGGAGTATTTTTTTAATGGTATATACGCATTCAAGGCATCTGTGATTAATGTTTTAAAAGCGTACCACAGTTCAATTGTATTCATTCCCTGCGCGATATCTACCCAGTTAATAGAGGCCATGTAGTACCTTAAGGCATCGTAATTTCCTTTTCTGAAATTAAAACCCATTCCTTTGCCTTTTACTTCTGCTACCTCTCTCGTCATCATCCAACCGTAGAACTCAGTGATCACTTCCTGCTACTGGTTCCTCTACTGTCAGCCCTGTTATGTCATCTGATTCATGTGTGATGATGAGGTCTAGGATATTCTTTTCTCTAGTACTTTCCCTGACATGTTGATACAAATAACAGTCATCTAGTTGATTTAAAAATTTTGTTCCCCATGTCGAGTTTCCTTCCCATTTACTCCAATCAATTAGAGGCAAATTGAAATCACCCATAATAAGGCATTGACGCTTACTTGCCCATTTCATTTGCATGTAGAGGCTTTTGTCATAATCTTCACAATCACCTGGTCTGTAGATTACTCCTACCCGCATTATACCTTTGTTTCCAACTATCTCACACCATACAGACTCTATACTAGCATGTGAAATGTCTGAATCCGGGAAAGCTATCGTCGCACTCAGGCTGCTTCTGATAAGAAGCATTACCCCACCACCCCTTCTATCTACCCTATCCTTCCTAAATACATTATACAAGCCGTACTGAAACTCATCATCCCCAATTACCGGGTGGCACCACGTCTCTGTAAGCCCTATTATGTCCGCGTTACTTGTTTTAATCAGCAGTTCGAATTCGCTCATTTTATTGACGACACTTCTAACATTACTGTATAAACAATTAAGATTTACTGTTCTTGTATATTTAACAACCCTAACACAACTCTTGAAGTTTTTTAGGCTCTCTTCCCTGATATTAGCTACCCGCTCACGTGAAACGTTTCTGCCCCCAGAACATCTAGATAATACGTCCAGTTGGGGTAACAGATAAGAACTCTTAAGGTATGTGCAAGAGTTACTTTGACCAATATTATCAGATAAACATGTGTCAGTATTACCCATATCCCCCCCTAACTAGCAGTTTCCCTGAACCTTTAAGGTATCCTCAATAATACTGGCAAAAACGTTTGCACCACCTTTGTTTAAGTGTATCCGGTCTCTACAAAACAAATTCCTTCTACCTACAAGTGTGGGCCATGCTGATAGAAATTTACCCCCTAAAGCCTTGCAGATTCCTTCAAGTCTTGAGTTAATCCACAAGGCTCTTAACATATAATCCCTCCTATCGTGTCTGGGCAGAATTGCAGACACATAGACATTATGGCCTAGCTCACGACATTTCCTCAGCATGGTCCTGTATTTTTCCAACAAATCGTCAGATCGTGTACGTTTAATATCATTTGTCCCCACACGAATAATAATATTTTCTTTACCCCTTTAAAATCTGACAATCTGTTGGTGACATCATCAATAGTTGCTCCCGGCAGACATACCCTGGTTCTGCTCCACCTATCCTTATTACAAAAAATATTCCCCGTTTCCCTGACAATGGAGTTTCCTAATAAAACAATGTCCTTTTTAACCAGAGTAGTTTGCACTTGGTTTTTCTGTTTTGAGGCTCGAATCGGGTGTGCATCACTTGGTAGATTGCTGGTGTTTTGAGTCCCTGACGAGCTCCCAGATGCATTATTCTCGAGGGCAAGCACTCATTTTTTCAGGGACTCAAATTGTTCCATCAGTGCACCAAATTGTAATTTAAGATCGGTGCACTCCTTACATCGATCACAAAGAAAAGAATCCGCAGGTGAGGTAGGATTAGTCACCAGGTCAACCTTGGACACTTTTCTTGGAAAAAAAGTGTTCATTACTGACAATCCTCGAGATTCTGCAAATTCCACATCTTTCACCTCTTTCATTGCTTTCACCAATTCCAAAATTTCCTATAGTTCCCCTTTCTGCACTGTTTTGTCTTTTTCCAACCTCAGCATTGAAGTCCCCTATAATAATAGTGTAGTGGGTTTTCTGCTCATCTAGAAGACTCTCAATTTCAGTGTACATTTTTTCAACCTCTTCATCATCATGGCTCGATGTCGGTGCATAAATCATTATAACCTTTAGCTTGTACCTCTTAGAAATCTTCAGTATTAGTCTTGACACCCTTGGTGATGTACTTTTGAATTCCAAAATGTGTTTTTTAAATCTTTATGAACCATAAACCCAACTCCACCTTCACTCCTTTCACTGTTTCCATTGGTGTACAGCAGATTTCCACTTGATAAACGTATAAGTGATTCATTTCTTCTTGTTGTTTCAGCCAAACCGATTATATTCCAATTTACATTTTCTAGTTCCTTTTCCAGCTCTAATATCCTGTCTTCACCGATGAGTGATCGTACGTTATAACAGGCCAACTTCAGTTTCCGTGCATGGCAGCCTGGTCATACCCAGAGATTCTTAGCACCCTCTGCTTGCACTCTGATCCTCTCACTGCCGTAAGAGGGGGAGTGAAAGCTGCTGGTTACTGAGGGCCATTTGTATTGTTGTGCCCATGAACAACAGCAATTGAGAATTGTTATCTAAAATAGTGACTCCATGTTGTATATTTTTGTGATTGGCATAAGGTTTATCTCCTCTATAATAATTTTGACCTGGTAAAACAGTTCTATGATGCTGATAGTCCCTTCTGTTTCCTTCAGACCCCCGTTTATGTCAGAAATGCCTATCTCTATCTTGTCTGTAACTTACATTGCTTACCTGGTTCATTGACCTACCAAAAATTGCTTTTGAGTGAGTTTGTATCTGATAAAACTCATTTCTAGGTATTTCTTTTCTTACTCCTGTGTAAGAGTTCATATTAGTCCTATTTCGATCATTATAATACATTTTATTTGCATTTCTAAAACCCATTTCCAACAAAATTACAACTTTGTCTGTTAACATAGGGCGACCGATATTTTGGTAAGGGACAAGGGACAAGGTATTCTTGTATTGATTGCGGCCTCCAGGGTTACCCCTATATACCGCTGTAGCATCTGTAGATTATTTATAGCCGGCAAGTGTGTGTAAGTGTGTGTGTGTGTAAGTATATATGTGTGTTGTGATGGTTGTTGTTTGCCGGCCCTGGAGTCTTAGCAGCCGGGAGGCAGGGAGCAAGCTACCTGCGTCCCGACTCCCGTCCCTAGCCACGTGGAGGCGCTCCAGGAACTATCTAAATTACACTTAGTGGGATTCCAACAAGTGGAATCCCGGTTATAGTAAATAATGAATAGGGAGGATAAAGTAGGAGAAAAGAAAGTAGAAGAAGAAATGAGAGCAAAACACTCTCTCAGGAAAAGAAGAAACAGGAAAGAGGAAAACACTAGTTGGAAAATCTAACAAGCGAGAGAGCTTGAAGAGGTAAAATTTTGAAGCCTGAAGGCTTGTACATTTGAAAGAAAGATTCCCCAAGCCGGGAAGGAAGCCCAACTTGCACCGACAAGGGGAAAAAGAAAAGTCTCAAGGAAAGAACAAAGGTAATGTACAAGTGGCTATTAGATAGCCACTTAAAAAAAAAAGAATAAATTAAGATAAATAATAAATACTTATGTCACCGATATGAAACATAGCAGTAAACATATTAACAAATTACACTGCATAAGCAGAGAGTAAAATATACAATATTTACAAAGTAATTAAAATCTTGGCTGAAAATTAGTCAACCAAGAAATTAACAGAAATAGTCATCCAGAAGAAATGTAGAAACATATATACAAAACACAAAGAGACAAACAGAACTCACCCAAGGCAAATATATGCCAAAGGCAAAACCAATAAATACTGTACAAATAAATTAGTTAACCGAATCAAAAGCAATTCTAAATTTAAATCTAAGTATAACAGATCAAAATAATAAGTTAAGTATTAAACAATAATTAATTAATATGCAGAGAAGATGTCTCTGCACAAGTAATCTAATCTATAAACATATGACATAACCAGCAAGTGCAAAGCTGCTACCACAAGCTGCGAAAAACAAAACTTGTTTCAAATAACAAGACACGTAGAATTAACAATAATGCATAGGTAAGCATTAAAAAAAAAAAAAAAAAAAAAGGATGTCAATTGCCAACAAAGCAATTGGATCTGAGAGGGCGGGGAGAGGTCCATCCCACCCCTCAGAACCAAAACCCATTTACAACTAAAAATGCTAGACTAAGAACTATATGGTACTAGCAAAAACCCAACTGATTGCAGCTGCAATCAGGCAGGAAAGAAAAATACAACAAATAATCAGCCCCGCAGGAAAACAAAATTAAATCAAAACACAAGCAGCAAGAAAAGCAGCCAGCAGTAAGACAGGCTAGAGAGGAAAATCATCTCACTCAACCAGAACAGCCAACTGAAGGTTGGATCTGAGGGAGCAGGGAGAGGTCCATCCCACTCCTCAGAGCCAAACAGACAACGCAAGAAGAGAAAAACTGTCTCTTCAACATAATGAGCTAACTACACAAGTAATGTACAATATAAACATTTAAGATTAACTGCTGATTTAAAACACAATAAAATCAGTTACTCTCAATTCTGAGAGCAAACAACAAATCAAACAAAAGCACCATGATATTAACAAGATAATTACAGTATTTACAAAATACATACAATTTAACACAGAAAATCATTTCAGGCAACCCGAACAGAGTTCGAAGTGGGAGAGGGGAGGTCCATCTCTCCCACTCGGCCAGGCAAAAACCTGAAACAAGTCTCCAGAAAAAGACGCAAAAACTCTGCGTCCAAAACACAAGACAATTTAGGCAAGGAAGAACTCCTCTCGAAAAAAAAAAAAAAATCAATACAGTAATATATATAAATATTAAGAACAAATAACAAAATCAAGGGTTATTCCTTGATAAAGCCGCTCTTCTCCGGAAGACACAATTAGCAAAAGAAGAGAAGGCAGAAAGAGAGTCCGCCGACCCAACCAGGCGTCAAAAATCATCTAAATTATATACATTTGTACAGATAGACAATTGTTGTCTTAAATCCACATATAAATTACAATGTAGGACAATATGTTCAACCGTCTCCTCAGAGCCACAAGAGCAGAGAGGAGAGGGGACGAGTCCAAATCTATATAAACGAGAATTAATTCCATGTCCCGTGATTAAGAAAGTGGGAAATAACCCAAGTTGAAGCCAGTTAAAGTTTTTATCTTTAATAAAAACACGAGGAAAGAAAGCGTATGTGATTCTGCCGAGAGAGGAATCATCCCAAGAGTGTTGCCACTCTTCCAAAGCAAGATTGGAAAGTCTGGCCAGATCAACATTTGTAGAGTTCTCATAATTATTAGCAAAATCTCCCACCGAGGCAGGAGAGAGAGATTTCCTATGGTAAGACAAGAAATGCAATATAATTTCCAGGTAGATAGGGAGACGACCATTAATAACAAGCAGGGCATCAGTAGAAACAGTTCTACATGCCCTGCAAGTATAGAGAAGGAAGGACTGCTGCGCCTGCAGAAGGTATTTTTGGACCAGTGAATTAAGAATTCTGAAGCCCCAAGCGCCAGCACCATAGCAGACGATGGGGATGAAGATACACTTGTAGTAAAGACCAAGAGAAGACGACTTAAGATTCCAGAGGGAACGGGCAAGACGCAACAGCCAGCTAGTAAGAGAACGGATTTTCTGCCGAAGGTACTTACAATGGGGAATGAAAGATAAACGATCATCAATCACCACCCCAAGGTATTTATATTCACTTACCAATTTAACAGCCTGGTCAAGAATTTTAACCACAGGGGGACGATTACGATTCAGTAGGCCTTTCAGAAGAACCTGTTTAGTTTTAGGGACTGAAATGGAGAGTTTATGGAGGGAACACCACATGTGAAGATCATCCAAGATGTGGTTTGCTTTAATTTCCAATTCTAGACGAGAATTCCCAGGTACAAGCAAGGCAAGATCGTCGGCGTAGGCAATGTTGACAATATCATCATGAGGGGCATTTAGCCATCCATCAAGGACCACGTTCCAGCAAACAGGGCCAAGAACGGATCCCTGAGGACAACCCCTAGAAACCGGCCTCGTAACCGAGCAAAAACCGGAGGAGACCACAAGGCTTCTATTATCGAAATAACTAGAAATTAGTTTGTAGATAGGACAGGAGACCTCGGCCTCCCGAAACCTCGCCAGGACACTCTGCCACCATAAGGTGTCAAAGGCCCCTTTGAAGTCTACAAAGAGACCGAGAACGTATTTAGAAGGAGATGCTCGAACAGTGCTCAGGAGAAGATTAATTGCATCTGTAGTTGATTTACCTTGCGTGAAACCAAACTGGGAAGAAGAACAAAGATTTTTTGAGTTATAGTAACCCTTGAAACGTGAAACCAGAAGTTTTTCCAACAACTTTCCAAGAAAAGGAAGAAGGGAAATTGGACGATAAGAAGAAGGAGAGGCAACTGGATTGCCAGGACTCTTGGGAAGGATTTTTAAGTTGGCAATTTTCCAGCGATCAGGGAAAACACCAAACCGAAGGCAAGAATTCATTAGGATAGAAATAAGGATAGGTTTGATTTTCCAGATTCTTTTAATCACAGAAACCTCCATGAGGTCCAGACCTGGACTTTTGCCAATAGTAAGGGTATTAATGGCAGAATCAATTTCTATATTAGTGAAGGGATCCTCAGAAGAAGAGCCTTCAAACACAAGATGCTGTAATCTAAAAAGAGTTTGTTCATTGCTCTCAGGAACAGAGATGTCCCTGAGAAGCAATTCATCCAAGATGGCATCAACAGATGCCGACCAAGTTAAAGTTTCAGTGGAATTTGGAACATGGATCGAGGTCTGAGGAATATGTGGGTGGAGTTTAGAGGCAATGACTTTATAGGGTAAACCCCAAGGATCTGATTTAATAGTTCTTTCCACGAGACGAGCCCAAGCCTGGGCCTTCTCCTCTCTAATACTGTTAAAATATCTGTTGCGAGCTGCCTTATACAAGTCAGCAAGCCTATTTACTTCAATTGGTGGCCTGTTATTCCTTCTAGCTCTATTAAGGTTTCGCCTGGTAGTCCTAAGATCTCTTCTAAGAGAGGAAAAACCATCAGACCACCAGGGAACAGAATTGATTCGACGAGATTTTTTAAGAAAACTAAGGTCAGAGACCTCAGTAATAATTCCAGTTATCTTTTCTTCCAGGGAATTTGGATCCAATTCAGAAAGATTAGAGATGAAATCCTCATTAACCAAACTCAAAAGATTAGAGTCGAAAATGCTCCAGTCAGAACCCTTAGTTTTATAGCGAGGGAAATCATGATTAACTCGAGGGGAAGAAGGCCTAACAGTGGTGACCAGGTCAAAAGTGATAGGGTGATGGTCACTGCTCGACCAAGAAGTACGAACCGACCAATTATTTATACCGAAAGAAAAAGCACGATTTGAAAGTGTGATGTCAATGTAAGATTGACCCTGCGAACTGGAAAAAGTTGGGGGATGACCCTGGACATTATGGACAATTAAGTTTTTTGCAACGATGAAATCCTCAAGGAGATCACCCTTGGGGTTAGAAGTAGGGCTTCCCCAAAGGGGAGAAGAAGCATTAGAATCCGTCATAATGATTAACGGAAGACCAGAAAGTCTGGTTAACAACAGTTCCAGGTAATTTAAGAACGGCTCAATAGGCTGTGCATACTGCGAACATCGCATGTACAAAGAGACGGCATAAATCCTACCGAAGGAACCCTCAAGACAGGCACAAGCAGCAAACTTGGAGCAGAGACTATTGATCTTAGTAACCGTGATCAGAGGGTCCACGATAACCAGAGCAGCCCAAACCCTAGTCACCGCGTTGCCTCCAACCCCAGACGTATCAGGGATAGATTGAACTAACTGAGATTGACAGGGCAAGCCCTTAATCACACCTTTATAGGAGTATGGCTCCTGGAGAGCCAAAACAGAAAATTTATGTAAAGAAATTAAACTAGATACATCATTAATAACAGATAAACTTCGCTGACAATTTAATTGAAGGAATTTTACACTCATATTTACAACTGTAGTATGGGTACTATTCATAAGATGTCCTGAACCTCACCTGGTCTTGGGCCCTGAGATATTCGGGACAGGAAATGTCCTTGTAAGAATGGTCAGCTTTGCGTTTCCTAATTTTACAGTTGGGACAAACTATGGGGGAAGATTTACTGGGGCAATCAGAAATTTGATGGCCCTGACAACCGCAGTGCCCACAGGTGTGTTCAGGTGACCTACAATTTTTAGATGAGTGGCCATAGCCCAGGCATTTGAAACATCTAGAAGATATTATGAAATCCTTAATACCGTGGACTGACCACCCAATATAAATTCTATTATTATTTTGTAACAAAATATGCCTGATGGGGCCAGGGACCTCAATCACCCAGTGCTGGCAGTCCTTTTGCTTGGAATTCATCTTAAATCGAAATTTAACTAATTTCTTAAGATCCTCAAGGGAATAATCAGTGCCAATGAAGTTCTTATCATGAAGATCCTGGATGAAATCATCTTCAGAAGTGTCTTTACCAATGTCGTAGATAACTACCGTAGGATTTAATTTCTTTGGAGTGTCAAGAGAAAATTTTAAGTCTTTGAACTTCTGACACGATTGCAGGGAAACAAGGTCGGCTTTAGAAGCTGTTTCGATCACAATACCACGGTCCCGGACCTTGCGGACCGCCTTAATTTTAATCTTTCTAAATTCATCCCTGAATTTAGTAGTAATTTCTTTCTTTACTTCCTCACTAGTTTTTAAATCCGAAGATTCAGAAGCTCGAACGATGATTATGTGTTGCGGCTGAATTGGACGCTGAGAAGATTGGGCCGGTGCCGTAGATGCCATGCTGGCATAGGTATTGGAAGGCAATGGAAGAGAAGCCAAAGGTGCACTGACAGAAGGAGCTGACCTTAAGGCACAAACATCCAGGTACTTGTGTTCCAAAACGTTAAAGATCTTAGTAACTTCAATCACAGTGGTTGCAGAAATATTAGGATCTGACTCCAAGACGCGAGTCAGCAGGTCCCGCAAACCAAAAACCGTGTCCACAGAAGCCTTCACAGTAGGGTGAGAGGGAGTAGAAGAAGTAGAACCCCTCTCATTACAAAACATATCAGGGAAATCTTTACCAATGTCACTAACCATAAGTATGGGATTCATATCAGGATATTTTGGTAACGCAGTATATTTGCGCACTCCTTGACTCGGGCACGGACAGTTAGGATAAATTGGCATCGGCTGGGAGCTGCTGCGACGACCACTAGCCGCATAGTCTCTTTCCCACTGTCTTGCTTCGTACGTTGGGTTACAGTATACATGCTTCCCAGCATAGTACGGAGCAAAATCGCATCCCTCTGAACGATCGATTTCCTTGTCCTTAACGCCTGAGAGCTTAGCGTCTCTTCGTTCATCAGTCGGCGAATACCTAATACGGGGCACTCCGTAACCGTGGGGGAAAAATGGGAAAGCTGCAAATCATTATTTTGACATCATTCCGTTTCATAAACTGGCATTTGTAAATTATTACAGGTAGTGTTACTTACAGTTAATGCTCTAAATGACTGTTGTAAGTCTAGTATTTGATCCTGTAAAGGTTTAATAAATTTTTAGAAATAATTTTGCTGCTGGCTACCGACTACTTCACTGTTATATTGACAATACATGGCATTAACTGGTCTGTGTTTTGTTTCTGTAAGTTCATTAATCTCCCCACGTTTGGATATCGTAATTGCCTGCTGAAATGTTAAGGGGTTCTGGGAAAGTACCATTCTTCTAATTTTAATTGAAACACCCCTATGAAATTGGGCCAACATTGCCTGATCCAAAATTGTTTTGGCCTCGTGATGTTCTTTCTGTATGTTGAACGCCTTTCTTGCCAGATTCTAACTCTGGCTCCAAAACTTGCGACATTTTCATTAGATTTTTGCATAGTATTAGCGAATTCGCTTAAGCAAGTGATTATGGGTTCCATTTTTTTCAAACTGAGCTAAGAAAGCATTCTTGAACCCTTTATAAATTTTTTCCTTACATAATTCAGTGGATTGTGCTAGAAATTCCGCTGCAAATGAACGAAATTTTTATTTCGAAATGGCGATCATTTCCGAATTTCTAAAGGACGCTAGTTCCCCTACGCTTTCTAAAGTTTCAAAAAAAAATATTGGACAGATGGGCCTTCATCTGTACCAAAAAATGTAGGCACAAGACCCAGGTAACCTGCGATATTAGCCACATGTGGCCTGTCAGATCCGGGAGGGGATTGTGTTTGTTGCGTATCAAACAAGGCAGCTGAAAGGTCGGTTGAAGTTTGCGGGATTTGTTCTTCCATGTTGGAATTATAAGTGTCTATGTTAAATTAAGTGACTCTATTAATATTTGAGTAAAATTTGGCGTGGGAAGCGTCCCTCCAAAAAGTGTACTTACCTTTACGTAGCTGGAATAGAACTAAACTATTAGTACTGACGAATTCTAAAAAACAAAATGAGTTTCTAACATATAGCAACTAGAGTCTTTTTTTTTTAATATATGTTTTGACAAATCAAGTAACTACTCCTAAATGCTTCTAGTTGCTAAGTGTTACTACTATGTATGTACTTGAGGACTGTGTTATTTGTATTGCTGAAAAAGAAAAAGAAAATTAATAAAAATGCCTCTAACCATTCTCTGTATACACACAAAATCACTAGTGTTCGACGTTATCCCTTTCTTTCTATTACAACAGTAATCCCTTTTATTTTGTCTTCGATTCACTAGTTTCTCCTGTTGTGACTTTGCTCTTCCATTTATAGTAATCCTCATAAATCACAAGCTTTCATATGCAAAAGCACATTACATCCTGGTCACGATTAGCAACAGTGTTCCACAGCATTTTCCGTCGTAACGTGTGCTTGCCTATCAACGTTCTCATGTATCACTCATTCCTCAGCAAGACTTTACCATGTGTATCCAGAAAACCCTGGGTTTCTAATGATTTATCTAGCAGTTTAAATTAGGACAAAAATCTAGTGTTCTAAATTTCCTCTGAGAAGTAAAGAGCAAATTGCAACATCTAGATGCGCTGTGATTTTCACCCAGAGGAACCTCTTAGATAAGGGGGCCCCGGAGTGACTGCAATTAATGGTTCCTCTACAAGTTTGTTGAGTGAATTGCATGTAACTAGAAGGAATGGTCAGGAAGCAAAATATAAACAAACAAAACAAGGTTTATTAAACATATAGGTATACCAAAGAGTACAATAGAACTGGTACATAGTTTGAATTAAATGGTATGGGATTGTTAGGTAAATTAACTGAATACAAGCATTATCTTGCTGTTAGCTATATTATAGTTTTGAAATGTTCTTCATGTGGCTGTTCCACTAATTCTCTAGCAAGTACAAAATGATTGGTGTTTGTCATCACATATAACTGTTCGAAACAAGAACAGGGAACTATATTACCTTAATAGTGTAATTAGTATTTTTGACAACTAGATTAACAAGTCGCATTATCTATTAAAACTAAGTACTAAGAAAATGATACAACAATTGTCTGGGTATATATATATATATATATGTGAGGAAAGATGTCTTATAAATGCATTAAAATGTGGGTAGATGGTAGGTTCGGCTTTGGGCAATTGAATACAGTTTGTTATTAAACAATAAGGGTTGACTTACCCGAAAATATTCTGGTGGGGGGGGTGAGTTCTGTATCAGATGTCATTATGGTTCTTTTCTCATCTTTTCCTAGTAATTATTATTTTACTTCTGCTTCACATAATGACAAAAATCGGCCAAGACTCTCACTGCTCTCCTCTTCCTGTCATGTCTCACCCAAAGTTAATGTGTGTCCTCGTGCTTTCCCCTTTCCAAAATATATATCTCTACATCTCCACGGTGGGGGGGGGAGAAATAAATGGATATTGTACCATGCACGGAGTGTCGAATTGACAGCTAATATGTTTATAAAGGTCTCGTTACGCAAGACCTTGTTCTGCTAATTTCTACTCTTATAATTATCGTCGCCTTCCTGCCTAACCTGCTCTTGGTACATTACTTGGTACATAAACTTATAAGTGATTTAATTCTGCTTCTTGTTTCAGCCTAACCGATGATATTCCAATTCACATTTTCTAGTTCCTTTTCCAGCTCTAATATCCTGTCTTCACGGATAAGCAATCTTACGTTGTAAGAGGTCAAGTTCAGTTTTCGTGCATGGCAGCTTGGTCATACCCAGAGATTCTTAGCACCCAGATATAAGCTAGTCTGTAATCAAGTCACAAAGGAGGTTAGGCAGGCGAAGGCAGATTACGAGAAATATTTGGCAAAAGAAGCTAAGAAAAACAGCAAGGATTTCTTTACTTATATAAACTCTAAAAGGAAGGGGATGAATCTGATTGATCCACTTGACATTGATGGTTCGACTGTTGATGATCCTGCTCAGATAGCAAACAAACTGAATGAGTATTTTACATCTACATTCGCACATGAGGAATTATTAACGTTTGAAAATGGCCGAAGGTTATCAAATTGTAGCAGGATATTTAATGATTTTGTAATAACTGAGAGCAAAGTGGATGAGAAATTGTTGAAGTTAAACATAAGAAAAGCACCAGGGGTGGATGGGATCTATCCAGTTATATTAAAGGAGGCAGCAAAGGAACTAAGCAAACCCTTAGCCATAATTGTGAGAGAATCCTTGGACTCAGGGGTGGTTCCCACAGACTGGAGATCTGCAAATGTATCCCCAATTCACAAAGGAGGGGTCGAAGGGTGACACGAGTAATTACAGACCAGTTAGTTTAACTTCTGTTCCGGGTAAAATAATGGAGTCACTGGTTAAAGATGCATTGAAGGATCATCTAGACAAGACTGCAGCAATAATTCAGACACAGCATGGGTTTGTTAAGGGAAAGTCTTGTCTGACAAATTTGATAGGATATTATGATGTAGTTACAAAGGAACTGGATGCAAAAAATAATTTTGATATCATATATTCGGATTTCAGGAAAGCTTTTGACACTGTTGCGCATGGAAGACTATTGTACAAATTGGAGCAGAATGGTATTAAGGGTAAGTTGCTACAATGGATAAAAGGATGGTTAAGTGGGAGAAGACAGAGGGTGGTAATCAATGGGTGCTGCTCTTCGTGGACTAATGTTATTAGTGGAGTCCCACAGGGTTCGGTGTTGGATCCACTGTTGTTTTGTATATTTATCAATGATATTGATGAAGGTATATCAGGCTTAATGTCGAAGTTTGCAGATGATACAAAGGTTGGCAGGGTTGTTAATGGCAGTGTGCTACTGCAACAGGATCAAAAAAATTTGGCTGGATCGGCTAAGAAGTGGCAACTGAAGTTTAACCTTGACAAATGCAAAGTACTGCATGTGGGTAGAAGTAACCCCAGAGAAACGTACCAACTGGGTGGTACTACACTTAATTAAGGTGGTAGAAAATTAAAAAGACCTGGGAGTAATTGTGCAGTCAGATATGAAGTTTTCTGAGCAATGCAGACAGGCTGCCAGGGCAGGTCATGGGGTTTTATCAATGATATATAGGAATTTTGCTAGCAGGGAAAAGGAGGTGATTGTCCCTCTGTATAAGGCAATGGTCAGGCCACGCCTTGAGTACTGCATACAGGTCTGGAGGCTTCATTTTAGGAAGGATTTAGATTTACTTGAGCATGTACAGAGAAGGCAACAAGATTGGTGAGGGGAATGAAGGGATCCTCTTACCAAGAGAGGCTTACGTTCTGCAAATTGCAGTGGCTGGAGACTAGTCACCTGTGCAGTGATCTGATTGAGGTGTATAAGGCTTTGAATGGGTTAAGCACGCTGAATTCTGATGGGATCCTTCCACTTGTTCAGATTACGAACCTAAGGGGGCATAAATTCAAATTTAGAATGGACAGATGTAGAATAGATGTGCGGAAATTTGCCTTTAGCCAGCGGGTGGTTAATTGCTGGAACAAACTTCCATCTGTCGTTGTGGAAGTTGATAGGTTGAATAAATTTAAGGAGGAACTGGACAGGCATTTGGAGAGAATGGTGTGATTTTTTTTTTTTTTTTTTTTGGCTGATGCTGCATAAGCTCGTACACTTGCTTTCTTGCATCACATATCGCTGCTGCTACTACTACTACTACTTCCCTCTGCTTTCACTCTGATCCTCTCGCTGCCGTAAGAGGGACAGTGAAAGCCACTGGGGACTGAGGACCATTTGGTTCGTCCTGCTGTCATATGCCGGAAGGTTTGGTCTTTTCCTCTTGACGCTGACCAGGCGTCTTGAGAAGAGAAACACTCTACATGTTCGTTGCCGCCTAAGTGACCTAACAGGGCTTACCTGAGGACCACTTGTGTGTATGGACTAGTGTTTCACTGGTGAGGTCTACTGGAAGTTTTTAGGAGACCATGTGTGATCTGTCATGTGCCAAGTTATCGGGCCTGCACTGTGCACCTCTTCCTGCCTCTGGGAGAAAACCCACCTCGTTGCTCATCTTGTCAGATGCAACTTATGGTTTGTCATTTTCTGGTTGAGCATCCCTTATATTCAGCCATTCAATCAAACACTTTCCGGTCACTCTTAACGTTGAACATCTCATCTTATTTATCTCATATATTAGGAAATGATGCCGATATACAAGAACTTTTCATGTATTTAAAACATATTGGCCTGTACAGGAGTATATAATTTAACATCTCTAACGATATGTTGCCTGTAAATAAACTGTTAACAGACACAATTTGGCCTCAGTAGCCCTTGTGTCATTAATCCCAATAAAAACAACAACAGCTGTGTGCACAAGTGGTTTGAGAAACACTGTGAAGATATCACCCATCTTGATTGCCCCCCCCCCCCAAATTTGCCTGACCTCAATCCAATTGAACACCTGTGTGTTGTTTTGGAACAGGAAGAAGTGAGGTGTATGGACATGCAGCCATCATTATTAGCATTAGCATTATTAGAAGAGGCATATGATGCAAGAAAGCAAGCTTATATAACATCAGCCAAAAAAAAGAAAAAATAAAACCCCTTCCCATTTCACCCATCCATTCACTCCAAATGTTTGTCTAGTTCTGTCTTGAAGTCTTGAACTTATTTAAGTTGCTGACCTCCACTACAACAGATGGAAGTTTGTTCCAACTATCAGCCACCTGCTGGCTAAAGGTGAATTCTGCACATCTATTGTACAATTGTCTTTCCTCACTGAGGAGTAATCTGGGCAAGAGGAAGAATCCTATTAGCATTGAGCTTGCTCAATCCATTGTGCAAGGCCTTATACACCTCAGTTAGGTCACCTTGCAGGTGCCTAGTCCCCAGACACTGCAATTTGCAGAACATAAGCCTCTTGAACACCAACCCTTTGTTCCACTCTTCAATCTTGTTGCCCTTCTCTGTATTCGTTCCAACGCTCTACATCTTTCTTAAAATGCCTCCAGACTTGTATGCAGTACTCACGATGTGGCCTGACCACTGCCTTATACAAGGGTGACAATTACCCCCTTAACCCTGCTAGCAAAATTTGTGTATATCATTGAGTAGACACCATGAGCTACTCTTGCAGCCTTTTTGCACTGCTCAGAAAACTTCATATCTGACTGCACAATTACCCCCAGGTCCTTTTCTTTTTCTACTATCCTGAGTGTAGTACCACCCAGTTGATACATTACTCTGGGATTACTCCTACCCCATATGCAGTACTTTACATTTGTCAATGTTAAACGTAAGTTGCTACCTCTCAGCCCATCTGCTCAACTTTTCTAGATCCTGTTGCAGTAGCATATTATCATTACTCTCATTAACAACTCTGCCAACCTTCCTATCTTCTGCAAACTTCGACATTAACCCTCCTGATATACTGATATTATGGCATTAGATTTTGTGGAAAGCTTTAAAGGCAGCGTGGTTACAGATCCCAATGGACATCTTCAGACATTTATTGGAGTCAATGTCAAGGCGAACTGTGGCACAACACAGTATTAGGTAGGTGGTTACAATTCATTTCATTGATCACTAATGTATATAAAGATAATAGTGAAATCAACACCAAAGTATATGACAAAAGAAAAGATTAATTTCAGACTATTAATTTATCTCACCGACTTTCAAATATATCAAAAAGAATATAAAGGAATATTATTTCTAAAAGTTGCAGGCAGATTAAAATTTCTAACAGTACCAATAATATCTTTGTATCTCTTAGATATCTGAAAGTTAAATTGATAAAAAAATATATAAATATAAATTATATATAAAAAATATAAATTATAAATTAAAAAAATACTGCATACAGGTCTGGAGGCCTCATTTTAGGAAGGATGTAGATTTACTTGAGCATGTACAGAGAAGGCAACAAGATTGGTGAGGGGAATGAAGGGATCCTCTTACCAAGAGAGGCTTAAGTTCTGCAAATTGCAGTGGCTGGAGACTAGTCACCTGCGCAGTGATCTGATTGAGGTGTATAAGGCTTTGAATGGGTTAAGCACGCTGAATTCTGATGGGATCCTTCCACTTGTTCAGATTACGAACCTAAGGGGGCATAAATTCAAATTTAGAATGGACAGATGTAGAATAGATGTGCGGAAATTTGCCTTTATACATACATAAAGTATGCTTTTATTAGCATTAATGCTAATGTTAATAAAGGCATACTTTATTAGCATTAGCATTAGTTGAGGCATATGATGCAACAAAGCAAGCTTATACAGCACCAGCCAAAAAAAAAAAGCCCTTCTCATTTCACCCATCCGGTAACTCCAAATGTTTGTTTAGTTCAGCATTAAATTTATTTAAGCTATCAACTTCCACAACAACAGATAGAAGTCTGTTCCAGCAATCAACTATCTATTCTACATCTATTCTACAACTGTCTTTCCTCAATTTGAATCTATGCCCCCCTCAGGTTCTTAATCTGAGCAAGCGGAAGTATCCTGTCAGACATTGAATGGTTTGAGCCTGCTCAAACCGTTCAAGGCCTTAAACACCTCAATCAGATCACCTCACAGGTGCCTAGTCTCCAGTTGTTGCAACTTTCTGAACTTAAGTCTTTCTTTGTAAGTTCACCCCCTTTGTTCCTCTCACCAACTTTGTTGCCCTTTTCTACTTGTTATAGCAACTCTGCATCCTTCCTAAAATGAGGCCTCAATACCTGTATGCAGTACTCAAGGTGTGGCCTGACCATTGCATTATACAAAGGGATAATCACCTCCTCATCTCTGCTAGCAAAATTCCTATATATCGTTGACAAAACTCCATGACCAGCTCTGGCAGTCAGTCTGCACTGCTCAGAGAACATCATATCTGAGTATTCTTAAATCTATCTCTAAGTATCCTTAACAAGACAATTATTATGGCTGTTAAAAATGGCATAATTTGAATGAAAATTATAACATAGCTAATTTATGGTCCCATTTGTAATTTTACAGTTGGATTCTTTCTATTCCATTTATGATTGGTTTTACTGATAACTTGTATATATGAGGTAAGGCAGTATACTTCCTGGACTGATGGTGTTATGGTTGTGTTTTCTGTGTATGAAAATAAACGGATGTGGCATGTTGTAGTTCAAACTTCCTCCAACAGATGGTGGTACAGAGATTGTCCAGTAGGCTGACAGGTTGTAAGTAACAACCAGTTTCATTAGCAGGATTATTGTCTGTCACAATTTTGCAATGGAGCAATGAACAGACATCAGATTTTTCTTTAAACTGGGCCAATATGCAGTGGGAATGTATATAATTTTAAAATTGTTTATGGTAATGAAACATTAAATCTTATCAATGTGTGAATGGTATAAGCAGTTCAAAGATGCATGTGAGGATGTTTGTGATGACCAAGAATGGACATTTGTCAACCTCTTGAAATGAGGAGAGAGTTGCAAAAGTTTGGGAGATTGTGGCAAGAGATTGTCATTTAACCCTCAGAACATTGACCAATAAGTTTGTTATGAATAAGGAGATGATTCATCAAAATCTGCATGAAGATTTAGGGAAAGGAAGGTCTGTGCAAAATTTGTGCTGTACTGCTTTGTGAATGAGCAGAAGTTGTCATCATAATACAAAGACTTCATCCAGATTTGTTAAGACAATCCTATTTTCCTCAACTGTATTGTCACTGGAGATGAGGATGTTTTGGGTGTTTCAGTATGACCCAGAGACAAAGCATCAGACTGTGCAGTGGACTTCAAAATCATCACGAAGGCCAAAAGAAGTTTTGTTTTCAGAAGTCCAGGATCAAGATTATGCTGCTCATGTTTTTCGACAAACAAGGTATGATTCATGAGGAATTTGTACGTGAAGGATAGTCAATGCTACTTTTTATGTACAGGCACTTAAGACTGTTTAAGCTCATTTCCCGAGTGAGGCTGTAATTTCGAAAGGCAGTTGGTTCTTGTTACATGACAGTGCCTCCTCCATTATGCACTTGTTATGAAGACATTAGCATTAGCATTAGTAGAGGCATTTGATGCAAGAAAGCAAGTATGCAGCATCAGCCAAAAAAAAAAAAAAAAAAAAAAAAACCCACTTCCACTTCACCCCTCTGTTCGTTCCAAATACCTGTCCAGCTGAGCCTTAAACTTATTTAGGCTATCAACCTCCACCACAAGGGATGGAAGTCTGTTCCACCAACCAACCACCCGCTGGCTAAAGGCAAATTTCTGCACATTATCCTACATCTGTCTTTCCTCAATTTGAATTTATGCCCTCTCAGGTGATTATTCTGAGCTAGAGGAAGAATCCCATCAGCATTGAGCATGCTCAAACCATTCAAGGCTTTATACACCTCTATCAGATCACCTCGCTGGTGCCTAGTCTCCAGACACTGTAATTTGCAAAACTTAAGCCTTTCTTCGTAAGAGCACCCCTTTGTTCCATTCACTAATCTTGTTGCCCTTCTCTGTACTCGTTCCAGCAGCTCTACATCCTTCTTGAAATTAGGCCTCCAGACCTGTACACAGTACTCTAGGTGTGGCCTGACCATTGCCTTATACAAGGGAATAATCACCTCCTTATCCCTGCTGGAAAAATTCCTGTATATCATTGACAATTCTCCATGAGCTACTCTTGCAGCCCATCTGCACTGCTCCGAGAACTTCATATCTGCCTGCACAACCACCCCCAAGTCCCTTTCATTCTCTACCACTGTCAGTGTAGTACCACAGAGTTGATACGTTGCTCTGGGGTTGCTGTTTCCCATGTGTAGTACTTTACATTTGTCAATGTTAAACTTCATTTGCCACCTCTCAGCCCATCTGCTCAACCTTTCCAGATCCTGTTGCAGCAGCATAGTGTCAGTAGTGTCCTTGACAACCCTGCCAGCCTTTGTATCGTCTGCAAACTTGGACATTAAGCTTGATATACCATCATCAATATCATTTATAAATACAGAAAACAATAATGGACCCAACACTGAGCCCTGAGGGACTCCACTAATAACATTAGTCCACGATGAGCAGTGTCCATTGATTACCACTCTCTGTCTTCTCCCCCTCAACCACCCCTTTATCCATAGCAGCAATTTGCCTCCAATGTCACACTGCTCCAATTTGTGTAGCAGTCTTCCATGTGCAACAGTATCAAAAGCCTTTCTAAGATCCAAGTATATAATATCAAAACTATTCCCTGCATCCAGTTTCTGACAAAAAACATTTTTGACAAAAAAAGGCATTGTACAAATCAGCCATCCATCTACCCTACACACCCAATTAAGCACCAGCAAATTTGATTTCCTCCTCCTCCTCCTCAAGGTAAAAATTGCCTTTAAAGGAAAGAGATTCAGGATGTTGAGGACATAAAGAAAATGTAACTGCTGAACAGAACATCATCTCTTTGAAAATTTTAGGATGGCATAATAAGTGGCTCACATCTGGTGAGTATAGGCTTGACACACCTAGGGTCATGAGCTGGATATCATCTTTCTTGGTGATTCCTTTCTACTTTTGACGCGCTCGCTCGCTCGCTCTCTCTCTCTCTCTCTCTCTCTCTCTCTCTCTCTCTCTCTCTCGGTAACACTCGGGGATTTTTTTTTTTTTTTTGCTGGTGCAGCATTAAGCCTCAGGCTTCCTACATCATGTAGCTATTAATAATAATAATAATAATAAGTGCATTCAGTCAAGTGGCAATTACTTTGAATAAAAATTAACCATTTTCAAGGTCCTTCACTTTATGTTCTTTTTATTGCAACAGCCCGGAAACTTTGTCACACCTCATATAAATAGTAGGCACTGCCCACAGAGCATATTATATATAGCTTATGCTTTTTGAAAGGTTTTACTGTATCTGTTCTGTGGGCAATAATAATTTTTTTAAATATATATTTTTTATTTTATTTATTTTTATTTTTTTGAGAGGCAGTCACTTATTTTTAGTATTTCTTTGGAGTTTTGGAAATGCGATGCTTTTTGCTTTTTACTTAGGGCAAACTTTGTTCCAATCTATCTCTTTATGTGGTTTAGGAGATTTTCATGGTTTTCCTGCTGTTATTACAGTTAGGAGGTAGTTATTCTCTTGCTGAGTATTACTGCTATAGATATTGCATACTCTTTTAAATTGGTTTTTATTTATTAGAATATATCTCTGCTGTTATTTTTCTTCCTTTTCAAAATTGAGTATTATTTATTTTCCTTTTGTTTAGCTTATTCTTATCTTAAATTTTTTTTTCTTCACATTTCTTTGTTAGGTACAGTAAACCATCGATTTAACGGACTAATAGGGGAGAAAGGGTGTCCATTAATGCCGAAAGTCCGTTAAATCGAATGTAACCTGGAGGGGGGGGCATTTTTTATTGTTCTTAATATAAAAAAAAAAGAAGCTTTAATACAATATACAGTATTGTACAATACAGTGTATAAAATTGTGTTGCAATTTGGCCTTTGATTTACGGATTTCAGAAACAGTTTGTTTTTTTACGCTGTAAATCTCACAGACGTGCTACTGAAGATGCCTTGTTCTAATTTCTCAATTAGCTCTAATTTCTGTGCCACATTTAAGTTCACATGCTTTCTTTTAACTCCTCTATCACTTGATGCTATTTTAAATTGAAAGGATTACAAAATTATTTAATAAATAAAGTGACAATTCAGAAATCACAGAAACACTCTGTATACAACCTGACCACACGATAGCTTGAGGCAGACTGAGGCCGAAACAAAGCAAGTCAGTAGACCTGAGTGTCCAAGTCACGTTCAGCTCGCAAGTCACCGCCTGCTCTTATCTGTAATCTGGGAAAACAGCTATTTGAACACGTTTTCAGAAAGAATGAAAAACAATTTCCTGAATTTGATTATAAAAATAAATGTAGGTAATTATCAAAACAATAATGGAAATATGTAATTATTATTAATTTTTAATTAATAATAACACTGAAGTTTTATATAACCTAAAAAAATAATATGGTCGAGATTAATATGTACAGTACTGTATTATTATTTGTCCGGTCTGTTATATCAGGGTCTGTTAAATCGAAGGTTTACTGTATTAATATTATTTGATATTCAATTGCTTATGTTGGGGTTTTCTTGTTTGAGATATTTTATTTGTTTTATGCAGGCAACTTCTTGTTATCTGGAACCCTTTGAGTTTTAATTATAATGTATATTGCATTTTTATAATATTATGGGGAAGATTGTATATAGTAAGACAATCATATCAAGAAATATACCTAGATAGATCTATAGAAAACACATAGGATAATATAATGTACAAAAGTTAGTATAAAAATGATAATATACGAAACTTATCGTTGCGTACCCACCATCTAGGTGACTTCGTTTGGGGTCAATCACCCAAATTGAAAGTAAAACAGAATAAGGGGTTCTCTGTTTTTGTGATGATCAATATGCACTAAGGCAGAATCAATTTTGAGGTTGAATAACCAATAATAATATAATTTGGTGTAATATAACATATAATAGAAGTTTGGTTAAGTAAATTTAGAGGTTAAATAAATTGAATTATCTAAACTATAATGCAATAAGAAAGATTTTTAATTACTGCTTAGTGATAATTGATTATCTTTCTTAAGAAAATAATCTTACAAACTGTATGGGGGGAAAAAAAAAAAACAGACTGACTGCTCATTAACCCCTTCATGTTTGTTTTTTGTTTTGTTCTTTTGAGTATGGTACATACAGTTAGTATATTATTCTGGGATTACTGCTAGCAATTTGTACTACCTTGAATTTGTAATTGCTAAACTTAGTTAGTACTTTTCATTTGTTGGATGACTGCTTTCTACACCAAAGTCGTAAAGAGACAACAAAGGAAAGCAATATCCTGGTTATCAACATTGATTCATCATGTATTAAGAATCTTTAGATTAAGTTGCCTTTAGGTGGTAGTGATCTCATTGCCTAATCATATGGGATTAAAGCAGAGAAATAACTACAAGGGTAAAAAGAAGGAATTTTGTTTTTGCAAAAATGATTATAATCGACTCAGACATTTTTAGTTATGTTTGCGTGCGCACACACACACACACACACTCTTTCTCTCTAAGTGTGTATTGTCTTCATTATGTCTGTCTGCATGTAACAGTGGGACTCCCAGATTTTCATGAAATTTTGTATGTGAACTTGTTAAAAATATTTGTCAAACCAAATGTTGTAATTGGACAAATAGAAATCTAACAGTTGTCATTTCTTTTTTCTATAGAGTTTGTATGGGGAAAACAAAATTGTAGACTAAATACAGGTTCGATGCTGTATTGTTAGCTTTAGACAGTCTGTGCATGCTTTTTGCGTATTGTTATACACAACATTGTAAATGGGATGTCACTTGTGAAGAGATATATAGAGAAAAGAGATTTAAAAAATAATATGGGAAAAGAGTAATAAATATTATACAGTTTTAATTAAACTAAATGGTTAAGTTTAGTGAATTTAAGTCCATGGAGTTTCATTAAGTGTTCTATCAAGTTATCATCCTTGTAATTACAGAAAACCCCCGCTATTCACGGTATCTGTATTCGCGGTCGCTGATTTAATATAAAATGAAACCTAAAAAAAATGTGAAATTTAAAGCGCCGTAAACATTTTCCGCCATAAAAAAACATGGGCGTGACTAAAATTATCTTTCCTGGTCAAAACAGCGCTCAATGGGTGGGGGGAGAGGGGTGACAAAATCGCGAGCGTGGATGTTTCTAGCTAATCCTTGTTCAGTATGTGTTATGCGCTTGTCATGGAAGGTTTCGTCGTTTGCTTTTAATTTATATGCTTATAAATTGAATAAATTTATAAATTGATATGCTTACAAAAGTGATAAATCTACCATTTTGCAGTAAAACAGACTTTTTCGAGTGTGTTAACGGAAGAAAGTGACTTTATTGTGGACAAGTTCTTTCTAACCCGTACAAAAATATGGCTACGAATAACAAAGGAAATGTGAAAAGATCAAAGAAGATGATGACATTAGCGAATAAAATTGAGTTATTAGACAAAATTTCTAATGGTGAAAGTGTCTTCTCAGTGGCAAAACATTATAAAATCAATGAGTCAACGGTACGATCAATCAAAAAATCGGAAGAAAAAATCCGCCATAGTGTCCGTGAAAACGCGCTAATTGCTTCAAAAATTTGCTCTAACTTGTGATGTTAAATTAGAAAAAATGGAAAAAGCTTTAAATCTGTGGATAGAAGACCGAACTCAAAATAAAATTCCGTTAAGTTCACTCATCATTCGTGAAAAGGCAAAACTCCTTTATCAACACTTTAGCGAAACTGGTGATAGCACTGGTGGGATAAGTTTTTTAGCTAGCAAAGGCGCTGGTTTGAAAGATTTGTTTGAAATTTCTAATAAATATTACATTTAATATTAAATTGTTTCTTATTTTCATTTCGATGCCTTATGCTTGCATTTCACTATGTACTGTGTATGTACATAGTCATATTATGAAGGTACATATAATACACACATAGACAAAATTTTAGACTAGTTTTTCTTATATATTTCATACTTTTGAACGGAACCCCTTTATTACTTACTATGGGAGCCATAACTCAGTATTCCCAGCATTTCTCAGGAACATAACCACTGCGAATAGCGGGGGTTTACTGTAATTGATAAGGAAATAATTATATTTACTTTTCATTTCTAGTACAAGTGGGAATGAAAACACACAGGGGAGCATAATTTAAGTTGGAATGGATGACTGCAGAATAGATGTGTGGAAATTTGCATTCAGCCAAAGAATAATCAGTTGTTGGAATAAACTTCTACCGAGTGTTGTAGAGAAGGTAGTGGGAATAAATTTAAGGAAGGTTTGGAAAAATTACATCCTCAAACAAAAAAAATTTTTTTTTTGTATCTTTAAGATAAAAGTTAAATTCTAACAAGTTGATCTGCTGATTGCAGTTTTATTATAGAAACTTAAATAAATTTAGTTATTTAAGGATTTTAGTTATCTAATCTTTTAATCAAACATAACTACATACATTATTACATATACTACATACATTCTATTTTCTTTTAGAAATTTTTGCCACTAAGAGAATTATAATCCATTTATAGTCAATTTTTTATCCCTAAAAGCAGTTATCTCCCATCAAGCAATATCCTGGTGGCCGACCTCGGTACCACTTATCTATCATGGATACATCCTGATGAAAAAATCCCCTTACATCTTCTGAATTCAGATTAAAAACTGAGGTTGGAATGAAGAAAATTAATTTTTAAAGACTTTTGGCAGCCCCTATCTTTATAACATTGCAGCAAAGTTGACATAAGAGATTCATAATTGTCCACTTTTCTTCTTCCGAATGATCCATGCATGTACATGTTTTGAACAATCACCAAGTTGCCTATTTCAGTCCATTACCTTTTTATTTCAAATATGTCATCTTTGAGGAGTTTGAGACCCAATGAAAATTCCATCTATCAATTTTGCATCTGTTTAATTGAAAAATACTTCCCTTAGGTAGCAGAATTCATTTTGTTTTTTATTCAGTGCTCTAACAAATTGCTTTGTTAATTTAAGCTTTTTATGAAGAGATGAAAGAACCTATTTTGGTTCAGCCATTGGAACACATTTTGTATTACTCTGGTAATACTTTCCAATTCTTTGCTGCCTTGTATAAAGTTTTCTTTTTGCACGACTATTCTACAAAACATGGAAAAGAATGGTATTTTGTGAAATCTCCCAGTAGGCCGGTGAGTAATTGAACCTTAAGTTCACTACAGATATTCCAAGCAAAGCCGTGATATTTTATTTCACTCATACGTACTTTCATATGGTTCTTTCAAGCCAACAACATGAAGTAGAGGGACTGGCAGGAATGCATTTTCATTGTGCAGCAAAACAACTTTTAAACTTAATTTTGAGGCATTAATAAATATATACAATTCATTAGAATTGTGTTGAATATCCAGTTTTTTCAGAAGACTGCTAATACTTTACAGAAACATATACCACTTTTCATAACACAGTTTTGAAAACACTTAGCATTAGTAGAGGCATACAATGCAAGAAAACAAGCTTATGCAGCATCAGCCAAAAAAAAAAAAAAGCACTCCCATTTCACCCCTCTGTTCGTTCAAAATACCTGTCCAGCTCAGCCTAAAATTTATTTAAGCTATCAACTTCAACAACAAAAAATGGAAGTCTGTTCCACCAATCAACTACCCACTGGCTAAAGGCAAACTTCTGCACATCTATCCTACAACTGTCTTTCCTCAATTTGAATTTATGCCCTCTCAGGTGATTATTCTGAGCAAGAGGAAGAATACCATCAGCACTGAGCATGCTCAAACCATTGAAGGCTTTATACACCTCAATCAGATCACGTCGCTGGTGCCTAGTCTCCAGACACTGTAATCTGCAAAGCTTAAGCCTTTCTTCATAAGAGCAACCCTTCGTTCCATTCACTAATCTTGTTGCCCTTCTCTGTACTCGTTCCAACAGCTCTACATCCTTCTTAAAATGAAGCCTCCAGACCTGTATACAGTATTCAAGGTGTGGCCTGACCATTGCTTTATACAAGGGGATAATCACCTCCTTATCCCTGCTAGAAAAATTCCTGTATATCATTGACACTTCATGATGTTTTTGATATACCGCAGACTCTCGATTAACTAGGAAGCGGATTAACCGGGACACTTCAAGACTCCAAATTAAAAATCAACCAGAAATCAAAAAATTCAAGTAATAACTAGAATAGGTATAAACAGATATTTTACAAGTTGTAAATAAGCGACAAGCAGCATTATAAGTCGTCATTGGGAGATTAGTGTACCTATCTTGCAATCTCCGCTGTCTTCACACCTGCCGCTCGGAAAAAAAAAACAAACAAAAACACCCAAATGTTTAGTTTGTTTTAGTGCGTCGTGTCGATTGTTGTGTTCCATTGCAGCGCAAAAGGACAAATTTTGTTTCGTTATTGATGTCAGAATTTTTTTATAGTAAATTTTTTTTTTTTTTTTGTTTAGAAATCGTAAAAATGATGGGTAAACACAAGAGTTGCATTTTCAGTTAAACAAAAACTTGAAATTATTCAAGTTTGAAAACGGTGCATCTGTTAAATCTCCAAAGAACCATTATAATGTTGGTGACCAACCATACGTAATATCGTAAAAAATAAAGGGAAGCTATTAGATTTAAAATCGACATCGTAAAAAAATATAGGAAAGTTATTAGACTTAAAATCAACATTGCAAAAAATAAAGGGAAGCATCGTATTGGACATGCGAATAAGTTTTTTGTTTTTTATCTATCACCATATTTTTTACTTAGGTTGCTGAACATTTTTCGATACAGTAAGTCCCCAACTTACGCAACTACAGATTTACGTAAATTTAAAAAAAAAAAATTTTTTTTAGGATTGTAAAATTTTAAAAGAAACAAAAATAATAAATAAATAAAATAAGCAATCAATAACGATGATCATGGCATGCACAAGTGAGATTCTTACAATTTATTTATTTATTTATTTTTTTTTTATATGACTGAAGATGATTTCAGTGAAGGGAGACACATTTCACCATAATAATTTGAAATTATTATGGTAAAAAAACCCACGCAATTCCGGTATTATCGCAAATGCAATAAGATCGAGTTTACTGCCCGTTTATAATTAGATGCATGAACAGAAAAGCCCAGTAACCCGGTTTAATGGCAGTGACCTCCAGAAATCTGCTTTAGTAAAATGTGAGTTCACATGAGGTGATAATAGTGTGTTTCCCCCTTAACCCTGTGAAGTTCTTTTCAGAAAATTTAATTTTGACCGTTATCATGGTGCTGACTAAGAGAATAAGTGACAGCACTACTAGTAAATCTGCCAACAAAAGGAAAGCCATCGATTTGGATTAGAAAATTAAACTAATAAGAATGTATGGAAATGGCCAAACATTAACAAGTATCCCACAGCAATTCAGATTTGTCAATAATAATACAGTAGCAATTTGTTATTAGTCATTCCCGAGTTACGTAAATCTCGACGAAGTAAGAAGTCCTGGAATGTATCTGTTACGTATGTCGGGAACTTTTGTATTTTTGGATTAACTGGGAAATCGATTATACGGGATTTGTTTTTTACCCTCTATCCTGGAAAATCAAGCGTGTACTGTATTATAATTTTAGTTTGTGCTTCAAGTAGTTTCTACTGTTGTAACATAGAACCAAGGTGTTCTAATAAGTTTAAATCACAAACTGCCATTCATCTCTTCTTGCTTAATCAAATTTGGCATGTTATAATTTTCTGTTTGAGTTGAATCTGAATGGTCTAGCAAATCCTGCATCATAAGAATCCTTGCTATATTTATCACTGCTTCCTTTATCCCATGATTTTGTAGTATTGGTAGATCTTCGTTATTTGGAACAGGCCTTATTGCAGATAATATGTTAGGATATTTTATGGTGTGCTTACTTTACTTTTTCTGGACATCCCTGATATCCAGAAAGAAGTAAGCATGCAGAACTAGCAATCATCAGAAGTAAGCATGCAGAACTAGCAATCATGGTTATTGCTATATCATAGGGCATACTTTTAATTTTCCCAGTTGGCCATTTCCTCAGATTTGTGGTGCAGGTAAATATAGCACATGTGTGGAACCCAAGTTTTGTCCTGAACACCAGTTTTGCAACCTGAGTACAAAGAATGTGCACATTTAGTAATACCACAGATTTTCTTCCTCTCTGTTTTAGTTGTAAATTGGCCACACACATGAATGAGTAAACCAGAAAATTTCTGGTTTACTCATTCAAGCAGTAGTCTCCGCATGAAGAGCATGCATCGATATACAAACTGTGAGCTGGCAGATATGCACCTAGTGTATGGATTAGCAGACGACAATGGATGAGCTGCTCAATGAATTTATGGAGAACACTTCCCAGACAGACATGTACCATTTTTGTTTTGGTACATGTCTGACTACCGTTTGTTTGCACGTGTGCATCAAAATGTGTGCGATTATGGGTCATTTAGAGGTAACAGGAGTAGTGCGGGCAGACCACGTTCGACGCAAACTCCCGCCATGGAAGAAAGTGTGTTGAATGCCATCCAGAATAATCCTACTATCAGCACACGTGCCTTTGCCTCTGCCTTAGGAGTGTCTCATTGCAGTGTACAGCGTGTCTGGCACGCCGATTCCTTACACCCATTTCATCTCCAAAGGGTTCAGTTACTGCTCCCACCAAGATCATCCTGCACGTGTGTGGCTTTTGTGCAGTGGTTTCTCCAAGAAAGTGTTCAAGACTTGAATTTTTTAGCCTATGTTTTGTTAACGGATGAGGCTTATTTCACTCGGGAAGGCTTATTCAATCAGCACAATGCTCATGTGTGGGTACACGACAACCCACATGGTGTGCGCCCCCATGCGGCACAACATCGCTTTGCAATAAATGTGTGGGCCGGTATGGTCGGTGACTGCTTAGTTGGCCCATACCTGTTACCATCCCGCATGAACTCCGCTAAATATCAGATCTTTCTTGAACAAGTTCTATCAGGATTACTTGACGATGTGCCAGCAAATGTGAGAGACAACATTTGGTTTCAACATGAAGGGGCGCCTGCCCATTATGGAAGGTGTATTCGTGACCATTTGAACAGGCGTTTTGGCCGTCGATGGATTGGCCGTGGTGGACCCGTTCCTGGCCCCCACGCTCACCTGATTTATTGAGCCTTAATTTCTTTCTGTGGGGGGCCCTCAAATCTGTCGTTTGTGAATCGCCTGTGGAGATGGAAATGGATCTCGTGGCGTGACTCGTCTGCACTGCTGCTACTGTCAAAGAAACTCTAGGTGTGTCTACCGCATCCTCCAATCCATGCTGCGTCTGTGTCACGCATGCATCGCGTCTCATGGTGGAACCTTCGAGCATCTGTTGTAACATCATGAAATGCATCTATCTTGTACTCCATTGTTAATATTATGTCAAATAAATGTTTGCCACTAATTACTGTCTTGTTTGTGTCATTTCTGCTTCTTGTGCCTCTGCTACTATTTTCCTGTGACGTTTCCGGTTATGGGTTCCTATGCGATTCACATTCCTTTAGATGTTACCTACCTCCCCTAAATTTGTACCAATATTTTTGAGACACCCTGTATATATGCAGATAAATAGCATCTATATTTGCACTATATCTACCATTTCATTATTGAGAGAGAGAGACCGAACATGTTAAACCTCCCAAACATTATTGCCATCTATGAGAATATGCAAACATTATTATTTACAGATAATAAAACAGATCAGTATCATATCTACTTCCCTAAATTGTAGTAAGATATATGTATTGTGGGTAAATACAAAAACTTGTATCTGTAGAAACTGTAATGTGTTGTGAAATTTTTTAAGAATTATTTTTAAAATCTATGCATGTAGTAGTATTTTTAAAATCTGCGCATGTAGTAGTAAACAGCTGATGTAGTAGTGGTGATAAATGTGTTTGGTGTTATTGGGAGGAATTGATTGGTAAATGAATGTTTTTTTTTTTTTTTTTTTGATAGTGCTGTATAAGGCTTGCTTCCTTACATCATATTGTCAATACTAATTCCCTCAACATTTGTTTTAAACTGATTTCCAGACACTAGCTTCGATTTGGTATCTACATTAGATTATCTGCAGATAACTGATCAAGGTGTTTGAGTCTTGTAAGATTTGAGTGAACAAAATGCCAAGGGAATTAAACTAAATTAAATGCTCATGTCTCTTTATAAGTATACCCTTTTGTTGACTATTGGTGGGTGCAGGGAAGAGCAATGTTATTGCTTTTCCCTGCACCCACCAATGGGCCTGCATCTCTCTCTTGAAGTGGAATCTTTTAACCTCACATAATATTTCTGATATGCATTATTATATGGCGTATTACTTTTTATAATGGAATAATTACCTCTTTATCTCTATTGGCATAGTTCCTATATATCATTGACTGAACACGATGAATTTAGATTGTATCAGAGTACAGTACAGTACAATCTCATGTAAAGTTTTCTGTTCATGAAACTTCATATCAGGTTACATTGTTACTCCTGTCCTTTTCCTTATTAAGAAGCTTGAGTTCGGTGATACCAAAGTTACTTTAGGATTATTGCTACCCAGATGCTATTATATATTACTGCTAACCCCCGACAGCACCTTTCATTTTCCAATTAGTTACCTGCCATTTCTATTCCATCCAAATAAATTATATCTTGTTGAAGTAGCATTTCTTGATTGAGGTTGTGATTCTGGATTTTTTTTCCCATATTTTAAAAACTTGCATTTTTGCTTCATCTTTATACTGTTGGCTTTTCTTTATTCTCTTCTTTGTCATATTTGAAATGTGAGTGCGCATGACAGTATTCCGAAGAACGAGTTTCAGATGAGACATAAAACCAGACTACAGTTTATTGGTTTAGTTCTGTTATTATTTTTTTCATACACATTATTTCTTTTATCCTTTGTAAGCTAATGCATTTTAACGAATAGATGGATATTGAATGTAATTTGTTTTGAATTTTTTTTCATTGGGAATATTTTGTTCATATGTGACTTACAAAGTGTTATTAACAAGTTAAATTATACATGATCTGGAAATATTTTTTATATTAAAATTTTCACTAATAATATTTTGGGGTAGAGAGCTTCAAACTATGTCAGGTTCAAACTATGACATTGGTTAGTGCATTTGCATCATTACACCATTGTTGAATTTTTTAGACACACCGAAGTTTGTACACTGTTATTATTATTGCAGCATCTCACATTGTGAAATTCTTCACAATAAGTTGCCCTCCTTATCCTTCAAATAAGTAATGCTTCCCCATTAGAGAACACTGCTGTTACTTATTTTCAGTTGAGTACTACCATTCAGACATCACTGTTTTGAAGCTATTTGGCTTTTCATCAGTAACAGATAGGTATCCAGAGGTATAAGGAGGGTGGCAACCCAGTTGTGACTTATTTACACAATATTAGAGACACCAAAAGGTGCACTTCTTAAACTAATAATATTTTAGGCAGAAGTCCTCAAACTATGTAAAGTTCAAATTCTGGTATTGGCATCAATTATTGCTACATCTCATATTGTGAAACTGAAAAGTAAGTAACTGTAGTCTTCTCCAATGCGGAAGCATTATTTATTCGAAGAGGAAGGAAGGCAACTTATTGTGAAGGATTTCACAGTATGAGATGTTGCAATAATTATGCCAATGTATAAAATTCAGAGGTATAAAAGGTGACAACCAACCCCTTATACCTCTGAATTTTTTAGACTTTGAGACTTGCTTATACAATGTGAGAGATGCCAAAAGGTGTACTTCTTAGCCTAATAATATTTGAGTGCAGAAAGCCTCAAATTATGTAAAATTCATACTATGACATTGGTTAGTGCATTTGCAACATTACTACATTTTTGAATTTTTTAGACAAACTGAAGTTTGTACCTTGGCATCATTATTGCAACATCTTATATTGTGAAACTGAAAATAAATAACAGTAGTCTTCTCTTTTGGGGGAATGTTACTTCTTTAAAGTGTAAGGACTGCATCTCCTGAGAGATTTCACAATATAAGATGTTCCAATAATTATTCCTATGTACAAACTTCAGTATGTCTAAAAAATTCAAAAATCATTACTGTATAAAATATTATTAGAGTAAGAAGTACACTTTTTGACATCTCCCATATTGTGTAAATAGGTCACAGCTGGATTATCACCCTGTATACCTACTGCTCTGATCAGAAGTCAAATAGTTTTGAAACAGTACTGTTTGAGTGGTGGTATTCAGCTTAAAATAAGTAACAGTAGTGTTCTCTAATGGGGAAGCATTATGTATTTGAAGTATATGGATGACAACTCATTGTGAAGGATTTCGCAGTGTGAGATGTTGCAATGATGATGCCATTGTACAAACTTCGGTTTGTCTAAAAAATTCACCTGTGTGGTAATGATGCAAATGCATTAACCAGTGTCATAGATTAAAGTTTTCATTAAAACAGTATTTGTTGTAATTGAATTTTATTGTAGTAGTTCATGACCCGTGAATAAGAAAGCTCTTGACATTGTGGGGTCCTTGTATTCTGTATAGGGGATATATATTTGACACCATTGTAAATGCATGCACATACACACACAGCAATAAAAAACATGCAACTTTATAAATTAACTCTAATTTCATGTTTATTCTTTCTGCACATCAGTTGGTTGTCTTCACTTGAAAGCACAAAATGGCTCCATTATATATCTGGACTTCTGAAAGCAGCGCTTAGAGTAGTAGAAGCTGTTGATCAAGAAAGGAGGCCAGTACTTGTGCACTGTTCTGATGGGTGGGATAGAACTTCTCAGATTGTTGCTTTAGCAGAACTCATGCTTGATTCATATTATAGGACTATGGAAGTGAGTACTTTTAATTTTCTGTAACCATTAATAAGTAATCTCATTAGTTCTTTGACATTAAATTGTGTTAGTTTAACCTCAGTAATATTTGCTCAACTATGATAAACAGTATGGTGAACTGCAATAGCAACTTTAATTAACAAAACAGCAGCTTTAACAAAGTCTCTCTTCGCAGCATCCAATCAGTGGCTGACTATGCTGCTGTCAATTTTGTTTGAGTATTTTATTACAAATGTGAAGTTAAATAAATCACTATTATAATTATAGAAATGTATTGTAGTATAATGTGATTGATAAACTCATACTTATGTGGCTCACAATGATTTTCAGTTTTAGGTTGTCTGCAAGCAATTGTTATTTACCTAAGGTAAGGAAAGGAACTGATGTACCAGATTTATCAGAGATGACCTTGTACAATCACTCCCCGGCTTACCTAATACTTGACATACGGAATTCGACTTTACATAAGTTTTTGCCGGCTGGTGCAAACTTAAAAAATCGTGGAAACGTATTTTACATCCCGTAGGAATAAATGGAGGTATCGTGAAAATAACATAATGTAACCACAATAACACTTTTTTTTTTTTTTTTTCTTTTGGTAATTTACTCCAAGGCCTCAGAAGTTGAAATTTTCACAATATAACTAAGCTATTTATTTCTCTAAAAGGTCATTTTTGTACTACACTTTCATCGTTATCATATGTTCCATTATAAGAATCAATTTTGAACGCCTTTGTGATATTTTTCTAAAACACATTTCTGGAGGTCACTACCATAAAACAATAGAAACAATTTGCACTTTCCAGTTTATTGGGCTTTTCTGTTAGTGCAATCTGTTATAAACAGGTAGTAAACTCAATCTCATTGCATTTGCGATAATACCGATAACTGGAATTGTGTGGGTTTTTACGTTACAGTATTATGGTGAAATGAGTTCCCCTTCACTGAAATCTTCAACCATATAAAAAAACATAAGTTTTCCTCTTCATTCCTATTTACTTATTACAATGGTGAGGGGAAAGGGACCAATGGAAAGTGTAAGTGCTGGCAGTGCTAGGAAACGAAACAAAATTGGTTTAGAAATAAAGATGATTAAGAAGTACGAAGCAGGACAGAGTTTGTCATCTATTGCATGGAATTAGGTCTCGCTGCTTCAACAGTAAATACAAAGGACAGTACGGGTATAAAAGAACATGTTAAAGGATCAACACATTTAAGTGATCACAAAATAGCATTCAGATGCTATATCGAAGATGGAAAAGCTTATTAATAATATGGATGGAAAATCAGATTCAGAAGCAGGTCCCTCTGAGTTCAATGGCCATTCAAGCAAAAGCAAGAATTATTTATGAAGGTATTATAATAAAGGATAAGTACGGCAAACCCCACGCCAAGTTCTTGGCAAGCAATGGGTGGTTTAATAGGTTCAAGCATTGCGTTGGTTTCCAAAACATTAAAGTATGCGGTGAAGTCGCCAGTGCCAATTCTGCAGCTGCAGAGAAATTTTGTGATGTGTTGGAAAAACCCCTTCTAAATGTCCACAGCCCTCAACTTCTGCAGCGGTTTGCTTTTCAGCTGGAGAGTTAATTCTGGCAAAATGCTTGAAAGGTAAAACTTGCTGACATTATGCCTGTCTTCTCTCTCTTTTTGTAATTTTATAATTTTGAAATTTTTGTAATTTTGTACACTTTTGTAATTTTTCCTGTGCATGGGATAAAAAAAAAAAAAAAAAAAATTCTATTTACATTTTTGTTGAACATTTCCTTTTTTCTTCAATCAAATTCAGCGTGCACAGATGCGAGTGCTGCACGAGCATTTAGGGAAATTCTGACTTACGTAAAATTTGACTTACGTAGAGTTCCATGGAACGCAACCCTTACGTAAGTCGAAGAGTGGCTGTATTAAATTTGTGCTGTATATAAGGAAACATTTTATGGTGCAAAATCTTAAAATGTAAGATTTTAATTTTAAGATTCACAGTAATTTGTGTGTGGGCCTTGCAATGTAGATTGCATTTTCTTTTTTATAGGTGTTATTTAAAATTTTTTTTTTTGCATCTATGTTTCCTTGTGATGTATCAAAAGAAAACATATGTGCCATGTTATAAGTTATGAGGAGGACGTGTGGTTAAATCAACATCACTAAAATTAAATTAAATTAAAGGAGACCTTGATATACCACATTTAATGATGAAAGTTAAGTGAAAGGCATTACGTGGAAATTAATAATTAATATTGTAACAAATATAGCAGCATAATAAAATAACAAGTATAGGCAGCCCCTTGATGGTATCTTCACCTTGTCGTGGTGATGAGGCTTGTGTGCTCTGACAATCTCGAGAGCCATTGCGGCAGTATCATAGTTATTAATAGGTTCACCCCAAGCTGGATGGGTCTTCGTGAGCTACGAGCCAGACTAAGAGAGATACCAAGGTAGGTGTGACTCTGTAGCCCAGTAAAGCAACGTACCTAGGAGAAGGTGCTCTAAATAACACCTCTGGATGAGGGCAGTAGCGCCTACAATACAGGCAAGGAGTGGGGATAGAAGCTAGCTGAACAGTCACTGTCCTGACAGCTTAATGATATTTTATGTCATTACAGCACTGCGATGCAGAAAGCCAGCAGGGAAACAACTGCATTACTATATCCCTAGAATAATCACTATGGCACGAAAACTACAACTGGCCCAGAGTGCCTGGCATCCCTTTAATGGGACAGGGGTGCTAACAATCTCTGTGCTTAGAACAGTGAATCTTTGCAAATTGGAACATGGAATGTCAGAACACTGTTTGCTGCGGGAAAACTTAAGAATGCAATCCAGGAGATCAAAAGACTTAATGTACAAGTGATGGGACTGTGAAACTAGATGGCTTACTTGAGGCACATGTTTCTGAAGACACGACCTTGTGCTACTCTGGAAATGACAAGATGTGATGCGAAGTCAAGATGTGACAGAAACAACGATTAAGAATTGTTTTGCAAACAGGTTTCAATAAAATGCTAATTAACAGAGATGAGAGGAATGAACTACTAGAAGACGTTGAGCAACCTTGGGAAGAGTTCCAAGCGAGGTTTGATCAGGGAGAAATTGTTCTTGATGAATTTTTAGAAGTTGATAATGATGCCATAGTAGCTGAATATATCCGAGTGACTCCAACAATTTCGAGCATATTTAAAGAACTAGTGACAATATCCACGATGAGTTGGATGAAAATGAGAGCACTATTAAACCTTCCAAACAAATGCTGGCAGCATTTGAAACATTGCATCAAGGCCTTCAGTGGGAAGAAAATGTGACAGAAAATATATCTGAGTGTATAAAGTTTAAATAAATGCGAACATTTTTATGAATGGTGTACAACAAAAATAACTAAATATTTTACGGCATAATTCTTGTTTGGTTTTTAGGAGCATTAGCAACTAAGGCTATATTGCTCCAGGGATATGCGGCGGTCATTCCTGACCTTCCTGCATCCTCCGTATTTGGACATAATTCTTAAAAGTATTAGTAAATTAATAAGAGGAGTTTACCTCAATATAGTACGTGGAACACTTCCGTATGATACCCTCCAGAAATTAGAACGGAAAAAACGAAAAAATCGACAACTTACCGGTACATTAAAGTAAAATATAAATAATTAAAGTAAAATATAAATAATTAAATAATCAATTTAACACAATTCAAAATCAATTCAAACCAATTAAAATTCAAATTAACGCAATTAAAAGAATTAACGAAAATATTCAAAACGATTTTCCTTCCTGAAGCTGACAATGCTTTTCGACCGACTGTCGTGATCACAGGAATGAAAATTACCGAATCAGGATAAACCTGCAACTTAAATAGTGATTATATGTCTTCGCGCATGCGCGTAAAGGTCCACGCATCGGAGATCAAATATGGCCGCCGAACATTAACAGAATTCTCGTGTAATTTAATTTCAACGGTTTCTGCAATTAATAGTCGCGTATAATTACGTTGAACGTTAAGTATTTTGGCCTCGTTAAATAAAAAAGTATGTTTTTCGTTAATGGCATGAAAGGCTAATTCTGACGCTGCTGACCGAGAAGCACGAACTGAGGCTTCGTGTTGATTTACACGAATATTAACAGAAAACCGCGTCGAACCCTGGTAAGACGAGTCGCAATCACCGCAAGAAATGTTGTATACTAGATCATTAATTTGTGTTGCGAACGCGGAAAGAACCGAGCGATTGTTCAGTATAGTGTGTAACTTCTGTATAGGCCTAGCTATAATTTTAAATTCGGTATCTTTAAAGAATCTGTTAAGTTGTTTGTGCCACTGTTCAACATATGGGACAGAAATAAAGTATTTTTTGATATTACTATTGCTGATTGGTGTAGTATTTTTTATCCTATCCTTAGCTTGTACCCTAATTCGATTTATTGTGTTAATGGGATAACCCCTGTTCAAGAATCTGCTAGTTAATATTTGTATTTCTGAGTCCAAAGCAGAATCCGTCGTTGAATATTTATAGGCATTTAGAAATTGATTAAAGATAATCGATCTTTTGTAGGTGAACGGGTGGTAGCTATTATAATGAAGAAGCATACCGGTGTTTGTGGGTTTTCGATAGATGCTAAATTGTATTTTGTTCGAGTCACGGGTAAGCGTGAAATTTAGAAAGTTTAATGACTTAGTATCCGTATCTTCCCTTTCCAATGTAAATTTGAGTCTAGAATGAATATTATTAAACGAATGTAAAATGTCTTGGATAGTACTACTATCAGTAATAACTAGAACATCGTCTAAATACCTCCCATAGTATGTGATACGGGGACGAAAAGGTGTCAAATGTATCTGCTCAATCGTTGAGAGATAGATCTCTGACATTAAGCCACTCAGGCTCAAACCCATTGGTAATCCAAAAATTTGTTTGTACACCTTGTCTCGAAAGGTGATGTAGTTAGCCTCAGCTAATAGTTTAATTAAGTGAAAAATTTCCTTAATGGGCAGCTTCGTATAATTAATCGGTGTCGAGTTTTTATTTAACATATCCCAAATAATATCTAATGTGTATTCAACGTTTACATTCGTATATAATGAGGTAACATCTAATGAGAATAAATTGTCATTGTCGCCGAGTCTACAGTCTTTAAGATTATTAAATAATGTATCGTAATTCTTAATCCCAAATTGTATAACCTGTCTAAAAGGTTTTATAATATTATATACATGTGTGGCTAAGGCTGAAAATGCCGAGTTCCTGTAGGAAACAATAGGTCGAATCGGAAATCCAGGCTTGTGTAATTTTACCTGACCAAAAAGTGCAGGAATATTGTATGTTCTGGACTTCAATTCCTTCAACTGAACCATAGTAATGTAGTCGTTTTTACGATATGTGGTTAACGTTTTATTGTATTGATTTACCAAATTGGTAAACAGTGCCGGTTCCACTTCACGATAAGTGGAGGTATCAGACACAACTGAATCTAACTTATTAATATAATCATGTTTATCTAGTATTACCACTGTATCTCCTTTATCTGCCCTCTGTATAATAATGTCCTTATTTTCTCGAAGTTCTCGTAAAGCTGAACTGTCATGTGTATTCAATTTAGGAAGTCGCGTTTCTTTTATGTCATTTACTACTTGGTTAACTTGTTGAATAAATACATCTTTTTGTGGAACACTACGAAGTCAAAATTCAATATCAATTACGCATTGTTTTTTTGGCAGCTTTCGAGGTGGTAAATTATAATTTAATCCTTTGGATAAAAGTGAAATCTGGTCCTGCGATAGTGTACACGAGGAAAGATTTGTAACCTGTTGATATGTTGGTTCGTTGGATACTGGGTGAGGGGGTGTTCGTGAACTAGCCGACATATTCTGTGGTAGTGCGTTATGTGTCTGTGGGGGGGATGTCACCCAACTCGTGTGAACTTGGTCGCAAGCTCGCGACAATGTGTTAGAATTCGCATGAACGTGTCTTGAACTATTCGATAATGTTTGCAACTTATTAACGTGTCTGTTTTTTATTTCTGAGGCTTGTGCTTCCCGTCGCAAATCTATGGAGGTCTTCAATACAGACCAATCGTTCGGATGTAGATAATTTTTTAATTTATCGCGAAGCTTCCTAACCTGGGAAAGGTATTTTTGTTTATCCGAATATCGAGATTTTAAGGCAAGCTTAACAATATTACGTGATGTCACCAGTGATAGTTGTTTTATGCCTGAAATTTTTTGATTTAAATTCACCCTGGCAAACTTCGGAACGATGTTGTTTTGAAGGCAATATTTTAGGAAAGAAATATGGTAACTTTGGGCCGAGTACCTTAGTGTAGATTTAATGTAATTTTGTACCAAGCCATTCAAAAAATCTCCCATAATTGTGTGCTGAAGTGGGATTTACTCTTTGAGTAAATCCCACTTCAGCACACTGTGATCACTGTCACCTAGTGGTTCCTTTATCTGCAGATTCTTAATGCATGTTAGCTTGGGGGGAGACAAAGACCAATAGATTGACAGTAGCCACTGGCAGAGGTGAAAGAGATTCTTGCACTGCTTCTATTAGAATGAGCAGAAGCCTGAAAAACAAGATGCATGGTATATCAGAGACTGCTGGGAGCCATTGCGGTACAAGTAAACACATGGGTTGTGTTAGGGTAGCTAAGAATAGAAACAGGTGCAGGTATACTTGCGTGTACACCAATGCTAGGAGTTTAGTAAATAAATTTGATGAATTAGAGGTATTGCTCAAAACATCAAAGGCAGATATTGTTGGGATATCAGAGACGTGGTGTCACACAGATATAAGGGATGCAGAACTGCAATTTGGGGAGTACAACGTCTACAGAAAGGATAGACAGGATAGGAAGGGGGGAGGGGTTATGCTATTAGTTAAGAAACACATAAAAACAAAGGAAGTGAAGCCAGTCGACATCGCTGGACAGTGCAGTGTTGAGTCAGTTTGGTGTGACATAAGCATTGGGAGATCAAAATTGAGAGTAGGAGTGTGCTATAGGCCTAATGACTCTGATGAGTATAATAAGGAACTGTACAGGGAAATAGAGTGGGCCAGTAAATCAAAAAGTCTTATAATGGGAGATTTTAATTTCCCAGATATTGACTGGAATTTGGGGGCTGGTTACTCACACACTAGCAGGGCTTTTGTGGATTTATTGGATGATTGTTTTCTACATCAGCATGTTCGGGAGGCAACTAGAGGGAGGAATACTCTTGATTTGATTATCAGCAGTGATTCTTCATGCATTAAGAATCTGCAGATATATGAACCACTAGGTGGCAGTGATCACAGTGTGCTGAAGTGGGATTTACTCAAAGAGGTAACTACCATTAGGGGTAAAGGGAAGGGTTATTGCTTCCGTAAAGGCGACTACGATGGACTGAGACAGTATTTAAATTCTATACAGTGGGACCAACTGATGATGTTACCAACAGCAAATTCAAAATGCGAAGCATTCAAAGAACTTATCTTGGAAGCTACTAGGCTTTACATACCAACTAAGAAATATTGTTCAAGGTTTAGGCCAAAATGGATGTCAAAATTCTCCCCTGAACCACAGCATTCCCATTAGCTTAATCCTTTTGCTTTGCTGCTCTGGTCTGAGTCATGATTCCGATTTAGTTCAATAAAATTTCAAAACAAAATTAAAATCCTTAAGTTATATCCCAAAACAGTTGTAACGCTATATTTATTTTTTCGGTATCTAGTGTTTTCTACGAGTTCCCTTTATATAACTTCCGTATCACGTGTACCACTATAGTTATGTATTAATTATTTGTTACGATTAAGTCGTTTATATATATATATATATATATATATATATATATAGAGTTAAAAGTACAATTTAATTGACAATAAAGTTTATCAAGATTAATAGATTTACTGATTAATTGACAATATTATATTATGCACTATACTACACTACGCTTATGCTATCGCGTAAAAATGGCGGGAATTCACAAACGGTACTTCTACGTACTCGTAAGTATTGATTAGCTTCGAAATCTCGCTATCTCAATTTAGAATAAACTAAGGATCCTGACTAGGTCTATAATCTACTTATAGGAGATAATTTAATATAACAATTGATTAATAAATCGACTAAATTTGGTTAAAAAAAAAGACCTCTCGTTCAATTTGTAACACGTGGATTTGATACCGTTACCGATACTAAGTAATACCTACAAAATCTCTGTCTAAGTTAAACTTTAAACTAAGTATCATAACTAGGAATATAAAGCTACTCTAGAATAGTTTAATATGACAATTTAAGCTAATAAATCAGGAAAAACTTCTCTGTTCCAAAGCGTAAAAGAGCTTCGTCCACACAGGCTACACTCGTACCCAAATTGACCAATATATTGGTCAATTTGGGTATTGACCAATATATTGGTCAATTGATCAATTATATTGGGTATAACTGATCTTTAAAAGCTGTAACACAGTTTATAGTTTTTAAAGCATCAGTACTTTTTGGTTTATTGCACAACATATGACTTTCCCATTTCTATCAAATGGGGTTACTTTGCTGCAGCAAACAGCACTGTCATACACAAAACACGTGTGTGTGTATAAAGAGACAATTTGAATTTGGGTGTTGAATTTAATTACCTAAATGTGATTTCTGGAAGAACCAAACCATCAGTGTTGATACAGAAACAAAAAATGAACCGTGTCTATCTTACATTACAACCCCCCCCCCCTTCTGGATTTATATTTTTTCTGGGAAAAACTTCACGGAATGTTACCTCTTGGCATTCTTACTAGAAAATTAATTTGATTTGATTATCAGTAGTGATTCTTCAGCATTAGCATTAGTAGAGGCATTTGATGCTTTGATGCAAGAAAGCAAGCTTATGCAGCATCAGCCAAAAAAAAAAAAAAAAAAAACCACTTCAACTTCATCCCTCTGTTCGTTCAAAATACCTGTCCAGCTGAGCCTTAAATTTATTTAGGCTATCAACCTCCACCACAAGGGATGGGAGTCTGTTCCACCAACCAACCACCCGCTGGCTAAAGGCAAATTTCTGCACATTTATCCTACATCTGTCTTTCCTCAATTTGAATTTATGCCCTCTCAGGTGATTTTTCTGAGCTAGAGGAAGAATCCCATCAGCATTGAGCATGCTTAAACCATTCAAGGCTTTATACACCTCTATCAGATCACCTCGCTGGTGCCTAGTCTCCAGACACTGTAATTTGCTAACTTAAGCCTTTCTTCGTAAGAGCACCCCTTTGTTCCATTCACTAATCTTGTTGCCCTTCTCTGTACTCGTTCCAGCAGCTCTACATCCTTCTTGAAATGAGGCCTCCAGACCTGTATACAGTACTCTAGGTGTGGCCTGACCATTGCCCTATACAATGGAATAATCACCTCCTTATCCCTGCTGGAAAAATTCCTGTATATCATTGACAATACTCCATGAGCTACTCTTGCAGCCCGTCTGCACTGCTCAGAGAACTTCATATCTGCCTGCACAACCACCCCCAAGTCCCTTTCATTCTCTACAACTGTCAGTGTAGTACCACAGAGTTGATACGTTGCTCTGGGGTTGCTGTTTCCCATGTGTAGTACTTTACATTTGTCAATGTTAAACTTCATTTGCCACCTCTCAGCCCATCTGCTCAACCTTTCCAGATCCTGTTGCAGCAGCATAGTGTCAGTAGTGTCCTTGACAACCCTGCCAACCTTTGTATCATCTGCAAACTTGGACATTAAGTTTGATATACCATCATCAATATCATTTATAAATACAGAAAACAATAATAGACCCAACACTGAGACCTGAGGGACTCCACTAATAACATTAGTCCACGATGAGCAGTGTCCATTGATTCCCTCTCTCTGTCTTCTCCCCCTCAACCACCCCTTTATCCGTAGCAGCAATTTGCCTCCAATGTCACACTGCTCCAATTTGTGTAGCAGTCTTCCATGTGCAACAGTATCAAAAGCCCTTCTAAGATCCAAGTATATAATATCAAAGTTATTCCCTGCATCCAGTTCTTTTGTGACTGCATCATAGTATCCAATCAAGTTTGTCAGGCAAGACTTCTCCTTAACAAAACCATGCTGTGTTTGAGCTGTAACTGAAGTCTTGTCTAAATGATCCTGCAGTGCTTCTTTAACCAGTGCCTCCATTAATTTTCCTGGAACAGAAGTTAAGCTCACAGGTCTATAATTACTTGTGTCAGCCTTTGATCCTCCTTTGTGAATTGGGGTCACATTTGCACATTTCCAGTCTATGGGTACCTCCCCTGAGTCCAAGGAAGCTCTCATAATTATGGCTAAGGGTTTGCTTACTTCCATTGCTGCCTCCTTTAATATAACTGGATAGATCCCATCCACCCCGGGTGCCTTTCTTGTGTTTATCTTCAACAGTTTCTGCTCCACTTTATTCCCAGTTATTTCAAGATTCTGTAGCTTACTGCTAGAGTTGAATACACCTCTGGCATTCCCCTTGCTGAATAACTCCTCATGTGTGAATGTCGATGCAAAATATTCATTTAGTTTGTTAGCTACCTGAGCAGGATCATCAACAGTTGACCCATGAATATCAAGTGGACCAATCTGATTCATCCCCTTCCTTCTAGAGTTTACATAAGTAAAGAACTCTTTGCTGTTTTTCTTTGCATCCCTTGCCAAAGATTTTTCGTAATCTGCCTTCGCCTGCCTAACCTCCTTTGTAACTTGGTTGCATATCAACTTGTATCTATCATAGGCTTCTGTGTCATGTGTTAATTTGTAAGTATCCCATGCATTTTTCTTCTCTGCCATATGCCTCATTAGTTCATCTGACATCCATTTTGGCCTAAACCTTGAACAATATTTCTTAGTTGGTATGTAAAGCCTAGTAGCTTCCAAGATAAGTTCTTTGAATGCTTCGCATTTTGAATTTGCTGTTGGTAACATCATCAGTTGGTCCCACTGTATAGAATTTAAATACTGTCTCAGTCCATCGTAGTCGCCTTTACGGAAGCAATAACCCTTCCCTTTACCCCTAATGGTAGTTACCTCTTTGAGTAAATCCCACTTCAGCACACTGTGATCACTGCCACCTAGTGGTTCATATATCTGCAGATTCTTAATGCATGAAGAATCACTGCTGATAATCAAAGCAGTGCAAGATAAAGAAGCAGTGCAAGAATCTCTTTCACCTCTGCCAGTGGCTACTGTCAATCTATTGGTCTTTGTCTCCCCCCAAGCTAACATGCATTAAGAATCTGCAGATAAAGGAACCACTAGGTGACAGTGATCACAGTGTGCTGAAGTGGGATTTACTCAAAGAGGTAACTACCATCAGGGGTAAAGGGAAGGGATTTTGCTTTTGTAAAGGCGACTATGATGGTCTGGGACAGTATTTAAATTCTATACAGTGGGACCAACTGATGGTGTTACCAACAGCAAATTCAAAATGGGAAGCATTCAAAGAACTTATCTTGGAAGCTACTAGGCTTTACATACCAACTAAGAAATATTGTTCAAGGTTTAGGCCTAAATGGATGTCAGATGAACTAATGAAACATATGGCAGAGAAGAAAAATGCATGTGATACATATAAATTAACACGTGACACAGAAGCCTATGATAGATATAAGTTGATCTGTAACCAAGTTACAAAGGAGGTTAGGTAGGCGAAGGCAGATTACGAGAAATCTTTGGCAAGGGATGCAAAGAAAAACAGCAAAGAGTTCTTTACTTATGTAAACTCTAAAAGGAAGAGGATGAATCAGATTGGTCCACTTGATATCGATGGTTCAACTGTTGATGATCCTGCTCAGGTAGCTCACAAACTAAATGAATATTTTGCATCGACATTCACACATGAGGAGTTATTCAGCAAGGGGAATACCGGAGGTTTATTCAACTCTGGCAGTAAGCTAGATAATCTTGTAATAACTGGGAGTAAAGTGGAGGAGAAATTGTTGAAGATAAACACAAGAAAAGCATCTGGGGTGGATGGGATCTATCCAGTTATATTAAAGGAGGCAGCAAAGGAAGTAAGCAAACCCTTAGCCATAATTATGAGAGCTTTCTTGGACTCAGGGGAGGTACCCATAGTCTACAGATGTGCAAATGTGACCCCAAATCACAAAGGAGGATCAAAGGCTGACACAAGTAATTGAAGCAACAAAACCATGCTGTCCGAGCTATAACTGAAGTCATGTCTAGATGATCCTGCAGTGCTTCTTTAACCAGTGCCCCCATTAATTTTCCTGGAACAGAAGTTAAACCTGTGAGTTTAACTTGTGTTCCAGGAAAATTAATGGAGGCACTGCAGGATCATCTAGACAAGACTTCAGTTATAGCTTGGACAGCATGGTTTTGTTAAGGGGGAAGTCTTGCTTGACCAATTTGATTGGATACTGTGATGCCGTCACAAAAGAACTGGATGCAGGGAATAACTTTGATATAATATACTTGGATCTTAGAAAGGCTTTTGATACTGTTGCACATGGAAGGCTGCTGCACAAATTGGAAAAGTGTGGCATTGGATGCAAATTGCTGCTATGGATAAAGGGGTAGTTGAAGGGGAGAAGACAGAGAGTGGTAATCAATGGACACTGCTCATCGTGGGCTAATGTTATTAGTGGAGTCCCTCAGGGCTCAGTGTTGGGTCCATTATTGTTTTCTGTATTTATAAATGATATTGATGATGGTATATCAAGCTTAATGTCCAAGTTTGCAGACGATACAAAGGTTGGCAGGGTTGTCAAGGACACTACTGACACTATGCTGCTGCAACAGGATCTGGAAAGGTTGAGCAGATGGGCTGAGAGGTGGCAAATGAAGTTTAACATTGACAAATGTAAAGTACTACACATGGGAAACAGCAACCCCAGAGCAACGTATCAACTCTGTGGTACTACACTTGACAGTGGTAGAGAATGAAAAGGATCTGGGGGTAATTGTGCATGCAGATATGAAGTTCTCTGAGCAGTGCAGACGGGCTGCAAGAGTAGCTCATTGTGTCTTGTCAATGATATACAGGAATATTTCTATCAGGGATAAGGAGGTGATTATTCCCTTGTATAAGGCAATGGTCAGGCCACACCTTGAGTACTGTATACAGGTCTGGAGGCCTCATTTCAAGAAGGATGTAGAGTGCTGGAATGAGTACAGAGATGGGCAACAAGATTAGTGAATGGAACAAAGTGGTGCTCTTACGAAGAAAAGCTTAAGTTTTGCAAATTACAGTGTCTGGAGACTAAGCACCGGCGAGGTGATCTGATAGAGGTGTATAAAGCCTTGAATGGTTTGAGCATGCCCAGTGCTGATGAGATTCTTCCTCTTGCTCTGAGAGGGCATAAATTCAAATTGAGGAAAGACAGATGTAGGATAGATGTGCGGAAATTTGCCTTTAGCCAGCGGGTAGTTGGATGATGGAACAGACTTCCATCCCTTGTCGTGGAAGTTGATAGCCTAAATAAATTTAAGGCTCAGCTGGACAGGTATTTCGAACGAACGGAGAGGTGAAGTGGAAGTTTTTTTTTTTTTTTTTTTTTGGCTGATGCTGCATAAACTTGCTTTCTTGCTTCATATGCCTCTACTAATACTAAAGTTGTACACACAAAGAAATTGTCCGCTAATTATAACAAATTGTTTTCATACAAGAAGATACTGTTATAAAAACTTTGGTTGTGTGCGGCTTTTATTTGAAAATTATTTTTCCAATAGAAAACTGTCTTTGGCAACAGTGATGAGCACTCTCAAAAATTGGTTCAAATAAAAAAGAATTTGTCAACCTGCATTGTGCGCATAAGTAAAATGTGCATTCTACGCAGAAATCAGAAATATTTGGGCCAATTTCATTTTGTTCAAGGTAAATAGCAACTCATCATCATCATCATCATCAGCCATTTTCAATGGCTGATGATGATGATGATGCCATTTCCAGCAACTTTCCAGTTCCTTCTGTTTTGAACACTGGCCATCCATTTACTACCCAAAAACTCATGAATTTCATCTATCCATCTCCGCCTTTGTCTTCCAGGTTTTCTTCTAGCTCCTCTTGGTTACCATTCTGTTATTTTTTTAGTCCATCTGTCATCATGTCTTCGAGCTATGTGTCCTGTCCAAGACCATTCTTTAGTTTTGATAAGAATGTCCTTTACTTTAGTTTGCTGCCTAATCCATGTGTTTTTCTTCTTATCTAACAGTCTGATTTCCAATACAGTGGTACCTTGGTTTGTGAGCATAATTCGTTCCGGAAACGTGCTCGTAATCCAAAGTACTCGTATATCAAAGCGAATTTCCCCATAAGAAATAATGGAAACCCAGATGATTTCTTCCTAAACTCAAAAATATACATATACTGTAAAAATGATTAATACAAAATACATACCTTTTTATATTTTTAATATTTAAATTTAATATACATAAAGCAATCGAATTTATTAATTATTGGGTAGGACGACTTTCACTGTCTCTAACGGAATCACTGCTATCTGTTGACTTTTTCTTTTTGTGCGACTTTAACAAGGAATCTTTCCAATGACACTTGCTTTTGCCTCCTTTTGAGGATTTCACGGAAATCAGATTCATCGCTTGCACTATTACAAAATGAGGAGGCATGCTTGATACACATAAACAAAGCAGCGCGCGTGTGTAGCAACTGAATAAACAACACCGTAAAGGCAGAGATACACTATTAACACCTCACATTTTACTAAAGCACATTTATAGGGGTTACTACCATAAAACAATAAAAACAATTTCCAGTTGCGTTCCTGCTAGTGAAATCTGTTATAAACTGGTAGTAAACTCTATCTAATTGCATTTGCAATTATACTAGCTGGAATTGTTGGTTTTTACGTTATTATGGTGAAATGTGTTTCCCCTTCACCGATATAAAAAACCATAAATACATTTTCAAAATCTTCTCTTCATTCCTATCGTGTTGCGTTTGGTTGGGGTGATTCTGTTCGACTGCCATTTCTTGTAAACACAAAGGTGAATTGTGCATAAGCGAATTCGGTTCGTGTTATATAAGATATCGTTCCCCTATTTATAAATCGTGTATGATCGAATTCGTGTAGTGTAAACACGTGTTATACGAGGACTGACTGTACTCGTATTGTAAGACCTCGCTCGTTTATCAAGTTAAAATTTATTAAAAATTTTTGCTCGTCTTGCAAAACACTCGCATACCAAGTTACTCGTAATCCAAGGTACCACTGTATAATTCGTTCCATTCTTTGCTGTGTAGTTCTCAGCTTCTCTTCCATTCTTTTGGTGAGTGCCCAAGTTTAACTTCCATAAGTTAATGGTGGGGAGTATACATTGGTTAATTATTTTACGTTTCAGACAAACTGGGATATTGCTCTTCAGTATGTGACTATATTTCCTGAATGCTATCCATCCAAAATTTATTCTTCTCTTGACTTCCAGCCATTTATCATTATTATAGCTAATAACTTGTCCCAGATAAGTATATGACTCCGCCTTTTCAATTACTGCTCCTTCAATCATTATTTCCCTTTCTGTGGCATACTTGTTCATCATTACTTTTGTTTTAGCCATATTCATCTTTAGTCCAAAATCCTTACTAACTGTGCATAACTGATTAAAATTTTCCTCTAATTCTTTGGGATCGTGGCTTATGACCACAATGTCATCTGCAAATCGTAAATGGTTTATTTAGGTACTTCCCGTTCAGATTGACTCCTTTCTGCGACCAGTCTAATCTTCTGAAAGCTTCAAGGGCAGCAGTAAACAGCTTCGGAGATATTGTGTCTCCTTGTCGAACTCCTTTCTCGATTTTAAATTTCCTACTGTCTTTGTCTAGTCTAATAAAGGAGGTAGCACTCTCATATATTTTCTTCAAAATCATAATATAAGGTGTATCTATGCCTTGTCTTTCCAGTGCCCGAAACATTGCCTTATGCTGTATGGAGTCGAATGCCTTTTTTCATAATCCACAAATGCCAGGCATAATGGTGTTTTATATTCATTTGGCTTCTCCAATAGCTGTGATATTACGTGAAGGTGATCCATAGCTGAGAATCCTGTCCTAAAGCCAGCTTGCTCTTTCAGTTGATTCTCATCATGTATTCTTTCTAATCTGTTAATAATGACCCTTGTGAAAAACTTGTAGATGTGGGATAACAAGCTAATTGGTCTATAATTTCCAATTTCTGATTTATCTCGTTTCTTATGCAGCAAAACTATGATTGCATTATTCAGCTGCTTAGGCGTCACACCTTTTCTAATGCACTTTGTGGAGAGCCTTGCCAGTTTTTGTGTTATGTCTCTTCCTCCCAGTTTTAACAACTCTACAGTAACTTCATCTTCCTCCAGGGCTTTCTGATTCTTCATTTTCTTCAATGCATGTTCTACCTCATCAGGAAGAATATCGGGTATGTCGTATGTGTTGCTACTTTTCAATCCATCTTCCCCACTGCTGGCATCATTCCCTCTCTCCTTGTATAATTCTCTATAGTAGTCTTCTGCTATTTGAGTTATGCCTTCTCTGCTGTTTATAAGTACACCATCGCTGTTCTTCAGTTTCAGTATCATTTGTCTTTCTGTATTACTGCTCATGGCTGCTGATTTAAATCCTTTGTTTTCCCTTAATGCTTGTTCTACTTTTCTTGTGTTAAATCTTCTTATGTCCTCTCTGAGTCTCTTTCTAATGGCTTTGCACAACTCAGTATACTCAATTTTCTCACTGTCAGTGTTTTTCTTGCTCTTCATTTGTCGTCTTCGGTTCATCATGACAAGTGTTTCTTGACTAATTTTTTCTTCTTTGGATTTCTTTTTCCCTATAGGTTTCTTGGGCTTTATCACTTTCAGAAAGTTGTAGTATTCCTCGTCGATATCTTGGTCCTGAACAATCTGCAGAAGCTCAAACTTGTTCTTAAGTTCCAGTACATACTGCTTTTTCTCCTCCTCTGTTATCTCAAAGACCTTTGTATTATTTACTCTAGTCGGTTTTTTCCTTTCCTTTCCTACATCTATATCAAGTGTACATCTTACCACTCTGTTATCACTTCCAACATTTACCTTATTCAGGATGGTAACATCATCAGGAGTTTGAGGACGAGAGTTTCCTGTGCGGACGTGCCTTTCTGCCGCTCTTGGAACAGAGAAGTTTTTTCTGATTTATTTTCTGCTTTATTAGTTTAAATTGACATATTAACTTATTTCTAGAGTAGCTTTATATTCCTATTTACGGTACTTAAAGTTAAAGTAACTTAGATAGAGATTTGTAGGTATTACTTAGTATTGGAAAGGGTATCAATTCCACGTGTTTACCGTTCATAAACAGCCGCCATTGTTACATGAAAATTAATCAGTAAAATCTATTAATCTTGTCGAACTTCATTGGCAATTAAATTGTACTTTTAACTATACATATAACCACTTAGGTTACGGAACATAAATAATTAGTAAAAATAAATAATTAATACATAACTTGATACGGAATTTATATAAAGGAATTTCGTAGATAACACTCGTTACTGAAACGCGATACAGCATGTCCGGAATTCGATAGCATTAGCTTTGTATAGTATAGTGCATAATATAATATTGTCAATTAATCAGTAGATCTATTAATCTTGTTAAACTTCATTGTCAATTAAATTGTACTTCTAACTATATATATATATATATATATATATAAAACGACTTAGAGTACAAACGTAACAAATAATTAATACATACTTGATACGGAAGTTATATAAAGGGAACTCGTAGATAACACTCGATACTGAAAAATAAATATAGTGTTATAACTGTGTTAAGATACAAGTTTAAGGTTTTAATTTTGTTCTGAAATTGTAATTTTATTGACATTTAAATCGAAATCATGACTGACCAGAGCAGCAAAGCAAAAGGCTAAAGCTAATGGGAGTGCTGTGACTCAGGGGAGAACTGAGGGGGGCAGTTGCCCTCTGAATCACAGCCTTTTAAGATGCACTGTTTGCTTGATGTTTGCGGAGCAATCGGGTACGGGACATGATACTGCCATGGGGGATGTCTTTGTGTGTGCACGATACAAGGAGTGCAAGGAAATTAGGCGACAACTCGGCATTGTTATGGGCCTATATGAGACCTTGAAGGACAGGGTGGATGCCCTCGAAGGAAATAAATTGAGGGGCCCATCAAGCTCTCACTTCCCACATCAACGCCAGAGCTTGCACTTGGTCATCTTGCAACACAGAGGCAGCCCCCAAGGCAGAATGCGTTGGTCCCACAGGAACTAGTTGTTGTTGGTGACTCTATTGTCAGGGAAACGGGGAACATGCTTTGTAAAAAGGATAGGTGGAACAGGACCAGGGTATGTCTGCCAGGGGCAAAGGTTGATGATGTTGTAGAGCAGATATCATCTTTTAAGGGCACAAAAGGTGATATAGTTGTACACGTTGGCACTAATGATATTAAGAGTAGGAGACCAGCGGAATTACTTAACAAGTACAGGTCACTGTTGAAAAAAAGCCGTGAAGTAGGGTTGTATTTGAAAGTGTCTGCAATTCTGCCCAGACACGATAGGAGGGAGTATATGATGAGAGCCTTGTCGATCAATTCGGCCCTGGAAAGATTGTGCAAGGCTAAAGGGGTAGAATTTTTTTTCAGCCTGGAATGTACTTGTTAACAGGAGAGATTGCTTCTACAGAGATGGGATACACTTAAATAGAAAGGGTGCAAGAATATTTGCTGATGCTATCGAGGCAGTGTTAGGTGGGTCGGAAAACTGCTACCTTGGGGGGTGACAAAGACTAATGGATTAACAGTAGCCACTGGCAGAGGTGAAAGAGATTCTTGCACTGCTTCTATTGGAATGAGCAGAAGCCTGAAAAACAAGATGCAGGATATTTCAGAGACTGCTGGAAGTCATTGCGGTACAAGTAAACACATGGGTTGTGTTAGGGTAGCTAAGAATAGAAACAGGTGCATGTATACTTGCGTGTACACCAATGCTAGGAGTTTAGTAAATAAATTTGATGAATTTGAGGTATTGCTCAAAACATCAAAGGCAGATATTGTTGGGATATCAGAGACGTGGTGTCACACAGATATAAGGAATGCAGAACTGGAATTTGGGGAGTACAATGTGTATAGAAAGGATAGACAGGACAGGAGGGGAGGAGTGGTTATGCTATTAGTTAAAAAACACATAAAATCCAAGGAAGTGAAGCCAGTCGACATGGATGGACAGGGCAGTGTCGAGTCAGTTTGGTGTGACATAAGCATAGGTAAATCAAAATTGAGAGTAGGAGTGTGCTATAGGCCTAATGACTCTGATGAGTATAATAAGATACTGTACAGGGAAATAGAATGGGCCAGTAAATCAGAGAGTCTTATAATGGGGGATTTTAATTTCCCAGATATTGACTGGAATTTGTGGGTTGGTCACTCACACACTAGCAAGGCTTTTGTGGATTTATTGGATGATTGTTTTCTACACCAGCATGTTCGGGAGGCAACTAGAGGGAGTAATACTCTTGATCTGATTATCAGTAGTGATTCTTCATGCATTAGGAATCTGCAGATAAAGGAACCACTGGGTGGCAGTGATCACAGTGTGCTGAAGTGGGATTTACTCAAGGAGGTAACTACCATCAGAGGTAAAGGGAAGGGTTTTTGCTTTCGTAAAGGCGACTATGATGGTCTGAGACAGTATTTAAATTCTATACAGTGGGACCAACTGATGATGTTACCAACAGCAAATTCAAAATGGGAAGCATTCAAGGAACTAATCTTGGAAGCTACCAGGCTTTACATTCCAACCAAGAAATATTGTTCAAGGTTCAGGCCTAAATGGTTGTCAGATGAACTAATGAGACATATGGCAGAGAAGAAAAATGCATGGGATACATACAAATTAATGGGTGACATGGAAGCCTATGATAGATATAAGTTGGTCTGTAACCAAGTCACAAAGGAGATTAGGCAGGCAAAGGCAGATTATGAGAAATCCTTGGCAAAGGATGCAAAGAAAAACAGAAAAGATTTCTTTCCCTATTTAAACTCAAGAAGGAAAGGGAGGAATCAGATTGGTCCACTGGATGTTGATGGTTCAACAGTTGAGGATCCTGCTCAGGTGGCTAACAATCTAAACGAGTATTTTGCATCTACATTCACACATGAGGAGTTATTCAGGAAGGAGAATGTCGTAGGTGAAGTAAACATTGGCAGTGAGCTAGATGATTTTCTAATAACTGAGAGGAAAGTGGAGGAGAAATTGTTGAGGATAAACATAAAAAAGGCACCCGGGGTGGATGGGATCTATCCAGTTATATTAAAGGAGGCAGCAAGGGAAGTAAGCAAACCCCTAGCCATAATTATGAGAGCTTCTTTGGACTCAGGGGAGGTACCCATGGACTGGAGATGTGCAAATGTAACCCCAATTCACAAAGGAGGATCAAAGGCTGACACAAGTAATTATAGACCTGTTAGTTTAACTTCGGTTCCAAGAAAATTAATGGAGGCACTGGTTAAAGAAGCACTGCAGGATCATCTGGACAAGAATTCAGTTATAGCTCAGACACAGCATGGTTTTGTTAAGGGCAGGTCTTGTCTGACCAATTTGATTGGATACTATTATGTAGTCACAAAAGAACTGGATGCAGGGAATAACTTTGATATTATATATTTGGATCTTAGAAAGGCTTTTGATACTGTTGCACATGGAAGACTGCTGCACAAATTGGAGAAGTGTGGCATTGGAGGCAAATTGCTGCTATGGATAAAGGGATGGTTGAGTGGCAGAAGACAGAGAGTGGTAATCAATGGACACTGCTCAACGTGGACTAATGTTATTAGTGGAGTTCCTCAGGGTTCAGTGTTGGGTCCATTGTTGTTTTCTGTATTTATAAATGATATTGATGATGGTGCATCAGGCTTAATGTCCAAGTTTGCAGACGATACCAAGGTTGGCAGGGTTGTTAAGAACACTACTGATACTATGCTGCTGCAACAGGATCTGGAAAGGTTGAGCAGATGGGCTGAGAGGTGGCAAATGAAGTTTAACATTGATAAATGTAAAGTACTACATATGGGAAACAGTAACCCCCAGATCAACGTATCAACTCTGTGGTACTACGCTGACAGTGGTAGAGAATGAAAAGGACCTGGGAGTAATTGTGCAGGCAGATATGAAGTTCTCTGAGCAGTGCAGACGAGTTGCAAGAGTAGCTCATGGTGTCTTGTCAATGATATACAGGAATTTTTCTAGCAGGGACAGGGATGTGATTATTCCCTTGTATAAGACATTGGTCAGGCCACACCTTGAGTATTGTATACAGGTCTGGAGGCCTCATTTCAAGAAGGATGTAGAGCTGCTGGAATGAGTACAGAGAAGGGCAACAAGATTAGTGAATGGAACAAAGGGTTGCTCTTACGAAGAAAGGCTTAAGTTTTGCAAATTACAGAGCCTGGAGACTAGGCATCGGCGAGGTGATCTGATAGAGGTGTATAAGGCTTTGAATGGCTTGAGCATGCTCAATGCCGATGGGATTCTTCCTCTTGCTCAGAATAATCACCTGAGAGGACATAATTTCAAATTGAGGAAGGACGGATGTGCGGAAATTTGCCTTTAGCCAGCGGGCAGTTGGTTTGTGGAATAGACTCCCATCGCTTGTTGTTGAAGTTGATAGCCTAAACAAATTTAAGGCTCAGCTGGACAGGTATTTCGAACGAACGGAGGGGTGAAATGGGAGTAGTGGTTGTGTTTTTTTTTTTTTTTTTTGGCTGATGCTGAATAAGCTTGCTTTCTTGCATCATATTCCTCTACTAATGCTAATGCTAAAAATTCACAATATATCTTCTGTTAGTGAGGATGAAGTCGATTTCATTGGTTGTTAATCCATTTGGACTCTTCCATGTCCACTTTCTGTTCACCCTTTTCTTGAAAAAAGTGTTCATTACTGACAGTCCTTGAGATTCTGCAAATTCCACAAGTCTTTCACCTCTTATTTCTTTCACCAATTCCAAAATTTCCTGTTTTGCGTTTTTCCAACCTTAGCATTGAAGTCCCCCATAATAATAGTGTAGTGGGTTTTCTGCTCAACTAAAAGACTCAATTTCGGTGTACATTTCTTCAACCTCTTCATCATCATGGCTCGATGTTGGTGCATAATTCATTATAATCTTTACCTTGTACCTCTTAGAAATATTGAGTATTATTCTTGACACCCTTGGTGATATACTTTTGAATTCCAAAATGTTTTTAAAATCTTTATGGACCAGAAAGCCAACTCCACCTTCACTCCTTTCACTGTTTCCATTGGTGTACAGCAGATTTTCACTTGATAAACTTATAAGTGATTCATTTCTTCTTCTTGTTTCAGCCAAACCGATGATATTCCAATTCACATTTTCTAATTCCCTTTCCAACTCTAATATCCTGTCTTCACCGATGAGTGATCTTACGTTATAACAGGCCAAGTTCAGTTTCCGTGCATGGCAGCCTGGTTGTAGCCAGAGATTCTTAGCACCCTCTGATTCCACTCTGATCCTCTCGCTGCCGTAAGAGGGAAAGTGAAAGCTGCTGGGGACTGAGGGCCAAATGCTTTGTCGTGCTGTCATATGCTGGAGGGTTTGGTCTTTTCCTCTTCACGCTGACCAGCCATCTTGAAGAGAACCACTCTACACAATCATTGCCACCTAAGTGACGTAACAGGGCTTACCATCTAGAAAGTGTGCATGAGTGGATTTTAGGGAGGCATTCCAACCGGACTTCGCCTAAATCTTCTGTAATAGAGAGATATTGGATCCATCACTGTTTTAGGCTGAGTGTCTGATAACATACAGGATACCTGTTCCCCTCTAAGCCCCAATAGCAACTGCTACTCATAATATTGTTTTTTTTTTCATCCTTTCTTCTATATTTGCTAAATCTTTAAGTAACAACACCTCAGAGAAGTAGTAGTAGTAGTAGTAGTGGCACTTGATGCAAGAAAGCAAGTGTAGGAGCTTATGCAGCATCAGCCAAAAAAAAAAAAAAAATCGCACCATACCCTCCAATTGCCTGTCCAGTTCCTCCTTAAATTTATTTAACCTATCAACTTCCACAACGACAGATGGAAGTTTGTTCCAGCAATTAACCACCCGCTGGCTAAAGGCAAATTTCCGCACATCTATCCTTTCTTAATTTGAACTTATGTCCCCGTAGGTTCGTATTCTGAACAAGTGGGAGGATCCCATCAGAATTCAGCGTGCTCAACCCATTCAAGGCCTTATAGACCTCAATCAGATCACCGCGCAGGTGCCTAGTCTCCAGCCACTGCAATTTGCAGAACTTAAGCCTCTCTTGGTAAGAGGATCCCTTCATTCCCATCACCAATCGTGTTGCTGTTCTCTGTACACGCTCAAGCAAATCTACATCCTTCCTAAAATGAGGCCTCCAGACCTGTACGCAGTACTCAAGGCGTGGCCTGACCATTGCCTTATACAGAGGGACAATCACCTCCTTTTCCCTGCTAGCAAAATTCCTATATATCATTGACAAAACCCCATGACCTGCCCTAGCAGCCTGTCTACATTGCTCAGAGAACTTCATATCTGACTGCACAATTACTCCCAGGTCTTTTTCATTTTCTACCACCTTAAGTGTAGTACCACACAGTTGGTACGTTTCTCTGGGGTTACTTCTACCCATATGCAGTACTTTGCATTTGTCAAGGTTAAACTTCAGTTGCCACTTCTTAGCCCATCTGCCCAAATTATCTAGATCCTGTTGCAGTAGCACACTGCCATTACTGTCATTAACAACCCTGCCAACCTTCGTGTCATCTGCAAACTTTGACATTAAGCCTGATATACCTTCATCAATATCATTGATAAATATACAAAACAACAGTGGACCCAACACCGAACCCTGTGGGACTCCACTAATAACATTAGTCCACGAAGAGCAGCACCCATTGATTACCACCCTCTGTCTTCTCCCACTTAACCATCCTTTTATCCATTGTAGCAACTTACCCTTAATACCATTCTGCTCCAATTTGTACAGTAGTCTTCCATGCGCAACAGTGTCAAAAGCTTTCCTGAAATCCAAGTATATGATATCAAAATTATTTTTTGCATCCAGTTCCTTTGTGACCACATCATAATAACCAATCAAATTTGTCAGACAAGACTTTCCCTTAACAAACCCATGCTGTGTCTGAATTATTGCTGCAGTCTTGTCTAGATGATCCTGCAATGCATCTTTAACCAGTGACTCCATTATTTTACCCGGAACAGAAGTTAAACTAACTGGTCTGTAATTATTCGTGTCACCCTTCGAACCTCCTTTGTGAATTGGGGATACATTTGCACATCTCCAGTCCGTGGGAACCTCCCCTGAATCCAAGGATGCTCTCATAATTATGGCTAAGGGTTTGCTTAGTTGCTTTGCCGCCTCCTTTAATATAACTGGATAGATCCCATCCGCCCCAGGTGCCTTTCTTATGTTTAACTTCAACTATTTCTCCTCCAATTTGATAACCTTCTTCCATTTTCAAACTGTAATGATTCCTCACGTGTGAATGTAGATGCAAAATACTCATTCAGTTTGTTTGCTATCTGAGCAGGATCATCAACAGTCGAACCATCGATGTCAAGTGGACCAATCATATTCAGCCCCTTCCTTTTAGAGTTTATATAAGTAAAGAAATCCTTGCTGTTTTTCTTAGCATCTTTTGCCAAAGATTTCTCGTAATCCGCCTTTGCCTGCCGAACCTCCTTTGTGACCTGATTACAGACTAGCTTATATCTGCTACAGGTTTCTGCGTCGCCTGATAATTTATATGCATCCCATGCATTTTTCTTCTCTGTCACGAGTCTCATTAGTTCATTTGATAACCATTTAGGCCTAAACCTTGAACAATATTTCTTCATCGGAATGAAAAGTCTAGTAGCTTCCACGATTAATTCCTTGAATGCTTCCCACTTAGAATTTACTGTTTGTAACATCGTCAGTCGATCCCACTGTACAGAATTTAAAAACTGTCTGAGACCACTGTACTCCCCTTTACGGAAGCAAAAACCCTTTCCTTTACCCCTGACGGTAGTTACCTCTTTGAGTAAATCCCACTTCAGCACACTGTGATCACTGCCACCTAGTGGTTCCTTTATCTGCAAATTCTTAATACAAGAATGATCACTGCTGATAACCAGATCAAGAGTATTACTTTCTCTGGTTGCCTCTCGAACATGCTGCTGCAGAAAACAATCATCCAATAAATCCACAAAAGTCTGACTAGTGTGTGAGTGAACAACCCACAAGTTCCAGTCAATATCTGGGAAGTTAAAATCCCCCATTATAAGACATTCTGATTTACTGGCCCACTCTATTTCTCTGTACAATTGTTCATTGTACTCATTCGAGTCATTAGGCCTATAACACACTCCTACTCTTATTTTTGCTTTTGCAGTGCTTATGTCACACCAAACTGACTCAACAGTGCACTGTCCATCTATATCAACTGGATGCACTTCTTTTGATTTTATGTTTTTCTTAATTAACAGCATAACACCTCCTCCCTTTCTGTCCTCTCTATCCTTTCTGTACACATTGTACTCCCCAAATTCCAGTTCTGCATTCCTTATATCTTTGTGACACCACGTCTCTGCTATCCCAACAATATCCGCCTTTGATGTCTTGACCAACACTTCAAATTCATCAAATTTATTTACTATACTTCTAGCATTGGTATACATGCAAGCATACATGCTCCTATGCCTATTCCTTGTTACCCTAACACATCCCATATACCCAACTATTCCAGGATGACTGCCATCCGTCCCTGAAACCCCCAACACCCCTCGCTCCAGGTCGCTTCTTATTCTAATAGAAGTTGTGCAAGAATCACCTTCACCTCTGCCTGCGGTTACTGTTAAACTATTAGTCTTTGTATCCCCCCAAGCTAGCAGTTTTCCGACCCACCTAACACTGCCTTGATAGCATCAGCAAATATTCTTGCACCCTTTCTATTTAAGTGTATCCCATCCCTGTAGAAGCAATCTCTCCTGTTAACAAGTACAGTCCAGGCTGAAAAAAATTCTACCCCTTGAGCCTTGCACAATCTTTCCAGGGCCGAATTGATCGACAAGGCTCTCATCATATACTCCCTCCTATCGTGTCTGGGCAGAATTGCAGACACTTTCAAATTCAACCCTAATTCTCGGCTTTTTTTCAACAGTGACCTGTACTTGTTGAGTAATTCTGCCGGTCTCCTACTCTTAATATCATTAGTGCCAACGTGTACAACTATATCACCTTTTGTGCCCTTGAAAGATGATATCCGCTCTACAATGTCATCAACCTTTGCCCCTGGCAGACATACCCTGGTCCTGTTCCACCTATCCTTTTTACATAGCATGTTCCCCGTTTCCAAGTTAGCATTAGTTAAAGTTAGCATTAGTAGAGGCATATGATGCAAGAAAACAAGCTTATATAGCATCAGCCAAAATAAAAAAACCTTCCCGTTTCACCCACCCATTCACTCCAAAAGTTTGTCTAGTTCTGCCTTGAATTTATTTTTTCTGTCAATTTACACAACGACAGATGGAAGCTTGTTCCAGCAATCAACCACCAGCTGGCTAAAGGCAAATTTCTGCACATTTATTCTACCACTCTTTCCTCATTTTGAATTTGTGCCCCCACAGGTGCAGAATATGAGTAGGAGGAAGAATCCCATCAGCATTGAGCTTGCTCAAGCAATTCAAGGCCTTATATACCTCAATCAGATCACCTGGCAGGTCTCACGTCTCCAGATTCTGCAATTTGCACAACATAAGGCCTATCTTGGCAACAATCCTTTGTTCCACTCACTAATCATGTTGCCCTTCTCTGTACTCGTTCTAGTAGCTCAAAATCATTCCTAAAATTAGGCCTACAGACCTGTATGCAGTAATCAAAGTGTGGCCTGACCTTATACTATGGATAATCACCCCCTTATCCCTGCTAGTAAAATTCCTATATATCACTGATACATAGGAATACAAGACACCATGAGGTACTCTTGCAGCCTGTCTGCACTGCTCAGAAAACTTCATATCTGACTACACGATTATCCCTGGGTCTTTTTCATTTTCCACTACACTGAGTGTAGTACCACACAGTTGGTATGTTACTCTGGGATTACTGCTACCCATATGCAGTACTTTGCATTTGTCAATGTTAAACTTCACTTGCCATCTCTTAAACCATCTGCTCAACTTTTCTAGATCCTGTTGCAGTAGTGTACTGTCACTAACAACTCTACCAACTTTCGTATCATCTGCAAAATTTGGACATTAATCCTGATATCAGTGATAAAGGGCCTCTATAGCCGAGTGGTCAGGACTGGGACTGCAGTATCAGTGATAAATACAGAAAACAACAATGGGCCCTACACGGCCTCGGGGAACTCCACTAATAACAGTAGTCCATGAAAAGCAGTGTCTTTTGATTACCACTCTGTCTCCTCCTCCTCAACCATCCTTTTATCCATTTTAGCAACTTGCCCTTATGCCATACTGCTCCAACTTTACAGTAGCCTTCTATGTGCAACAGTACCAAAAGCTTTCCTAATATCCAAGTATACGATATCAAAATTATGTTTTGCATTCAGTTCCTCTGTGACCACATCATAGTAACCAATCAAATTGGTCAGACAAGACTTCCCCTTAGCAAATCCATACTGTGTTAATCTTGTCTAGATGATCCTGCAGTGCTTTTTTAACCAGTAGCTCCATTATTTTCCCTGAAACAGAAGTTAAACTAACAGGTCTATAATTACTTGTGTCATCTTCCGGTCCCCCTTTGTGAATAAGAGGATAAGTTTGGGGGATAGGTTTGCACATCTCCAGTCCATTGGGAACTCACCTTAGTTCACGGATGCCCTCATAATCATGGCTAAGGGCCTGTTTGCTACCTCTGCTCCCTCCTTTAATATAACTGGATAGATTTCATCCTACCCGGGTGCCTTCCTTATGTTTAACTTCAGCAATTTCTTCTCCACTTTGCTCTCAGTTATTACAAAATCATTTAACTTCCTTTTAGAATTTGATAAGCTTCTGGCCTCCACTTCCCTGTAGAATTCCTCATGTGTGAATGTAGATTCAGAATACTTATTCAGTTTGTTAGCTCCCTCAGAAGAATCCTCAACAATTGAACCATTGATAACAAGTAGACCAATCTGATTCATCCCCTTCCTTCTAGACCTTACATAAGTAAAGAAGTTTTCACTGGTTTTCTTTGCATTCTTTGTCAAAGATTTCTCATACTCTATCTTTGCTCGCCTAACATCCTTTGTGACTTTATTACCGACTATCTTATATCTACCATAGGCATCTGTGTCTCCTGATAATTTATATGCCTCCCATGCATTTTTCTTCCTTGGCACGAGTCTCATTAGTTCATCTGATATCCATTTAGGCCTAAACCTTGAACAGTGTTTCTTAGTTGGTATGAAAAGCCTAGTTGTTTGTAAGATTAATTCTTTGAATGCTTCCCATTTTGAGTTTGCCATTGGTAACATCATTTAGTCTCACTGTACAGAATTTAAAAACCTCTGAGACCACTATAGTCACCTTTACGAAAGCAAAACTCCTTTCTTTTACCCTGATGACAGTTACATCTTTGAGTAAATCCCACAGCAGTACACTGTGATCACTGCCACCTAGTGGTTGCTTTACCTGCAGATTCTTAATGCATGAATGATCACTGCTGATAATCAAATCCAGAGTATTACTCTCTCTGGTTGCTTCTTGGAAATGCTACTGTAGAAAACAATGATCCAATAAATCCACAAAAGTCTTGATAGCGTTTAAGTGACCAGGGCACAAGTGTCAGTCTATATCTGGGAAGTTAAAATCTGCCATTATCAGACAGTCTGATTTTTTGGCCCATTCTCTTTCTCTGTACAGTTGTTTGTTGTACTCATTAGAGTAATTAGGTCTATAACACACTCCTATTGTCAATTTGCTTTTCCAGTGCTTATGTCACACCAAACTGACTCAATGCTGCACTGTCCACCCATGTCAACTTGATTCACTTCCTTAGATTTTGTGTTTCTTAACTAACAGCATCACTCCTCCTCCCCTTCTATCTTGTCTATCCTTTCTGTACATATTGTACTCCTTAAATTCCAATTCTGAATTCCTTATCTCTGTGTGACACCACGTCTCTGATATCCCAACAATATCTGCCTTTGATGTCTTCACGAGCACTTCAAATTCATCAAATTATTTACTATACTCCTAGCATTGGTATTCATGCAAGTATACATGCATCTGTTTTTACTCTTAGTTATCCTAACAAAGCCCATGTATTTACTTGGTCCATGATGACTCCCAGCAGTCCTTGAAGTTTTAAATATATGTCAGTATGTATATTATAAATTGACAGAAAACAAACTTTGCATCCATTCTTACCTTGTATACCCGGGAGGTGGGTGGGGGGGATGTATGTGTGTTACTCATAACATTTGTTTGTTTTTTTAATTTTTGTTGTTTTAATATCCCTTTTTCATAGGTATTTGATCTAATAACATAAAATTTTAAATTTATTAATTATAAAAATTATTGCCAAATAAAAATCGGAACTCTTTGTTGTTTTGCTCAAAGAAAATAGCAAGGGCTACTCATAATGGCTGATTGTTTTTGAAAAATTTACAAAATTTACTTTAAAGACTGTGTACAACATTTACGTGATATAGTTACAAAATATGGAAAATTATCCATTGATGGCTCTGTGGTAAACTGACAAAAACTGATCTCAAACAGGAAACTTCACGTCTGCTTAGCAGTGTGTGAAAAAGAAATAAGTGCTATTCATAAAAAGAAAAAAAAAATGTTTTTGCTTAAGCCATTATAACATTTTCTTGGTTGTATATTTATATGATTCCACATTTTAATGAAAAAAAATTAAGCAATTTTTGTGAATTTCTTATTGAGTTTTTAAAATTGGAGTTTAAAATCCCAATTTCTTGGGATTTTTGGAAGTTTAAAATGGATCTCCATCCGTATCCTGGGAAAAAAAAAAAATGTGTGTGATCTGTTGTAACTGCTCAGAATTGGTAGAAAGATTTTGGTGTTTTGACAAGCATAGAAGTCATAAAGCATCCTGGTTGAAGTGAAATGACCACGATGAATTTTTGCCTGAAGAAACTGCACCTAGTGTGCATGCGTCACTGATTTTCAAGTTAGAAAAGAAATATGGAGGATTATTTAGTTGGCTGGAGTATTGGAAGAGAAGGATATCAAGAAGTACAGGAAGTGTGAAATAGTTACTCGTACTGGCAGCACAGCTGAAGCTAACCATTGAAGATGCTTATTACCTTATAAAGAACTATATAAATCAATTTTAAAAAAATAATCTAAGACAGTTTTTGGTTACCCAGACAATGGAGTTAGATGCAGTTTTCTAACTACACTGTCTCTCTCATCTCATCGTATCAGGAAACGCTATAATAACAACCATCTCACAGTACCCCATCCATTCAGAGTATAAATCAAACAGTTGTGAGTTTGAAATTTATCCTTCAGTAATATTGCAAATGCATAGATCAATTTTCCTCCTAATTAAGCTTTTTCAACAGGAAATGGAAAACAAGAGAGTGGAGAACTGTTGAGCAAAACTTAATGGATAAGAAAACAACATATTTTTTTAAATGATTAAAGAATTTATTGCCTGAATTGTTGAGGCAATAAACTCTTATGAAATAAAGTCTGACCGTGAAATAAAAATTGAAACTGCTGTATTACGTTATAAAGAACTATTTAAAGCAATTAAAAATAAATAGGTTTTGGTTAAACAACCTGTGAAGCAATTTTCTGACCACTGCATCTGTCTCTTTCATCTGCTTATATCAGGAAATTCTATGCAACAACTATCTCAAAGTTCTCCATCCATTCAGAGTACAAGTCAAACAATTATTATGAGATTGAGATTTATCTTTTAATAATATCACAAGTACATAGATCAAATTCCTTCCCATCCTGTGGTTTTTTGTTCTTGGCAGAAATGAACTTGCAACAAAAAAAAAACCCACTACCTGCTTTGTTTCAGAATATTTTCCTAATGCAGTCTGCTATATATGATCAGTATGGTAGTGTCTTTACCATGTCTGTCCATCTGTCTGCATGTAATAGAGGGATTCCCAGTGGATGAATTTTCATTAAATTTTGTATTTGGGCTTGTTAAAAATGTTTGTTGAGCCAAACCAAATTTCATTGAAATCAGAAAAGTTAAATCTGGCTATTATATCTTATTTTCATACAAATTTTGTGGGAAAAAGAAATTTGAAGATTAAATATAGTTTTAATGCAGTACAGTCAGCCTTGTATAACACGTGTTTACACTACATGAATTCGAACATATACGATTTACAAATAGAGGAATGATATAGTGTATAACACGAACTGAATTCGTTTATGCACAATTCATCTTTGTGTTTACAAGAAATGGCAGTCGAACGCGGAATCACCCCAATCGAATGCAACAAAATAGGAATGAAGAGAAGATTCTGGAAATGTATTTGTTTTTTATATCAGTGAAGGGGATACACATTTCACCATAATAATGTAAAAACCCACAGAATTCCAACTATCAGTATTATCGCAAATGCAATTAGATCGAGTTTACTATCCATTTATAACAGATTCCACTAGCAGGAACGCAACTGGAAATTGTTTTTATTGTTTTATGGTAGTAACACCAAGAAATGTACTTTAGTAAAATGTGAGCCGGTGAGGTGTTAATAGTGTGTCTCTGCCTTTATGGTGTTGTTCATTCAGTTGCTACATGCACGCAGCTTTGTTTATGTGTATCAAGCGTGCCTCCTCATTTTGTAATTGTGCCTTATTCCCTAAAAATGAGTAATATACTTAAAAGGTGTGAAAAGAAGCATCCTGGTGAAGACACTACAGATTCAGAGAGAAAAAGAAAAGCAATATCAATAGACAGAGGCAGACTGGTTCAAAAATTCTTACCAGGGAAAATTTGTAGTGGCCTGATACTAGCATTTATGGCCAAAATCACACTTCTGGCCTCTGGCCCACCGGGGTTTCCCCGGTAAGGCTTATGGCCAGTCTGCCTCTGTCGATAGAGAAAAAATATGAAATTGTGAAACGCTTTGAGTGAAATGAAAGACCATGTGATATTGCACATGCTACAGGCCTAAATGAGGCAACGCCGAGAATTAGAAAGAATGCAGAGAAAATAAAAACAACTTTCATAGCAGGAACAACTCAAAGCATAATAAAATCCATTAGATCAAGACAAAGAATTGGAAGAGATGGAACAGCTATCATCTGTTTGGATAGAAAATCAAACAGAGGACAAGTTTGCCTATGGTAGAAGCAAAAGCATTAGCAATATTTTATTATGCAATAGTAATAAAATACGTAAGTATTTTATTACTATTGCATAATGTTTTGGTTACAAATGTGTGTTCAGTCTTGGGTGGTCGGCACCTAACCCTATTTTTCCCATAGGGCCTGTTATTTATATTGCACGAGTGTTCCCAGGAACACAACTATCGTGCTATACGAGTTTTAGATAGTCTATGCACCTATGTGCATAGACTGTATTGTTAGTTTTAGATAGTCTATGCACCTATGTGTGCATTGTTATGCAAGACTCTTGAATGTGATTTTGTGAAAAGATACATGTATACAGAGAGAAAAGAGACTTAAAAAAATAAAGTAATAAATATTATGCAGTTGTAATTAAACTAAATGGAAAAATTTAGTGAATGGAAACCTGTAGTTTATTAAGTGTTTTATAAAGTTATATAAAGTTGGGTGGTACCAAGCTCAATGTAGTGGAGTATAAAAAAGGTCTAGGGGGTACAGCCTGACAAGAAATTTCTGATCTAGTGTGGAAATTTAGCTTGAAGAAAAGGGCCATTGCATTTAAGAAATTAAATTAGGGGACTCTTCAAGTACCCATCTGCCTTCTCTCATGCATCAAATTGCATGGTGGGATCACCATGAGCAGAAAGCACTGGTACTATAGGAAGTAGTTATTCTTGATTATCTCATTGTCAAGGAAACCAAATAGTTTATGCAGTATTGGATAGTGGAGTTGGACCAAGGTATGTCTACCAGTGGCAGAAGCCACTGGTAGACATACCTTGGTCCAACTCCACTATCCTCATACCAGTTAAGTAAGTGTCTACCAGTGGCAAAAGCCACTGGTATGAGGTATGCCTGAGAAAAAGGCATGATTTGGGACTGAATTTGAGTGTTTGGAATTTTGCCAGGAAATGAAGAGGAACTAATGAAGAGAGCCTTATCAATCAATTTTATTCTGGAGTGATTGTGCAAGTCACATGGAAACAAATTTTCCTCAGCATGGTCTATGTTTGTTGAAGGAACTGCTTTTAAAGATATGAAATAGGTACACGTAAATAGAAAGGATACAAGAATATTTGCAAAGTTAGCTGATTTGGAAAAATTCCAATTGGGAGACTGGGAAATAAATACACCGAATAATAGTTTGAAAGCCAAAAACAGAGGTGGAATTTTTTACGTTGCATCTGTTGGGACATTCACTAGCCTGGGAAGTAGTGTGAGGAGGAATATGTAGAACAGTAGAATGTATTGTGTGATTATTTCATTATACTTATGTGATGCAAAGTTAATTAACAATGTCTTTCGGTAAGATGTCAAAGAAATACAATGTAAAATTTCAGAAAACATCTATACAAGATTTTCCATACATTGTAAAATCTGAAAAAGGTAACACGTTTGCCTTGGGTATTGTATGCGAATATAATTTTTCAATTTCAAGTAGTGTGAAATGTAATGTAATCAGACATTTGCAAACAATAATAATATTTGCAAATATGCAGTGCACAGAAGGAAATGCAAGAATAGATGTTGCTTTACGGAGTGATGATATCATGCATCCTGAATGTTTATCTGCATCTTTTGTTGTAAAATATAATCTTATTCTGAGTTGTGCTTGATCATGAATGTTTGTTATTCAGAAATATGTTCTCCCAATAGTGTAATAAGAAAAGAAAAAAGTTCTGTTGTGGAAGAACAAAACACTCATTCAAGAAGAGGTAGTGACAGCTCTGAAAATTGTGCTATTTTTGATTGCCAGTTAACATAATCAGAATGATTCCAAGATTTATCCCACTGTGGTGTGACCTTTTGTAATTAAAAAATATATCACTAAATAGAATTACTAATCAAATAATTAAATAAAATCACTAATCACTAAAGCAGCTTGCTTTCAGTGTCATCAATGGAAGATGACTCTACAGGATAGAAATCTGGGCATCTTCTGAACAACCTGAAATGTGGGATGCCTAAAAAAAAAAAAAAAACCCTGCCTGTCATTTAGTGCTGATAATGCTGTTGATAATATTGGTAATAGGTTGTCTTTGTTTTCCTATTAATTTGTATGTTGAAAAGGGAGCTCCATGTCTTTCTGTGAAAGTGGATGAATATTTGGTGGACATTTACTACTGTCTAGAAAGAAGCAATAAAAGGAAGGAGATATAAACTTTTAATGTATGCATGTCACTGAAGTAAAAATGTTTTTGAAGCATGTGTGTATACTCATTGGATGTCTTTGGGAAATGTTTAACCTGGCAGTAGTGGCAGTTACCTAACAGCTGAACCTCAAGATAACAACCTTGTGTTGACCAGTGATTAAAAATCTGAAATTTTCTACTTTCCCAAATGTTCATGATCACGGGATCGCTAAATTCATTTCTGCTCGAAATAGTCATTTCTACTGCCAAAGGTGATGGAGAGTCTTAAACAAGAGGAGAAAATTCTGTTCTTTTGTTCACTGAGGAATTACTTCATTGTTGCATGTGACTACATGGTGAAGAAGTTTCCATTGAAAAGTGATGTATTATAAAAATTTGAAATGCCAGGGTAGCACACTTTTCATCAACTGGCGATGCATCATTTTAAAATTTAATATTTTTTGTGGACAAGTTTCCAATACTTCTTGGAACCATAAAGATAAGGAAATAAATGTTTTGTAGCATCAGTTCTGTCAGTTTCAGTATGAGAATGAACAAGATGCTGTTATGAATGCTGTTGGCACTAATGATATTAAGAGTAGGAGACCGGCGGAATTACTTAACAAGTACAGGTCACTGATGAAAAAAAGCCGTGAATTAGGGTTGAATTTGAAAGTGTCTGCAATTCTGCCAGACACGATAGGAGGGAGTATATGATGAGAGCCCTGCCGATCAATTCGGCCCTGGAAAGATTGTGCAGTGCTCAAGGGGTAGAATTTTTTTCAGCCTGGTCTGTACTTGTTAACAGAAGAGACTGCTTCTACAGGGATGGGATACACTTAAATAGAAAGGGTGCAAGAATGTTTGCTGATGCTATCGAGGCAGTGTTAGGAGGGTCGGAAAACTGCTAGATTGGGGGGATACAAGGACTAATAGATTAACAGTGGCCACTGGCAGAGGAGAAAGTGATTCTTGCACTGCTTCTATTGGAATGAGCAGCAGCCTGGAAAATAAGATGCAGGATATTTCAGAGACTGCTGGGAATCATTGGGGTACAAGTAAACACATGGGTTGTGTTAGGGTGGCTAAGAGGAAGAGCAGGTGCATGTATACTTGCGTGTACACAAATGCTAGGAGTCTAGTAAATAAATTTGATGAAATTGAGGTATTGCTCAAAACATCAAAGGCAGATATTGTTGGGATTTCAGAGACGTGGTGTCACACAGATATAAGGAATGCAGAACTGGAATTTGGTGAGTACAATGTCTACAGAAAGGATAGACAGGATAGGAATGGAGGAGGGTTTATGCTATTAGTTAAGAAACACATAAAATCGAAGGAAGTGAAGCCAGTCGACATCGCTGGACAGTGCAGTGTCGAGTCAGTTTGGTGTGACATAAGCATTGGGAGATCAAAATTGAGAGTAGGAGTGTGCTATAGGCCTAATGACTCTGATGAGTATAATAAGAAACTGTACAGAGAAATAGAGTGGGCCAGTAAATCAGAGAGTCTTATTATGGAGGATTTTAATTTCCCAGATATTGACTGGAATTTGGGGGCTGGTCACTCATACACTAGCAAGGCTTTTGTGGATTTATTGGATGATTGTTTTCTACATCAGCATGTTCGGGAGGCAACTAGAGGGAGTAATACTCTTGATTTGATTATCAGTAGTGATTCTTCTTGCATTAAGAATCTGCAGATAAATGAACCAATAGGTGGCAGTGATCACAGTGTTCTGAAGTGGGATTTACTCAAAGAGGTAACTACCATTAGGGGTAAAGGGAAGGGGTATTGCTTTCGTAAAGGCGACTACGATGGACTGAGACAGTATTTAAATTCTATACAGTGGGATCAACTGATGATGTTACCAACAGCAAATTCAAAATGGGAAGCATTCAAAGAACTTGTCTTGGAAGCTACTAGGCTTTACATACCAACTAAGAAATATTGTTCAAGGTTTAGGCCTAAGTGGATGTCAGATGAACTAATGAGGCATATGGCAGAGAAGAAAAATGCATGGGATACATACAAATTAACACGTGACACAGAAGCCTATGATAGATACAAGTTGATCTGTAACCAAGTTACAAAGGAGGTTAGGTAGGCGAAGGCAGATTACGAGAAATCCTTGGCAAGGGATGCGAAGAAAAACAGCAAAGAGTTCTTTACTTATGTAAACTCTAGAAGGAAGGGGATGAATCTGATTGGTCCACTTGATATCGATGGGTCAACTGTTGATGATCCTGCTCAGGTAGCTAACAAACTAAATGAATATTTTGCATCGACATTCACACATGAGGAGTTATTCAGCAAGGGGAATACGAGAGGTTTATTCAACTCTGGCAGTAAGCTAGAGAATCTTGTAATAACTGAGAGTAAAGTGGAGGAGAAATTGTTGAAGATAAACACAAGAAAGGCACCTGGGGTGGATGGAATCTATCCAGTTATATTAAAGGAGGCAGCAAAGGAAGTAAGCAAACCCTTAGCCATAATTATGAGAGCTTCCTTGGACTCAGGGGAGGTACCCATGGACTGGAGATGTGCAAATGTGACCCCAATTCACAAAGGAGGATCAAAGGCTGACACAAGTAATTATAGACCTGTGAGTTTAACTTCTGTTCCCGGAAAATTAATGGAGGCACTGGTTAAAGAAGCACTGCAGGATCATCTAGACAAGACTTCAGTTATAGCTCAGACACAGCATGGTTTTGTTAAGGGGAAGTCTTGCCTGACTAATTTGATTGGATACTATGATGCAGTCACAAAAGAACTGGATGCAGGGAATAACTTTGATATTATATACTTGGATCTTAGAAAGGCTTTTGATACTGTTGCACATGGAAGACTGCTACACAAATTGGAGCAGTGTGACATTGGAGGCAAATTGCTGCTATGGATAAAGGGGTGGTTGAGGGGGAGAAGACAGAGAGTGGTAATCAATGGACACTGCTCATCGTAGACTAATGTTATTAGTGGAGTCCCTCAGGGTTCAGTATTGGGTCCTTTATTGTTTTCTGTATTTATAAATGATATTGATGATAGTATATCAAGCTTAATGTCCAAGTTTGCAGACGATACGAAGGTTGGCAGGGTTGTCAAGGACACTACTGACACTATGCTGCTGCAACAGGATCTGGAAAGGTTGAGCAGATGGGCTGAGAGGTGGCAAATGAAGTTTAACATTGACAAATGTAAAGTACTACATATGGGAAACAGCAATCCCAGAGCAACGTATCAACTCTGTGGTAGAGAATGAAAGGGACCTGGGTGTGGTTGTGGAGGCAGATATGAAGTTCTCTGAGCAGTGCAGATGGGCTGCAAGAGTAGCTCATGGTGTATTGTCAGTGATATATAGGAATTTTTCTAGCAGGGATAAGGAGGTGATTATTCCCTTGTATAAGGCAATGGTCAGGCCACACCTAGAGTACTGTATACAGGCCTGGAGGCCTCATTTCAAGAAGGATGTAGAGCTGCTGGAACGAGTACAGAGAAGGGCAACAAGATTAGTGAATGGAACAAAGGGATGCTCTTACGAAGAAAGGCTTAAGTTTTGCGAATTACAGTGTCTGGAGACTAGGCACCAGCGAGGTGATCTGATAGACGTGTACAAAGCCTTGAATGGTTTGAGCATGCTCAATGCTGATGGGATTCTTCCTCTTGCTCAGAATAATCACCTGAGGGGGCAAATTCAAATTGAGGAAAGACAGATGTAGGACAGATGTGCGGAAATTTGCCTTTAGCCAGCGGGTGGTTGGTAGGTGGAACAGACTTCCATCCCTTGTTGTGGAAGTTGATAGCCTAAATAAGTTTAAGGCTCGGCTGGACAGGTATTTCGAACAACAGAGGGGTGAAGTGGAAGTGGTTATTTTTTATTTATTTATTTTACTTTAATTTTTTTGGCTGATGCTGCATAAGCTTGCTTTTTGCATCAAATGCCTCTACTAATGCTTAATGCTAATGAACAAGGAAAGTAATGATGTGCACTGGTTGGGAAACTTATAAGAAGGTTGCACACAGAAGATTGAAATATAACAAATTATCTCATATTAGCAATGCTGTGCGAGAGAATATCCAGTCAGGTGAGAGGAAACCAAGAAAGAGAGAAACTTGACTTCAGATCTTCTCATTCTGGTGAAGCTTTGGAAAGGTTCTTCACATTGCACACTTCAACGTTACTGAAGAAGTTGAAGTGTGCAATGGTATCTTTCCTGAGGCAATGAAAATCAGTTGCTGATTCACAGAAAATACTAATATAAATCTACAGACAGAAATACCTTAGGTAGACCAATGCTTGACAGCATACCGTAATGGTAAAGAATTCTTTATTTTAATATAAAATGTGTATGTTGTCAATTAAATTTAATTTATAGTGAAGATTGAATTTAAAAGAAAAACCCCCGCTTGTTTTTTCCAAAAAATTTGATTTTCTCCTGTGGGGATTTTTTTTTTTTTTTTTTGCTGCTGTTTGCTAAAACCGTGTTTTGTTATTTTTGTCCAAAAATCTCTTGCTTTCCCCTTCCAAATCAAAAGTTTGCATCTATGTATTAGTGATAGTGAAAACCTTGGCATCATACAGCTGGCTTTAATTTTCTATACAACTAGAAAATTGAAGCCAGCTGGTGTCTTGAAAATTAAAATTGCCAAAGAAAATTACTTCACAGTTAGGAAAACTAATGAAGCTCATTAAGTCTGAAACATAGAGGAACTCAACTACACAACATTATTTTGATTACATCAATAAAACAAATAAGAAATTTTTTTTTTATTGATCTTTTTTTGATGACATCAATAAAACATGTTAACCTGTTTAGTCCACTGCCATCAATATATATATATATATATATATATATATATATATATATATATATATATATATTTTTTTTTTTTTTTTTTTTTTATGGCAGTTTAAACAAAAACATGAGATAGCTTAAACAAAAATGTGTAAATGAAATTTACTTACAATAAAAATGTTGACTAAATAGTTTGTCTTCTGGTTATTTGTATTCATAATAAGACATTTGCCAAATTTCATTTTCAAGTTTGATATGGGTAGTTCACAATGCAACTTATTTAAGAGTGTTAACTCTTAATTTCTGCTTCTGTCTAAAATGTTTTAAATAGCAAGTTTGTGTTTGAGCTGTGGATTTGCTGAATTTTATTAAAGGTAATGTTACTGTTTTCTTTTAATGACTGAATTTCTTATACTTCTTGTACAGGGTTTTCAGGTGCTAGTTGAGAGAGAGTGGTGTGATTTTGGCCATAAATTTGCTGACCGTTGTGGTCATAAGCCAGGTGGTGTTGATCCTAATGAGAGGTGTCCTGTGTTTTTGCAGTGGATGGATTGTGTGTATCAACTTCTACATCAGTTTCCATGCAGTTTTGAGTTCAACAAACAGTATCTTGTAAGATTTATTATTGTTATTATAAAGCATTTAAATTGCATGTTAATGTAATTAAAGTAATAGTGTAGATCAATTCAGAAATGTTAATGACTTTCAAAACTTTCTGATGTGCAACACTGATCCTAGGAGACCCAACTTTTAACCTTAGCCCATTTTGAAGAGTAACTTCTAATTACAACTGTTTTCCTCCTGTCATGTAACCATAATCCAGGAGTTACCAGTTGGCAGACTGCCATCTTGTATCCAGACTCCCATTGATTTTTCACAGGTGGCAAGTGGTCTGAACCTAAATCAATTTGTACATAAGATGGTTATTTTAGTTTTGAATTTTTGTAAATTTCCTTAATTGAATTTAATTTCCTTATATTGAATGCACCTTTCTCTCTGCATCCAACTGAGGAGTGACACAGTCATAACAGTTTATGAGATATTTAAACAAGTTATTCTCTTTAAAGAACCATACCAAGTTCTTTTAGCAAGCCATTCTTATCTGGATAACTCCTGCATTGTGTTCCAAATGCACATGCAATAGTTGCTAGTTTGCAAGTGGGAGTTCCCCTTGTAAAACTGGAGGGGTTGGCAGCCTCCCCAAAATCTTTTAAAAGATTATGTTCTGAAAACATTTCTAGTGGAAGTGTTATCTCCCAAACATGCAGAGAAAATCCTCAAAGCCACTTTGATAGGGGGAATATGCATCACTGTTCCCCCATAAAAACACTCAGTTCATCATGTGCTGTAGCAATAGAATGGGATCTTCATGTCTCTGAGGAAGAGATCTGCGCAGAATTAAAAGATCAAGGCATGACAGCTGTAAAATGAATATTAATGTGGGAGGATGGGAATCTTCTTCCTACTCGAGTTCCTACCCTTATGTTTAACATCCCACAGTCTTCAAGTTCTATCAAGGCAGGCTACTTAAACTTCCCATTAAGGATTTGCATTCCAGACCCACTGAGGTGCTTTAAGTGCGAAAAGTACAGCCACTCACAAACAACCTATCATGGTAACCCAGTCTGTGGTCACTGTGGTGCCAAAAACCACAAGCATTAGCATTAGTAGAGGCATACGATGCAAGAAAGCAAGCTTATGCAGCATCAGCCAAAAGAAGAAAAAAAAAAAAAAAAAACCCACTTCCATATCACCCCTCTGTTCGTTCAAAATACCTGTCCAGCTGAGCCTTAAATTTATTTAGGCTATCAACTTCCACAACAAGGGATGGAAGTCTGTTCCACCAACCAACCACCCGCTGGCTAAAGGCAAATTTCTGCACATCTATCCTACATCTGTCTTTCCTTAATTTGAATTTATGCCCTCTCAGGTGATTATTCTAGGCAAGAGGAAGTATCCCATCGGCATTAAGCATGCTCAAACCATTCAAGGCTTTATACACCTCTATCAGATCACCTCGCTGGTGCCTAGTCTCCAGACACTGTAATTTGCAAAACTTAAGCCTTTCTTTGTAAGAGCAACAGCAAGGAATGTTCAGCTTCAAAGACAGTTTGTACAAATTGCCCAGGAGAATTTCTTTCTCGTCCTTCTTCCAGTGGCAGAAGGACAAAAAAGCAATTCAAAAACCAAAAACAGAACTGAACATTTCCTATCAAGAGGCCAGGAAACACATCCAACTAGTAAATAGCAACAGGCCCCTCATACACCCGTAGGTTTCTGGGAACTCTCTGAACAAATGGAAATGGGTATACAATCATCAGAGTCATTTATGCCTTTTGTATGTCACCTACTGAGTTCATTGAAACCAACTCAAAAGAATCAATCAGCTGCCATGCCTGTAAAAATACCGTCTGCTGCACCACCTCTACTAAACGTGAGTGGCAAGGAGAAGGCAACCCCCCCCTTTCTGAATTGCAAGAACAAATGGACGGAGGTGATAAAAAATGGTTAGCAGTGAAGGAGGCAATTCAGTTTTGAACTTTTTTATGTTGAGGAAGAAATTTACACAAAGCATATCCTTTCCCAAAAAGGATAATAAGGAAAACAAAGCCCTCACCCTTTTGGAAGTCCACATATGGACCAGCAAATTTAAATAATGACCACATTGAAATTCTTACAGTGGAATTTGTTGTGGCTTCCACTGAAATGGTGATGACATCAAGTCCCCTCCTGTGTAAGCATAAGCCAACTTGCTTTTGTATACTGAAAACATTTAAAGGAAAATGAGGACCCTTCTTTGTGTAACTGTAATTATTTGGCAGGACAGAATTAGTAGGGCCCTGTCCACTGAGAAATCACCACCCTTGTAGGTAACTATACCCCCTTTCAATGAATGCCACTTACTTGCTAATCTAGAGGCAGTAGATTAGTCTAAATTCGTGTCATAGTAGTTTCCTCTTAACTGTTTGTGACATGGCTCATAACTGCAGTCATTGTTGTGTCATAAAAAACCAAAAAAAAAAAAAAAATAATAATAAAAAATATCTTAACTGTTTGCTCCATCTATGTGCCATCTGGTAATGACATACCCCAGGCAAACCTTGATGAATTTGAAAGTGTCTGCAATTCTGCCCAGACACGATAGGAGGGAGTATATGATGAGAGCCTTGTCAATCAATTCGGCCCTGGAAAGATTGTGCAAGGCTCAAGGGGTAGAATTTTTTTCAGCCTGGTCTGTACTTGTTAACAGGAGAGACTGCTTCTACAGGGATGGGATACACTTAAATAGAAAGGGTGTAAGAATATTTGCTGATGCTATTGAGGCAGTGTTAGGTGGGTTGGAAAACTGCTAGCTTTGTGGGGATACAAGGACTAATAGATTAACAGTAGCCACTGGCAGAGATGAAAGTGATTCTTGCACTGCTTCTATTGGAATGAGCAGCATCCTGGAAAACAAGATGCAGGATATTTCAGAGACTGCTGGGAGTCATTGCGGTACAAGTAAACACATGGGTTGTGTTAGGGTAGCTAAGAATAGGAACAGGTGCATATGTACTTGCGTGCCGACCGGGCTAGCCGGGTGGGTAAAGTGCCTGCCTGGCAACCCAAAGGTCACGGGTTCGAATCCCGCCTCGGGCTTGGATCAGAGTACAAAATGCAAAACCTTGGGAGGTGCAATATGGCCACAGAAGCCGATGCGGCAACAACTAAAAAAAAAAAAAAAAATGTATATTTGCGTGTACACCAATGCTAAGAGTTTGGTAAATAAATTTGATGAATTTGAGGTATTGCTCAAAACATCAAAGGCAGATATTGTTGGGATATCAGAGACGTGGTGTCACACAGATATAAGGAATGCAGAACTGGAATTTGGGGAGTACAATGTGTACAGAAAGGATAGACAGGATAGGAAGGGAGGAGGGGTTATGCTATTAGTTAAGAAACACATAAAATCCAAGGAAGTGAAGCCAGTCGACATTGCTGGACAGTGCAGTGTCGAGCCAGTTTGGTGTGACATAAGCGTTGGGATATCAAAATTGAGAGTAGGAGTGTGCTATAGGCCTAATGATTCTGATGAGTATAATAAGAAACTGTACAGGGAAATACAGTGGGCCAGTAAATCAGAGTCTTATAATGCAGGATTTTAATTTCCCAGATATTGACTGGAATTTGTGGGTTGGTCACACACACACTAGCAAGGCTTTTGTGGATTTATTGGATGATTGTTTTTTACATCAGCATGTTCGGGAGGCAACTAGAGGGAGTAATACTCTTGATCAGATTATCAGTAGTGATTCTTCATGCATTAAGAATCTGCCGATAAAGGAACCACTAGGTGGCAGTGATCACAGTGTGCTGAAGTGGGATTTACTCAAAGAGGTAACTACCATCAGGGGTAAAGGGAAGGGTTTTTGCTTTTGTAAAGGCGACTACGATGGTCTGAGACTGTATTTAAATTCTATACAGTGGGACCAACTGATGATGTTACCAACAGCAAATTCAAAATGGGAAGCATTCAAAGAACGTATCTTGGAAGCTACTAGGCTTTACATACCAACTAAGAAATATTGTTCAAGGTTTAGGCCTAAATGGATGTCAGATAAACTAATGAGACATATGGCAGAGAAGAAAAATGCATGGGATAAATATAAATTAACATGTGACACAGAAGTCTATGATAGATATAAGCTGGTCTGTAACCAAGTTACAAAGGAGGTTAGGCAGGCGAAGGCAGATTACGAGAAATGTTTGGCAAAGGATGCAAAGAAAAACAGCAGACAGTTCTTTTCTTATGTAAACTCTAGAACAAGAGTTCCCAACCTTATTTTGCTTGTGGACCCCCTCAGTCCTAACTTTACGTATGTGGACCCCCATATATGCATATGTAATATTCCTAAATGAAATATTTATTTGTAGGTTAGTAAAAGCTAATAATTAAACAATTCCAATATAATATAAAAAATGTAAATTATAAATTTTGAAAATTTTAATTGATAAAACTGAAACATTTTTTTACTTGTAATGACAGAATTAGTAAAAAAAAAAAAAAAAAATACTATTTCAAACAACATATATAAATTTATTCCTAAGGCTATTTAAATAGGATCCCATTAAATAGGCCCTACTAATGAGATCCTTGTGGCTGATGTTTTGATATTAGCATTTTAATATCTGGCTCCAATTTTGTGAGAGTCAGACAAAGATCACCTCTTTTTACTATATCAAGTCGATTACGATTTTTTGTTAACAACTGTGTTACACGACTAAAGCCAGATTCCACAAGATAAGATGATGGGAAAACAATGACATACATTTTGGCTTTCTCCCATAAAAGTGTTTATTTACATGCAATGTCACTATTCTTCCATACATCATGCTTTTCTTTTTTGAATAAACTTCGGACTCATCAGACCGCAATTCAACAAGTTCCTCTTTTAAATCAATTTCAACATCAGCAACATTTACCTCAAATGGAATCAGCACCCAATCTGGGATGTTCAGTTCTAGTAGGTCCTTGAACCGAACGTGCATGTCTTCATAAATTTTTTTTTTAAATGATCAACATACACAACACAATCATCATCTTTTAAATCATTACTAACTGAAGCAAGGTTTGGAAACTGGTCAAACGCATGGCGTGAGATATCAAGACTGTACAATTTGAGTTTTCCTAGGAATGCATTAACGGCTTCTTTGCTAGATATTAAATCACAATTATGTCCTTGCTGCAGCTTATTAAGCAAATTCAGTTTTTCAGACACATCTGAGAGGTAAAATATGTCTTTCATGTTAACCAACTGTTTTCCAATCTCCTTTTCGTTTAGAAATGATACAATACTGTCCCAAAGGACGACAAAGCGATGAAGACAATTGCCTTTAGACAACCATCGCACCTCTGTGTGCAGTACAAGACGGTCAAATCCTTCTTCATTTTCATATCCTTCTTCATTTTCATCACAAAATTTGTGAAAGAATCGATCTTGAAGAGCATTAGCCTTAATGAGGTTGACAGCTTTTATTACGAGAGTTAAGGCTTCATGAAGACGTCAACTCAATCTCTTCGCCATCAGATGTTGGCGTTGAATCACGCAATGTATGCAAAATACTTTTGGCAATGCATTTTTTAAATGAGTGATAAACCCTCTGTACCTACCGACCATGGAAGGAGTGCCATCAGTAGCACAAGCCATTAAATTTTCAAGTGGAATATTTTTTTCTCTAAAATAAGACTGGACTTCCTTAAATATTGTTTCACCTTTAGTATCTGTTTTGAGGAATCTTTCAAAAATCATTTCCTCTCTGAGTTGATTATCATCCATACATCTTACATATGCCAATAAAAGTGCTTCATTGCCCATCAAAGTTGATTCATCGAGTTGCATTGCAAACTGTTTCACTCGTAATTGAGCAATAAGTTGATTTTCTACATCTTCACACATTTCATCAATGCGTCTGGATATTGTGTTATTTCAAGGAAGATAATCGGTAATTTCACTTGCATTTTTGTTTAACATTGTTTAAATTACAACTGATATCAAAGGCAAGATGACAGTTTTGCCAATGCTATATGGCTTTTCAGATATTGCTGTTATTTTGCTGATTTCATATGATGCTAATTAACCGCTATCTTTATTGCTTGCTTGTTTACTAAAAATCTGATCCAATTTGTTTCTTCCTTGAAAATTGTCTCGTAGTTTTCGGAAATACTCCACTGATTTATTTTTCTTTTCGCTGTGCCTTGTCTCCAAATGGTGACGAAGCTTACTTGGCTTCATGCTATCATTAGACAGCACAGTCATACATATAAGACACATTGGTTTTGTGATATTCTCTGGTGATTCAATAAAACCATACGACAGATATTCAGTCAAATATTGTCTTGTTTTCTTCTTTGCATGATCCATGGGTAATCTGAAAACAATAATAATATTATTAACCGTAAATATTTAATGTTGGAAATGCTTGTAGGTACTAATGGAAATGTAGTTCACTAGAACAATAACATTCAATAACACATACAATAGATTTCATCACGACGATGCCGATTATTCACTATAGAATGAAATGACTACCTCTGACTGACTGACTCTTTCTAGATTAGTCGGTGCTTAAATAATGTTTTCTTCAAGTATTTTCTATGGAAAGAAATTTTTTTTTTGCGTCAACTAAAGGAGGTTCCAGAAAATACGAGTATCTTCTAACTGCGAATTTCTGGACTTTTCTATGACATTAGTTTATTTTATTTTATTTTTTTTTATTTATTTTTATTTATTTTTATTTATTTTTATTTAACAAATTATTTTATTTATAATATTTTATCATGAACCCCTTAGCTCATATTATGGACCCCCTCAAAGCTTCTATGGACCCCAGTTGGGAAACTCTGCACTAGAAGGAAGGGGATGAATCAGATTGGTCCACTTGATATCGATGGTTCAACTGGTGATGATCCTGCTCAGGTAGCTAACAAACTAAATGAATATTTTGCATCGACATTCACACATGAGGAGTTATTCAGCGAGGGGAATGCCAGAGGTGTATTCAACTCTGGCAGTAAGCCAGATAATCTTGTAATAACTGAGAGTAAAGTGGAGCAGAAATTGTTGAAGATAAACACAAGAAAAGCACCTGGGGTGGATGGATCTATCCAGTTATATTCCCCTCGACGTGGGCACCTGTACGTGGTGAGGGGACCTCCCATGATGCTGCTGGACTTCCAGACTAGCATCACTGGGATCCAGTGCCCACAGCCCAGGTTCCAGGCTAACATCAATGGAATCGGACGTATTTGCCATGCGCTGCGACCCATGGAAATTTTCGGAAAGGAGATCCTGGTGGTTGAGGGGGCCCCTGCTTTGACAAGACGGGTGGTCCTGGAAGGCCCTGCTAGAATCAGTTGGCTAGTAGGCTCGCCTGCGAGGGTCAACCGTGTCAATGCCATGCCCCTACCCTCATGGTCCGAGGGACAGGATTCAGGCTGGCGGCAGTGCGGGTATGGTGTCTGGGTAGCCCTGGCGTTCCACTCCCGAGCGCATTTATTGCATGCCGGGTAGTGGGCATCCCTTTGGGCTCCGTGGTGGATGGGGAGCTTGGGCACTGAACCATTTCAAAACTTCATGAATCCTGATAAACCTATTTCTTCAGGGGCCCCAACCCGGTCCCTATCTGAAAATATAGACAACGACACAGACAGCACTATTGCTACAAAGAGGCAGCGAACTGAACTACCATCAGGGTCTGTCCCAAGGTTCTTAATTGTGCACTCCACCAGCGAAAAACGATTTGTAAAATGTCACCCTTCTTTATACAGAAAGGGTTAGATGGGTTAGCAGGTTCACCCAAATCAGTTAAGAGGCTCCATTCTGGGGATCTCTTGATTGAAACTAAAAATGACAGGCAGTCTGAACATCTACTCCGAGTAACATCAATTGAAGGAATACCGATAACAGTGACACCACACAAAACACTGCATTCATCGAGAGGAGTAATTTCTGAGTGAGACCTTCTCGACGTTACTGAGGAGGGAATCTGCTTGGAATTGAAACCACAGGGAGTTATTGCCGTTAAGAGAATTAATGCACATAGGGATGGGAAACTGGTTAAAACCAGAAACATTATCCTGACATTTAACTCACCTAAGTCTCCTGATGAGATTAAAGCTGGCTACATCAGCTTCCATATGTTCCAAACCCTTTACGGTGTTTCAAATGCCAGAAATATGGACATCCTCAAATGGCCTGCTGTGGAGTCCTTGCATGCGCTCGATGTGGTGCAAAGGATCACGAAACAACAGCATGTTCAGCCGCAAAACCCACCTGCATTAACTGTGAGGGAGAACATCCAGCCTATTCACGAGCATGCCAGAGGTGGAAAGAAGAAAAAGAAATTCGACGGCTGAAGGCAGAGCTAAATATTTCATACCAGGAGGCAAGGAAAGCGGTGAAATCTCTGAATATCAACAAAGCTACCTACGCCCAGAAGGTAGCAGGGAGATGTTCCATTGGAACTCGGACGGACATGACCACCCTCCAAAAGAATCATTCACTCCCATCGCACGTTATCTCTTAAGTCCTCAAAAACCTGCACAGAAAGATCAATCAGTTGCCACTCCTATATCGGTACCTCCTAATGCTCCACAAATAAAAAAAAGCAATTGCCAAAGAAAAGAATAAGAAAGTTGAAGTACACCCTAGTACCCAAGAAAACATGGATGTCGAGGAGAAGGAGGTACACAAAGATTCAGTTTTGGAGCTCTTCGCTGAGGAGGAAATGGACACTGGACAGCATCCGTACTTCCCCAGGAAGGATAAAGCCAAGACTGAAAAAGGTAAGCCCTCAGCACCTCGGAAGCCACCTGATGGACCCACCAAGCCAAAATAATGGCTAAATTCCTACAATGGAACTGTCGTGGATTCTGGTGAAACAATGATGACATCAAGGCCCTTCTGCAAAAGCATGAGCCAGTCTGCTTTTGCTTACCAGAGACATACCTGAAGGTAAATGAAAACCCTTCCCTTCGTAACACTACTATCGTTCGAAAGGACAGAACTGGGGATGGACCTGCTCATGGGGGGATGTTGCTATAATTCTGGGCAACCATACCCCATATCAAACTATTGCGCTCACCACCAACATAGAAGCGGTAGCGGTTCGCCTTATGGTAGGGTTCTTAATAACAGTCTGCTCAGTTTATTTGCCACCTGGAGCTGATATCTCCCAGAGAGACCTTGATGATCTCATTGTGCAGCTGCTTACTCCTGGGAATCCAGTTATATTCCCCTTTTTCAATGGACATAACACCATGTTATGTCCATTTCAATGGACATAACACCCTGTGGGGCAGTGCAAACGTTAATGGAAGGGGACTTGTCATAGAGCATATGCTAAATGACAATGACCTATCCCTTCTAAATGAGGGAACTAACACCTTTTTCCACATGCCTACCTGTATGTTCTCTGCTATTGACCTCTCTCTCCTTCCTTCAATCACTTGGGAGGTAGAGGAGAATCTTTATGGAAGTGATCACTTCCCTGTGATAACCAGCCTACTTAAAGGGATGCCATGCTCACCTTTTAGGTTACCGCAAAGGAAGATTGATCAGGCTGACTGGAACACCTTTCAACACCTGGTAGACTTTAACATCAGTACAGTCAGTCAGGAGCCTATCAATGACGCAGTGGCGTACATCACAGGAAGCATTGTCCATGCAGCTGCAGCTACAATTCTGAAAACATCTACCCGGTTTCCGCCATTTATTCTGCCTTGGTGGAAATACTGAATGCACAGCAGCAAAGAAAGGCACAAAATAAAGCTTGGGGGATATTCCGACAATATCCTACCATTAATAACAGTCTGCTCAGTTTATTTGCCACCTGCCAGCCAATCTCTTAGCCTTCGAACGTGCATGCGCGAAAGCACGATATATTCGTCGTCAGAGCCAAAAGAAATCGTGGATCCGCTTTACATCCATTATTACCCAGTCAACCAGCAGTAAAGCTATCTGGGACAAAATTCGGAAAATGAAGGGTAAATATACATCGCACCCTTCATCGGTCCTGGAGTATAATGGATGCGTTATTGCAGACCCAACTGCAATAGCCAATGTACTTGGGGAGACCTTTTCTGCCATCTCGTCAACATCTGGTTACTCCCCAGAATTTCTGGTCTGGAAAGATAAATTTGATAAGCAGCCAATTAATTTTAAATCTAAAAGGTCTCATCCCTATAACGGGCCCTTTACCATGGAAGAGTTAGAAACAGCTGTAACTCTTACCAAAGCAAGTGCTGCTGGACCAGATCTTATCCATTATGATATGATCAAACATCTGTCTGCAAAATCCATGGACCAACTGCTTTTTCTATATAACAGAATATTTCAAGAAGAGCAGTTTCCGGATTCCTGGCATAAGGCAATCATGCTTGTCTTTCCTAAGCCAGGAAAGGATCCTAAACTCCCAACGAATTACCGTCCTATTGCTCTGACTAGCTGTATGTGCAAAATTCTGGAGAGAATGGTCAATGCCCGCCTTATCTGGTATTTGGAGGCAAATGGGTTCCTCACCAGATTGCAGTGCGGTTTCCGTAGGAATAGGTCAACTTTGGACCATTTAATCAGGCTCGAAACTTCCATTCGAGATGCCTTTTTAAAACGAGAACACCTGGTGTCAGTGTTCTTCGATATGGAAGAAACATATGACACAACTTGGAGATTTGGAATTTTAAAAGACCTCTACAGCATCGGCCTTAGAGGTAATCTCCCAATTTTATTAAAAACTTTTTATGTTATCATTCTTTCCAAGTCCATGTAGGATCTACTCTCTCTCGCTCTTTTAGCCTAGAGGAGGGAGTACCTCAAGGATCCATTTTAAGTGTTACGCTTTTTGCCATTAAAGTGAATTCCATCACAGAACAACTTCCTCCAACTGTAAACTGTGCCATCTATGTTGACGATTTTTCTGTCATTCCTGCAACATGAGGGTAATTGAGAGACAACTGCAACGTGCCATTGACCATCTAAACTCATGGGCAACAAATAACGGGTTCAGGTTCTCTTCACAAAAGACTGTTTGCATGCATTTTTGCAGAAAGCGCAGTCTTCACCCTGAACCTCAACTGAGGCTTGGACAAAATGCTATCCCAGTAGTACCTGAGACTAGATTTTTGGGGCTTATATTTGATAGAAAGCTGACCTTTCTAGAACACATCCATCAACTACGTGCGAAGTGCACGAGAGGTATGAATATCCTACGTGCAATCTCCTCACATGCTTGGGACACTGACCGATGTACCCTTTTGCGCCTCTATCGTGCACTCGTACGATCTAAGTTAGATTACGGGTGCCAGGTATATGCATTCTCTAGACAGCGTACTTCGATGGTCGGATCCCATCAAGCGATCCGTATTGCCACTGGAGCATTTCGAACTTCTCCTGTCCATAGCCTCTATGTCAAAGCCAATGAGCCCTCGTTATCGGTTCGCAGGAAACAGTTGTCTCTACAGTATGCTTTGAAACTGAAATCCCTGCCAGACCATCCGACGTGGACACCCATTTTCGAGCCACTTTGGGAAAATCTGTACAACATTCACCTGATGCCAATCAACCATTCGGTATTCGTATCCAAAGGCTATTCAATGATTTGAATATCACATTAGACAATGTTGCCCCATCACCAGGGCAACCTTTTCCACCCTGGCATGCTCGTGTCCCAAACTGCAACTTCTCCCTTAACAATTGGAGAAAGGACAGTACTCCACCCACTGTCTACCTGCAGCTCTTTTTAGCACAGCGCTCGGAACATGCTGACTTCTTGCTTGTCTACACAGATGGCTCGAAGTCAGAAATGTCTGTCGGATCTGCAGTTGTTTTCCCAGACACCACGGTATCTGAGCAGATCTGCAACGAATGCAGTGTGTTCACTGCAGAGCTGCACGCGGTTGAGCTAGCCTTAGATTGTATACAAACCACCAATCACAAAAAATATATTATATATACCGATTCTCTGAGTTCATTACAGGCTTTATCATCAATGAGGTTCAACCCTCATCCTGTCCTGACCCGGATACAGCAGAAGCTGCACTTCCTTGTACAATCTGAATTTGATGTTCATTTCTGCTGGATCCCAGGCCACATTGGGATTTCAGGAAATGATATGGCAGACTTTGCAGCCAAATCAGCGAACCTCTTTAACTCGCGCCTGTTTGTTCCCCTATGCAGACTACAGGCAAGTAATTCGAAAGAAACTGGTATTCCAATGGCAACACTCATGGCATGGACAGGCTGCAAACAAGTTATATGAGATTAAGCCTGTAATTGAACATTGGCAGTCTAGTCTGCGCAGGAACTGAAAAGAGGAAGTTGTTCTATCTCGACTCCACATAGGACATTGTCACCTGACACATTGCTATTTGCAGACGATCGTCCTATGTGTAGAAATTGTGACACCATTTTAATAGTCTGTCATATTTTAATTGAATGTCCGTCTTTTTATAATGACCGCCGTTTGTTTTAGCCATCTGCCTGAACCTTATACACTCAGACAGGTTTTATCGGACAATGACGTGTCAGCTATTTTTAAGTTTTTACAACTTATTAATCTAAATAATTCTATCTAGAATATTTTTATCGTTTTATGCTATATGAACATTTTATATCGTATATTCTTTTACAATAATATACAAACAATTTTAATATTATAGTTTTATACTCTATATCTTTTTGACTTGGCGCATTATAGCCTTAGATGCTAATGTGCCATAAAACTCTCCAGTTATATTAAAGGAGGCAGCAAAGGAAATAAGCAACCCCTTAGTTATGAGAGCTTCCTTGGACTCAAGGGAGGTACCCATAGACTGGAGATGTGCAAATGTGACCCCAATTCACAAAGGAGGATCAAAGGCTGACACAAGTAATTATAGACCTGTGAGTTTAACTTCTGTTCCAGGAAAATTAATGGAGGCACTGGTTAAAGAAGCACTGCAGGATCATCTAGACAAGACTTCAGTTATAGCTCGGACACAGCATGGTTTTGTTAAGGGAAAGTCTTGCCTGACTAATTTGATTGGATACTATGATGCAGTCACAAAAGAACTGGATGCAGTGAATAACTTTGATATTATATATTTGAATCTTAGAAAGGCTTTTGATACTGTTGCACATGGAAGACTGCTGCACAAATTGGAGCAGTGTGGCACTGGAGGCAAATTGCTGCTATGGATAAAGGGATGGTTGAAGGAAGAAGACAGAGAGTGGTAATCAATGGACACTGCTCATCGTGGACTAATGTTATTAGTGGAGTCCCTCAGGGTTCAGTGTTGGATCCATTATTGTTTTCTGTATTTATAAATGAAATTGATGATGGTATACCAAGCTTAATGTCCAAGTTTTCAGACGATACAAAGGTTGGCAGGGTTATTAGGGACACTACTGATGCTATGCTGCTGCAATAGTTTTCTGGAAAGGTTGAGCAGATGGGCTGAGAGGTGGCAAATGAAGTTTAACATTGACAAATGTAAAGTACTACCTATGGGGAAACAGCAACCCCAGAGCAACGTATCAACTCTGTGGTACTAGTAACATATCTGACAGTGGTAGAGAATGAAAAGGACCTGGGGGTAATTGCGCAAGCAGATATGAAGTTCTCTGAGCAGTGCAGATGGGCTGCAAGAGTAGCTCATGGTGTCTTATCACTGATATACAGGAATTTTTCTAGCAGGGATAAGGAGGTGATTATTCTCTTGTATAAGGCAATGGTCAGGCCACACCTTGAGTACTGTATACAGGTATGGAGGCCTCATTTCAAGAAAGATGTAGAGCTGCTGGAACGAGTACAGAGAAGGGCAACAAGACTAGTGAATGGAACAAAGGGTTGCTCTTACGAAGAAAGGCTTACATTTTGCAAATTACAGTGTCTGGAGACTAGCACCGGTGAGGTGATCTGATAGAGGTGTATAAAGCCTTGAATAGTTTGAGCATGCTCAATGCCGATGGGATTCTTCCTCTTGCTCAGAATAATCACCTCAGAGGGCATAAATTCAGATTGAGGAAAGACAGATGTAGGATAGATGTGCAGAAATTTGCCTTTAGCCAGCGGGTAGTTGGTTGGTGGAACAGACTTCCATCCCTTGTTGTGGAAGTTGATAGCCTAAATAAATTTACGGCTCAGCTGGACAGGTATTTCGAACGAATGGAGGGGTGAAATGGAAGTGGTTTTTTTTTTTTTTTTTTTTGGTTAATGCTGCATAAGCTTGCTTTCTTGCATCATATGTCTCTACTAATGCTAATGATCTCATTAGGCAACTGCCCTTCCCTGTTCTGATATTAGGTGACTTCAGTGGATATAATATCCTCTGGGGGATAGAGCAGATGTCAGCTGGAGGTATCAGACTGTAGAGTGTATGCTTTAAAATAATCTCATTGTCCTTCTAAATGTAGGATCACTCCACCATGATATCCACCCTTTGTAATGGGAACCCATATCATCTGGTGAGGACTTTGCAGTGGAAGATTGATCAGGCTGACAGGACAACTGGATACCTTTAATAATCTGGGTATGTTTAACACCACCACCACAGTCAGTCAGATTTCAGTTGGATGCAATCAAGGAAGCAGTAATGTACATCACAGAAAGTATTATCCAAGCCACAGCAGTTGCAATTTCAACATATCCATTCAGTTCCATTCAGTTCCACTATTTCCAAAATTATGATAGAATGCACAGCAGCAAAAAAGACACAAAACAAGGTGTGGGGGATATTTTGATGATATCCTACGACACAATTTAATAGCTCTCAAATGCATGTTACATCCACTGGCAGGGTCAGAAGGAATCTTGGATCTGCTTTACATCTGCCATCACCTGGACTACCAGTTCCAAGGTGGCCTTGGGTTAAAGTTCAGAAAATGAAAGACAAATATATGCGTCATCCTTCATTAGTCCTAGAATATAATGGATGTGCAATCTCAGGCCTAAAATCAGTTGTTAACACTTTTGGGAGAAACATTTGCTGAAGTGTTTGTGAAAATTTTGTATACTTTAGAGTTTATAGCTATGCAACTTAAATTTGAACAGAAACCATTACCATTACCTTCTAATAACTCTGAGGGGTACAAGATTATAAGTGCCAGGGTCCAGAATTTTGTGCTTGTGGAAATAGATGGTTTTTAGAAATTTTTACTGTAAAGAGTATGATTAATTAACATATTAAATTATGTTGTACAGATAGTTTAAATAGTCTTAATTACATTCAGTTTATCTTTAAATTTAGTTAGTGATTTTGTAAGTTACGACTTACTATTCTTTCCTCTATTATAGTAGTATTTTAGCGCAAATATCCTAGCATGGAATAGTAGGGCGTTGATTGTGATCAGTAAGTAGCTCGAAGGTTCTAATCACTTGCTATCTATATCAATTTTGTGTTTAGCTAAGGAATTTTTACTTTTTAGCAAGCATATAACTAATTTAACATTGCAATCGTTACAGTATAATGTAACGTATATCTTAAACTTGATAGCGTTAGGTATAACATAAAACTCGATTGCATAATACATATCACTACATTTAGGAATATATTAGCTTAGTGTAGAATTGTTGATTAATCATACTAATTTTCATTGTTAATCAATTAAATTGTATTTAAAGAGAAATCATGCCCTAGACTAGAGTAGCAAAGTGACTGGAATGCTGAGGCTTGGGGAGAAACAAAGGGGTGTGATTCTCCAATTCATCAAAAACCTAAAAAAATGTGCAACTTGTGAAATGTTTGCAGACCTTTCTGGAACACTACTTTTTTTTTTTTTAAATGAAAACCCCAAACTTGAGAGGTATTAGAACCTATAGTACTTAGTACCGTGCATGGGTTGGAGGTTAAGGAGATGAGAGAAGATATTTGCTGACATTAGACTTGTAATTTTCAAGAAATACGTATGAAGGAAGGTTGTTCCAGAAAACAGCAGTTGAATGAATAAACGAGGAAGATGAGAAGTTGGTTCTGTGAATTTGAAGTTGGACAGTAAATGGATGTTGGCTGGTGGCGGCATATATTTTCAGACTGTTTTGATAGAGAAAGTGGTAATTATAGAAGCCAATTCAGAAGAACAGTGCCCATGGAAGTATCTGTAGAAAAGACATGCAGCAGAAACAGAACCGTCTATGAGACAGAGTGGAGAGTTAGAGCAGAGTCATTAATTAACCTAATTATAGGTTAATTTATGACTAATTAAACCTAATTATAGAAGAGTCATTAATTAACATAATTGTTACAGTATAATGTAACGTATATCTTGAACTTGATAGTGTTAGGCAGTGGTGTCCAACCTATGGCCTGTGAATAATTTTTATAAGGCTCACGTGGAAAGTGAATTAAAATAGCATCGATCACCACTGTGTGCATAAGCATGCAAGTGTCCAGCTCGACTGTATCAAACATGTACATGTGGTTCAGTGCTGTCATATAAACTCCTGGCCATATTGCCGTGATGAGTATTATTGTCTCTAGTACATGTTCTGTACTTATCAGCAATAAAGAATATAAATTTATTTATTTATATGTACAGTAATACCCCGACTTACGCTACCCCGACTTACGCGAACTCGGAGTTACGCGGTTCTTGATTTTTTCGTTTGGCAACGCTGCCGCCCACTATCTTCAAGGTCGTTTTTCATATGTTATCGATATACAGTGCGACGGCGGAGAATGAGAGCGAAAGATGAACAAAATTCAGCTTTGCTGCTTTTATGTTTTTTATATCAGTGAAGGGGAAACACATTTCACCATAATAACGTAAAAACCAACACAATTCTAGCTATCGGTATAATCGCAAATGCAATTAGATCGAGTTTACTACCAGTTTATAACAGATTTCACTAGCAGAAACCAACTGGATTTTTATTGTTTTATGGTAGTAACCCCTAGAAATGTGAGGTGTTAATAGCGTATCTCTGCCTTTATGGTGTTGTTTATTCAGTTGCTACATGCGCGCAGCTTTGTTTATGCGTATCAAGCGTGCCTCCTCGTTTTGTAATTGTGAAAAATGAGTAAAATACTTAATTAAAAGGAGTGAAAAGGAAGCGTCCTGGTGAAGACACTGCAGATTCAGAGAGAAAAAGAAAAGCAATTATCGATAAACAGAGGCGGACTGGGTCAAAAATTCTTACCCGGGAAAATTTATAGTGGCCTCATGCTATGGTTTATGGCCAAAATCACACTGGCCCACCGGGGTTTCCCCGGTAAGGCTTATGGCCAGTCCGCCTCTGTCGATAGAGAAAAAATATGAAATTGTGAAACGCTTTGAGCGAAATGAAAGACCATGCGATATTGCACGTGCTACAGGCGTAAATGAAGCAACGGCGGAAAGCACATAACAATTGCAAACTTGACAGGTTGAAAATTGAAAAGGGCTCAATTGTAAAGGGCTTAAAAATTTTAGAAAACATAGACTCCAACGAAGAACGCGTTATAGCTACAAAGCAAGGAATAAAAAAAAATTATTAGCTTGCTACGAAGAAATTCTGCATGAAAAAAAGAACGCGCTGTGTCGTCAGATGAATTTGTTAGATTTTATGAAGCCATCGACATCGAAATAACTTTTTTACGTAAGTCATTTGTTTTTTTAATACATATTTTGTATTAATATGTATAAAGAACTGCAATTTTATTAATATTTTTCTTCTAAACTAGTGTTTTTGTTAGTCCTTGGTCCCAATTAAGCAAAATTTATATGTATATATATGCAAAGTTGTACCCCGACTTACGCGAATTCGACTTACGCGATTTTCGTCGGACACACCTATCGCGTAACTTCGGGGTATTACTGTATATTGATATAACTTGTTCATTGTATTGAATTAATTATTAATTTGTATAATTAAAAAGATCATTCTTAAAAATGTTCCAAAAGGGGAAATTCGATTTGTAGTGTTGTGTTTTTGATCCAAGGTGGACTGAAGACTATTTCTTCATTGATTACGACAAAAAAGCAGTGTGTTTGGTGTGTCAGGAGACTGTGTGAGTTTTTAAAGAATATAATTTAAAACGACACATTCCAATCATAAATCTTATGATCAACATAAAGGAGTGCTGCGAAAAGAAAGTGTTCAAAGTTACAAAATGAATTAAGAAAACAAAACATACTGAAAATGAATCAGTCAAGAAATTTATCTGCTGTGTGCACCAGTTATCAAGATTTTCTAGATCTTGTTGCACATTTGATCGCTTTTGAAAGTAAACCGTTCAATGATGGTGAATTTGTTAAGCATTGTTTGTTAAAAGTTTTGGAAAAAATTTGTCCGGAGAAACGAACAATGAAACAAGATATTAGTTTGTCTTGACAAACAATTATGCGAAGAGTATAAGATATTGCAAACAATTTTTTCGAACAACTTTTGGAAAACATAAAACAAATGAAATATTTTAGTGTGGCACTGGATGACAATACTGATGTAAATGACACAGCCCAACTCCTCATCTTCATACGTGGAATTAATGATAATTTTGTACCAGTTGAAGATTTAATTGATCTACAGAGTATGCGCGGAACAACTACAGGTGAAAATCTTTTTGAAAATCTTTGTGAATCTATCAAAAAGTTAGGAGTAAATATTAAAAACCTGGTAGGAGTCACAACTTGCAGTGCAAAAAATATGATTGGTAAAAACATTGGGCTTATGGGTAGAATAACCAAGAAAATGATAGATATCAGAGCTGAAACTCCGATTGGAATTCACTACATTGTGCATCAAGAAGCTCTTTAGGAAAGTATTGGATCTCCAACACATTATGAATGTGGTTATTTCAACTGTAAATTTTACAAGGTCACATGGCATTAATGTGACTGTTGAAACATCACCGAATGTTTCAACACAGAAAAAGGGAAACCAATAAAACAACTATAAAATATGGAGTGGCTGTTTGATCTTGCAATTCATACATACATTTAAATGCCCTTAATTTAAAACTACAAAGGAAAAGAAAATTGGTCTGATTTGCTTGGTGACATCAAATCATTTCAGAATAAGTTGTTATTATTTAAATCCCAATTGAGCAAAACAATTTTAGTTCACTTTGAATGTTGTACTGAGCTAAAGGAGGAACACATTTCCAAGGAATTGTTGCCTTTTGTTATTACAGTTACTTTTTTGACAAGTTTGAAAGTCAATTTTCTGATATAAAATCCCATTAAAAAACAAACTTTTGTTTGAGAACCCCATTTACTTCTAAGGCTGAAAACTACAATCCCAGATTTCAACTTGAAATTATTGATCTTCAAGCCAAAATATGATACAAAAATAAGTATATAGACTGTAAAAATAAACTATTTGAATTCTACAAAGCTTTCCCATCTGAAGATTTTCCGCTAATAAAAGAAAATTCCATGAAAATGGCTACTTTGTTCGGATCAACGTATGTTTGCAAGCAAATTTTTTTTCACCCTTAAAATCAAATAAATATTTAAAAAGAAACAATAAGAGATGAGCAATTTTTTTTTTTTTTTTTTTTTCCTGAAAACCCCAAACATGAGAGGTATTATAACCTATAGTACCACACATGGGTTGGAGGTTGAGAAGACGAAAGAAGATATTTGTTGATATTAGACTTGAACTTCTGTAGACTGTAATTTTCTGGAAATACATACGAAGGAAGGTTGTTCCAGAAAAGGCAGTTGAATGAATAAACGAGGAAGATGAAAAGTTGGTTCTGTGAGTTTGAAGTTGGACAGTAAATGGACGTTGGCTGGTGGCGGCACGTATTCGGACTGTTTTGAAAGAGTGTGCGGGAATTATAGAAGAAAATTCAGAATAGTGCCCATGGAAGTACCTGTAGAAAAGGCATGTAGCAGAAACAGTACATCTATGACACAGCAAGTGGAGAGACTCTGTTAGAGATGAGTCATTAATTAATCTAACTGCCCTATTCTGAATGGAATCTAGAAGCCTGAAAGAGATCTAGACAGCACCGCCCCAGATGTGGGAACAATATTCCATGGTAGAGCGGATTTGCAATTTGTACAGAGTGAACAGCTGGTTGGAAGAAAAGTAATGTCAAGAGCGAAAGAGAAAACCAAGTTTTTTAGATACAGAGGAAACAATATTTGTAATGTGCTTGTGCCAAGAGGAATTAGAAGTCAGGGTAATCCCCAAAAGAGATATATCATTTTTCCTAGAAATCGGAGTGTCACTAAAGATAAGCATAGGAGCAGAAGAATCCTTTTTTTGCGAGATATAAGACAGGACTGAGTTTTAGAAGGACTAAAATCAACTAAGTTGTCTTTGCCCCACTAGAGAATTACCTGGAGATCAGCATTTAAGGAATTGGTAGCGAATATTTGAGAAGTTAAAGCTGATTGAGCAAGGCGAGTTTTCTCAAACTGCAAAGTGAAATGCAATGTGCTGTCATCAGCAAAACTATGGATAGGATTTCCAGTCAATGGAAGAAGGTTATTAATATACAAGAGGAAAAGAGTGGGGGAAAGAACTGAACCTTGGGGGACACCGTCATTAGTGGAGAAGTTAGAAGACAGAAAGCCATCTACCATCACCCTCAGTTAGCGATCAGAGAGAAAACGGGATAACCAATTACAAAAAACAGTTGGCAAATCATAAGATGGAAGCTTGTTTAGAAGACCTTTATGCCAAACACGATCGAAAGCTTTTGAGATGTCAAGAGCAACTGCTTGTGTTTCACCGAACTTTTCCATTGAATTGGATGAGAGAGATTTGTCACCTTTTTTTTTTGGAGCTGGCTGGATATGAGCAAATTTCCAAGCAGAAGGAAAAAAATTTTTGGAATAAGAAAGTGAAAAAAGCAGCAAAAAACAGGAGTATGTTCATGAGCACAGATTTTGAGAACAAGTGGAGAAATACCATCAGGACCTGGAGCTTTCTTAGCACCAAGATTCGTCAATATCCTTATGACAGGAAGCATTGAGTGGTGTGTGTTGGGAATGGTGGGAGGTGCTTTACCAAGATCACTAATACATGAATTGGATGCTAGCAGGTCAGCTTTATCCTAGGTTGAAGTGACAATAGAACCATTTCATTTTGACTGAGGTGGTAGCAGAGATGGGCAAAATTTGTGGCCAATAGTTTTGTCAAGAGACCAGAATGCTCGGCTGCCATTAGGGCAAGAAGCAAGTTTTCTAGTCTAACCTGTTCAAAATCTAGATTGGATTGATTAATAACTGCTTTATAATTGTTGCAAGCTCTGGTGGCGCCTCCGTAGCCAGGTGGGAAGAAGCAGCAGTGTGTAACGCACGCTTCTTGATTAGACCGGGGTTCGATCCCGTCACCACCAAATACGGGGATGCGGAAAGATCAGGGAATGATCACCGCATATTCCCGGAGCAATATGGCCTTAGTTGCTAATGCTCCTAAAAACCAAATAACAAATAACAAACAGCAAGCTCTGGTGTAGGCAGAAAATGAAACTGGATATTTGGAAACAAGCCAATTACAATACTAGCATTAGTAGCGGCATACGATGCAAGAAAGCAAGCTTATGCAGCATCAGCCAAAAAAAAAAAAACGTCCCATTTCATCCCCTCCATTCGTTCCAAATGCCTATCCAGCTCAGCCTTAAATTTATTTAGGCTATCAACAGTGGCGGATGTTTACCGACCGGGCTAGCCGGGTGGGTAAAGTGCCTGCCTGGCAACCCGAAGGTCATGGGTTCGATTCCCACCTCGAGCTTGGATCAAAGTACTGCAAAAACTTTGGGAGGTGCATTATGGCCACAAAAGCCTATGTGCCAACAACTACCAAAAAAAAAAAAAAAAAGTGGCGGATGAATGCCTTGTCATTGGGGCAGGTGCCAAGGGTGCCGACAGGAGAAGGGTGCCACTGACAGACTACATCAGTACAATGTCAAGCTATTTTGACACCCGAGGCTAGCTGATGAAATGGCACCCTTGATGATGTCGAATCAAGATAGCACAGGGAGGGTGAAAATTAATTTTCTCACGGTGATTCAAGCCTGCATACAGCCTTACATCTGAGTACATACTGCATATCATCGTAGATCTATTTGCTGTCCAGAATGTAACTTCGATTGGACTAATCAGGCGATCGCTTCATCAGCGCATGATCAAATGCATAATAGCTTGCAATTCAGGCATTGTGTACAAACTGAATAAGTTAAGTCATAGTGTTTTTGTGATTGCTATATAAACAGGTAATGGTGAATATTGTGATTTATAATTTAAATAAAACAATAAAGGCCAAATTAATTTTAGACATGCCACCAAAGAAAAAAAAGTGGAAAGACTGCATAAAGAGGAAATTAGAAAAAAAACATTCCGCTAGTTTAAAAAACTGTTTTACAATAAGCTACTCCAAACCTGAAAGTGATGAAGAAAATGAACATGATTCGAATGAAGATGAAACAAATGATGATGCCACTGAAATGGAAGTCCAAGAAAAAGCTCAAACAGTTGAAGTTACTTTAAAAGAATTAGAAAGTGTGTACACTAACCAACAACAGTTGGCAGAAGAAAATGATGGCAGTAATAATATTAACATGGAACATGTAAGTCTGAATTTTAATGATCCGACCACATGAAACTTTAATATCCACAAAAACAGATCTCGTGTGGTGCAACACGGTCCCAAACATTGTCTTAAATACGTATCCTGTCACTAATGGCCGATGTTTCAATAATTCATGGAAATACAAAAATGAAGGTATTGAAAAAAAAAAAGAGAGGAAATGGTTATTTTATTGCAAAAACAAAGATGCAATATATTGTTTTCCATGCCTCTTATTTGTATCTGGCACAAAAAATGTTCCATTTTGCAGCTCAGATGGATTTAAGGATTGGAAACATCTAAACCCAAACGTTCTTTTTCATGAGAATTCATTACAACACAAATTTGTGTTGTAATGAATAATTTCACAAAATGGAAATTATTAGAAAAGGGTCTTCAAAAAGGTGGACTAATTGACGATGCTGCACAAGCAGCACTAAGAAGCAAAATTTCGAAATGGTGTCATATGTTGAAATGTATATTGTTCTGTGCTGAAAATGATTTGGCATTTCGTGGACATGCTAGTAACATCGATACCAAAGAAAAAAATTGTGGCGTATTTTTAAACTTGATAAAATTTGACGTTGATATTAAAAATGCTCTGGAATCTCATATTAAACACCACACTAATTTTTATCTTCAGAAATCCAGAATGAATTTATTAATTTGTTAGCAACGAAGTGAAATAATTTAAAAAAACAAAATGCAACAAGGCATATGTTAAGAGTAAGAGTTTTATATCTATATAATATTGGTGTGGATAAAGTAAAAAAAAAAAAGTAAAGTGCAGCCATTATCAACCCACTGCAGGATGAAAGCCTCCTCAACAATTCATGCTGAGGGAAATGGACCATAATCTGCCACGCTGGTCCAGTGCGGGTTGGCAGATCGACCGCATTCAGCAGTCAGGGGCTTGAACCCTGGTCTACTCAAAGAGCGTGTGCTACTGCACTCCCGCTCCTGACCACTTGGCTACTGAGGCCGGTGGATACACCATAGATAACTTTTAAGAAAAACCTACGATAGTAGTATGGGAGGCATCATTTCCTCTGTATCTCATATTGCTCTCGATGATAGGCCAATAGCTTTGAAACAGTACCGTTTCACTTCCACGAAACAACAGATGACCGCTTGTTGGGATAGAGGGGAAACCACTCTCTTCTAAATCTCTAACAAGGTGCTTACAATAGAAGGTTGACTAGAGCGTATTGTCCAAATGTTAAATACACCCTGGTCTGCCCACTGCCTATGGATACACAGAAAGTAGTTGACCAGCTTGACTTCTTGGTTTATGGGACAGGTAGTTGGATAGGTTTAATGGGTTCCACTGAGTTGCAGATGGTAATCTCTTTATCTTTTAATTCGGGCATAACAATAGCACTATTGCTTGCTTGAAGGCATGGGTGCGAATGATGTGTACCCAGTTAAGTCTCATAATGCAGTCGTTATATGGAAAATTTTCTTCTTTCTAAGAACGAAAAAATTTTCGTTTCCATAAAACAAAGATATAAAAAAAAAATTCAGTTAAAATTCTATTTAGCGAATTCTAAAAAAATTTGGTAAAAAGAAAACATTTATCTCTAAATAGAAAAATTCGCTATAAAGAAGTTTGTTAAACAGAGGTCCGACTGTACTTATTATTTGTCTGCATGGGTAGCACAGTGGTATCATCACCATCCTCCCCACACTGAGTGGAAAAGGGCTGGGTTTAAATCTCGTCGATGACGCGAGGAATTTTAATGGCCTTTTTTCACTCTGTGACTAAGTTAGTCCGTCTCAGGCGTAGAAGCAAGGTTTTTTCCCCCCCAGAAACTGGGATTTTTCTTCCATCAAAACAGGCAAATCGACCACAGAACACATGCATTACAGACACAAAACACATGGGTATATGTAATCATTTACGGGAGACCCTAATATAACAATTTCTGTTCTTATTATTTATTATGATTTTACCAATTATCGAAAAAAGGCGCATAGCCACGAATTTGCCAATGGCACCGAAAACCTAGCTACACCTCTGCTATCAACTTCCACAACAAAAGATGGAAGTCTGTTCCACCAATCAATCAAACCAAATTTCTGCACATCTATTCTACAATAGAACAATATGCAACATTCTTTTCTTGAACAGCATTAGCACATTTATTGGAAAACCAAGGTTTAAATAAAAGACGAGATTTTAAGGTGGAGTGTAGAATAAAGGATTCCATTCCTACAAGAATAATTTCACTGACACGATCTGAGCAAATGTTGACATCAGGAGTTTTGAAACAGTGATCCGACCAAGGAAAAAGAAGAAAATAAATCTCGCAGGTCATCCCATTTTGCATTCTTGTAATGCCAAACAACAAGAGGTTGGGAATAGCCATGAGATAAAAGCTCCATTTTGAGAAGAGACATTCAGCAAGTTGTGATCTGAGGTGCCTAAAGGACCACTCACCTCGACTGTGTACTTGAAGGGTTGTTTTTGAGAAAAAGATCAAGCATGTTGGCTGTATGGTTAGGATTGTCCGGTATTTTGGTAGGTAAATGAACAATCTGTGCAAGGTGATTAGTAATTGCAAAAGCCTCAGCATCTTGACTAGCTGGGTCAGTGTGACTTGGAGTTCATAACTCCAACTGGTGGAAACCAGTTGGAGTTAGGAACATTAAAATCACCTCACTGTTAGAAAAGTTGGACTGGAAAAAGTCAAAGAGCTCCAAGTGATTACTGGAGTTGAGAGAATGAGGTAGAGAGATTTTAAGCTAGAGAAGATCGAAAAAAAAAAAAAAAGAAGAGATTCCAGATTACCAAATCTCTGACAGGGAATATCGGAATGGGTATACCATTCCGATATTCCCTGTCAGAGTACCACCTTTGAGGCAAAAGGAATCATGTAGCAAATAATTTGGGCAACTGAGTTGAGCAGTGTTGAATCAACCAATAACTGAGATTCTGTCAGAAAAAGTACATGGGGTTTGGTAGATTGTAACTGGAAACGGACATCGTTGAGATTATAACTGAGACCACGTATATTTGTGAAATGAACAAAGAAATGTTTAGGAGGTTTAGATCTTTTTGCAGATAAGTTTGATCTAATAATTTGACAATTCGTGGTGTAGTCAAATGTAAGAAAAAGTGAGGGGGGGGGACATGCTGTATGAAGTAATGAAATTTTTGGATATGGCATACACATGGTAAGAATATACCCAGATCCTTGACATAGTGTGGCCTCGACAATGCCCCCTCCCCCACGTACACACTACTTGGACTCCATCCAGTCACTATCTGGCACAGTAGAGGCAGCAAGATTACACACTAGCTGATCCGGAAGCCACTTAGAGAGTTACAATAGGTTCGGTTCGGTGTACTACCTAGCAGCTACCCCGTGAACACTGTTTTAGAGCTGTACCCTCGAAATGTAAGGAAGATTGGATCTCGCCACTGTGTTCATCATAATCTCAAAGGACATCAGTCATACTACATGATGGAAGAGCTGGCAGATGGTTGACCGGAACTTTGCTGTTGGGACTAAACATAGGTTCCACCACTTCAAGCCTCCAATAAGCAAAGTGGTGGTATTGCACTGGTTGATGAGTCATCTACCACCTAGTATTGCCTGGTAACACAAAGGGCGGCATTCCTTCATGTGGTGTGGGTACCACACCTTGACCCCTGCTTATGTTGGTTTACACCTGAGTGGTCACCCAACGTGCGCTTGTGCATGGGGGTTATACCGAAGATTACTAACAGCCACCATCGTGAAGGTTCAAGTAGAGGATTTGGCTGTCACAGACCGTGTGGACTTTGCCGATAGGTCCACTTGACGAGTGTCACCCGAATATCAGTTCCTTCAGCGTTTTAGACTCCCAGGTATCAAGCACAGCTTGTCTGGCATATTTGAGAGAATGTCTGCAATAGCCTCAAGGACCATGAATGAATGCATTGTCTTGGGGGAAAGAACTGAACCTTGGGGGACACCTGCATTAGTGGAGAAGTTAGAAGACAGAGAGCCATCTACCATCAGCCTCAGTGAGCGTGAGAGAGAGAACTGGATAACCAATTACAAAACACAGTTGGCAAACCAACTGTGTTTTGTAATTGGTTATCCACAGATGGAAGCCTGTATAGAAGACTTTTATGCCAAACACGATTGAAAGCCTTTGATCTGGCCAAGCAGGATGTCTTTGCTGAGAGGGTGAGGAAATTATGTGCCAACTTGGCATTCTGATGGGTCTTTATGAGAGCTTGAAGAGTAGAGTAGCGTAGATGCCCTCAAATGAATTAAAATGGGGGGGGGGCTGCTAATCTGGCTATCAGCTGCCCAGTTCAATGCCAGAACCCACTCTTTATGTATCAGACAACAATTAATGTGCAATATTACAGTAGCCTACTATGCTATTGTGTTTACCAGGCAATTTGCAAGTAAAGGTTCAAGAAACTGTAAGTTGCTATCCTGCTGCCTAACGGTATTAATCTTCTTACTACAATTTTGTTGAAAATGCCCATCCACCTTGTGCTGGAAGATCTTTAGTCATTCTTGTTTATGGCTCGCGATTGATCCTCAGTGATTTCACTCATTCAGGTGAAAAAGTATCTGGAAGAGCATTAATGAGAAACAGAATAAACTCACTGTCTGCCACTACAATGGAATAAGTGTTTCCCTGTACAAAAAATGCAAATATGGCACTGGAGCTTGTTGCTCATTTTCGCTTGTATTTTTATAGGTGTGTGTGTTCGTAGGCTGGTTTGCATGTTGTGTCGGCTGACAAATGTGTGCTCAGTAAATCATTGGGAAACCCAACTCCCTCTGTATGAGATTGGCTAACTACAGCTTCAGAAATTCCTTTAGTTGTTGACAGGAATTAAATTCAGACTTCTATAAATTATTGGTACACAGCAATGTATCATGTCATGTGAGCTGCCATGGTGGATTTATGTTTGTGTACAAGGAAAATAATTTGAAAAGGAGCGATGATCATGCATATGTTCATATGAGGGATATGCATATGTTGACAAAATCAAAAAAACATGTATATGTACAGGGAAAAAAAAAAGTCCAGATAATCTTGAGTGACCCTTGCATATATATGTCATCATATAATTATTAAATGGTTAAAATTATAGGCTGTTATATTAAATTTTCTATTCTTGATTTGAAAAAGAATGTTTAATAAGAGTTAGAAGGATTTCCAATAAATCAAATTAAAATGGATTTAAATATCATTTGTTTTGTTTTTCTTTTAGATAAAACTGGTTCTACATACTTATTCTTGTTTGTTTGGAACATTCTTGTGTAATAATGGTCAGGAAAGAAAACAGCATAATGTGCATGATAGGACTTTTTCTATTTGGGCTTATCTTCATTCTGTACCTCATTTTCATAATTTTCTCTATGTCCCACGGAAAAAGGTAAATTGTTTTACAGCTAATAAATAAAACTGTAGGTAAAAAAATTACAATTCATCCACAATTTGTATTTTATTTACCAAAAATTCTCAATGTAATTATGTGAGAAAATTTTAAATATTTATCGAAAATATGTGATGTATGCTATAAATTACAAAATGTCACTATAAATTACAAAACTGACTTGCTTTTGATTATAAAAGAGTGTGTACACTCAGCAATAATAAATCTAATGGACATTTTTATAATTTATGATCTTTGCATTTATGTGTGGCAGTGTATCTAGGACTGTGTGTCCTTTATTTTTTTATAAAAATACTTGCACCCTCCAAGATGCTCCCTGAGATAATACAAATATATGGTAATTATAAGGAGATAAATCAGGAGTTTGAAGGTGGCCTAAATCCTTCCATTCCATTTTCTGACATACGAGGTGTGGCTATTAAATAATGAGACTGTTGCAATAAAATAAATATAATGAAATATTTGGTAACTTATAAGTTATCCCCTTCAAAATAATTGCCTTGTGTTAATTCATTTTAATTCTTAAATGACAATCACTTCTAATCAGCATCCTTACCTGGTCCATATTTTGGTTAGTTTTCTTGGATGCGGACAGCGTTGTAATGAAACCTATCTCACTGCAAAGCAAATGAGCATGTTGGAACGTGATTTGGCAGACTACTAGGGAAAGGTTCAAAGTCAACTGCCATGCCTTTGTTTTACAGGTGGCACATGTTGTTCTGCTGATGAAGTCTTGTTAATTAATAGCAATACCTTGTAGTCATAGTTACATTGCTTGAACAAGGATGAATAGCCTTTTAGTAATATTACATCTTTTGACAGTTTTCAGGAAAAACTGTGGCTTTACTTTCAATAAAGTCCACATGGATTAAATCCATTTCATTAGGTTGTACATGAACATAAATGATTCGGTTCCAAGTGTGAAGTGATAGTTACCAAGTGATTTTCGTAGTACAATTATCTAGTGTTTTTTCTAGGGTGTGTGTTGCTTTTTTCATAAACCCTCCTCTGATTGCAATGTTACTGACCACTCACAACGTTATTGTTGCCTCCTTTACCAATGCTAATCCCTGCCAGCAATGTCACTGCCCTCTTCTTCTGATCATTTGGTGGCTGGTTGGCACCTCTCCTGCTTCCATGTGTTGAAAACCTGGGGGGAAAGAGCTACTTCTCCCAAGGCTAAAAAGAGCAAATCATGGATTTTGGCAATTACCCTCCAATTCAGCCTCAATGCTCATCTTACTGTAAATTAAATTAATCTGACCACGACACATCGCAGTTGAAAAGACTGTGTACTGACACAGAGCAACAGGAGTGCCCATTTTTCCTTATCTTCCACTTGTCAAACAAAAGTGAGTATTTTGTTCCCATTCCTCATACAGAAATCTTTAGAAAACACAGCAGATTCTAAGTCAGCCAGATCTAAATTGTTTCACCATTTTTGGTAAAACAACTTAGATCCAATGACTACATATGAAACTGCTAGTCATAAACAATCCTAAGACTTCTGAAACTCTCAGCCTTTGGTGGTATACCAGTACAAGTTACCCCACATGCAACACTAAATTTCTCTAAAGGGACAGTTGCAGAGTGGGGCTTGATCATCTTACAAAAGATAAACTAGTCCATAGGTTAAAAGATCAGAAAGTTATGCAAGCTAAATGATTTTTGATCAGAAAAGATGGTGAGTTCTTCCCACGGGAACATTATCATTACAGTTGGTATACTAAATTTATCTCCCTATATTAAAGCCAGCTATCACAGCTGCAAGATCCTATGTTCCTAATCCTATCTGATATTATAAGTTCCAAAAATCCAAAAATTTGAGCATTCTCAAACTGTCTGTTGAGGGGATGCAGTATGCCCAAACTGTGGGTCGAAATTCCACACGTAAATGGGCTGTGATGCTGAAACACCACATTGTCCGAACTGTCAAGGCCCAACCCACTTACTCAAAGTCCTCCGAACTGTGGAAAACCGGAAAAAAGATCCAAAAATATAAAATAGAGCAGACTTACCAGGAAGCAAAGAAAAAAAGTATGCTTGCTACTCCAAAACATACCTATGCAGCAACAAAGAAATACCAGTCAGCAGTGGCACAAACTGATATGTGTCAGTTCCACCAACAATGTCAATTGCAGGTTGGGTTCCAGCAATATTCTTAGCCTCATAGGAACAGCAGGCAATAGATCATGCCAATTACAGTACCACCAATGGCATACCACTCTTCATCAGAAAACCATGAAAATCAAAACACCAGTTCCAATGAAGACTCAGCCAAATTTAATGAACAGGGATACAGATGATAACAACAACCTGGATGAAACAATCTTAGATCTGTATGCAGAAGATGATATGGACACTCAATGTCTTATCTTCCTGAAAAAAGAAACAATGAAATTGAAGTGACAAAAAGACCAGACCTAAAAAACAGACTGGTAAAAAAGGTAAACGGCCTCCATAACCTAGTAGTCAGGAGAAGGAGTGAAATAGCACACACTCTGAATAGACTGAGGTTCAAACCCATGACTGCTAAATACAGTCAATCTGCCAACCCACACTGGACCAGCATGGCAGACACTGGCTGACTGAAAAACAAACTGAATCAAATGCAACTGTTAAAAACAAATAATGGATCACATCGTGCAGAGGAATTGTAGAGGCCTATGTAGCAATATCAATGATATCTAAAGCCTAACAAGTAGTATAGTCCAGCAAACTATGTCTACTAGAAAATAGCCTATCTCCAAAGGTAATTCCAATAATCAAGAACTACACTATCTGTCATCCTAACATAAATAACAATAATACAGTGCATGGACGTATGGCCATTCTTGTAAATTCAAGAATTCCCACTAAATGCATTCCACTGCAGACATCCTTAGAAGTAGAGGCAGTACGTGTATCCTTAGGAATCATGTTAACAATAGTTTCAATCTACATATCACCAAACAAAGAATATACTTATTATGACCTGGAAGAGCTTCTACAAATTCTACCTCTCTTTTTTTTATTAGGGGATTTTATGCACATCTGCTCTGGAGATCTTCACATACAGGCAGATGAGGAAACTTCTGGAATTGCTGCTTGACAAACATAATCTATCATTATTGAATATTGATGCTGAACACTTACGTTCATTTCTCCACTAGAACAACTACAGCAGTAGACTTGATAATCTGGTTTCCACTACCCAATAATTTGGGAAATTCAAACAAATAGAATCCTTCAGGCAGATACTTGTTTATAATTGAAATTTTCAAAGGCTGATTGGAACTTATTTGCTTCAAACTTCTATTTGATGGTGAAATCATCACATACCAACCCATTGATGATTCCACACAGTCACAATACATAATAACACAGATTCTGACTACTGCAACCAATGCCATACCCAAAATTTGTACTTTTCCTTTTAATCGTGCTAATCAGTGGTGGAATGATACTTGATGACTTTCCAAAAAAGAAAAAAACTGGCATGGAACCTTTTCGTAAGCATCCAACTGATATCCCTGAAAACCTTATAAATTGCAAAAACTTAAAGCAAAGGTACAGTTTGTAAGGGAAAAAGGATAAAACAGATTCTTGGATTCAGTTTGTCTCTACTATAACAAAGAATATGAACAGCAGAATACTCTGGAACAAAATAAAAAACTGAATGGTAGATTTCCACCAGCATCCTCCAATATTGAGATGGAATGAGCAAGATTTGTCATCTACAGTAGAAATAGCCAATGCTATGGCAGAAAATTTTGCATGAATCTCAGATATATCTGCATATGAAACATTTTTTAGAAGCATAAAATAAAGGCTGAGCAATGCAAATTAAATTTCAGCACAAGACTATCATTTCCATATAATCAATCCTTTACATTTCTGGCACTTCAGGATGCTCTAAACAGGATCCTACATTGTGTTGTAACACCTTTAAGCAAGATTCAAGATTTTACCTCGTTGTAATTTTGATTTTCTTGATTTTACCTCAAGAAGGCATCGAACTGCCTATTGCTTTTTCTGAATTGGATGTTCTCTGTAAGTGACTGCTTTAGCTTGTAGTGTCATTCAATAGTGCTAGCTTTTCCTAAACCTGGTAAAGATCAGAATATCCTTACCAGCTGCTTGGGGCAAGACATTAGAAAAGGTGATACACAACAGACTCATATGGTATCTGGAATCCCACTCAATCATCAGATGTAATCATTACAGCCTTTCACAAAAACCGATCCATGTTAGACCATATGGTGAAAGCTGAGTGAAACGTATGGAATGCCTTTATCTGAAAAGAACATCTTGTCATGGTATGCCTGGGACATTGAAAAAGCATTTCACACCACCTGGCACTATGTCATTCTTCAAGATCTGCGTGCCACAAGACTCACAGGTTGACACCCGATGATCATAGAAAATTTCCTTAAAAATAGAACTTTTCAAGTGAGTTATCACAATGCTGTTGTGCGATTTGTTGTCAAAAGGGAAGGTGTACCACAGGGATTTGTGCTTACTGTGGTACTCTTTGCTCTTAGAATAAACAATTTAGTGCAGAACATTCTGGGTAATGTAGACATCTATGATGATGACCTAGCAATATCTTGCCATTTACAGAATATGCGTTCTGTTGAAAGACAACTGCAGCTCACAATAAACAAAATAGTGTCATGGATGTCAGAGAAAGCTGCTGCTCCTTAATTATATGGTTAAAATACATAGTCTTCTCATCCTGTTGGGTCATTCCTCTATGATCCTTGATGAGTAAACCATCGAAGATCAT